>NW_005353789.1:6157262-6183235 GCF_000412655.1 Myotis brandtii | reverse complement strand
ACTTAAACTTTAATTCATGATTTGCTTAGTTTTTTAAAAATGTGTTTTACCTGATACAATCAGGTAAATGTTTTGTAAATGAATGGTAGTTAGAAAAAAAGTTTTAATTTAAAATATATAGTAGATTATGTAAAAAAATTAAACATTGTGTTTTCTTTATGACTTTGACATTAAAGGTCTTTTGCTATATGCCTTCAAAACTGCCCAGCCAACGTTGCTCAGTGGTTAAGTGTCGACCTATGAACCAGGAGGTCATGGTTTGATTCCTGGTCAGGGCACATGCCCGGGTTGTGGACTCAATCCCCAGTGTGGGTCATGCAGGAGGCAGCTGATCAATGATTCTCTCTCATCATTGATGTTCCTATCCCTCTCCCAACCTCTCAGAAATCAATAAAAAGTTTATTTAAAAATAAATAAATAAAAGAAGATCTTTGAAATGAAACCAGAGTTACAGAGTAGCCTGGATTTTGGTATAGATATTTTACCTTTCTGTGTTTTTTTTAATAAAAAATATGTTTTTATTGATTTTAGAGACCGATGAAGGGAGAGGGATAGAGAGACAGAAATATAGATCAGCTACCTCCTGCAGACCTTCTACTGGGGACAGAGCGGGCATGTGTCCTGGCAGGGATGAACCTGTGACCTCTTGGCTCATAGATCCACACTCAACTATTGAGCCACACCAGTCAGGCTCCTTTCTGATGATAAGGATTAAATTTTTCTATTTTAAGTCTTGACAGCTATATTTTCCCAATGCCTGGTACAACAAGAACCCATCAAAGTAACTCAATATATATTGTAGAGGAAATAAGTGACAAGTCCTCTCCAATAATTTTTGCATGTAGATAGGGTAGAAAATATTAAAGACCATATAGTTTATGCTCAGACATTCTTCTCTCCACCCAGGACACACAAAGAGAAATATATTTAATACGAGAGTTTGAATTCATTTAACAAATATTTATTAATCACCAATTATATGCCAGGAACATCAGTGAACAGAACAAACCAAACCCTGCCTTCATAGACCTTACATTCCATTTGGGGGAGACAGATCATAAATAATCACTGTGACTTAATAACATATTAGAAGGTGATAAGTGCTGTGGAGGCAAATGAAGCAGAGAAGAAGAGGGAGTGTGGGTTGTGTGGAAATTTAAACAGAGCAGGCAGGACCCACCTGCTTTCCAGGGGCACTTGTGATTAGCAGTCTAGGAACATTTCCTGGCAGGGTAGGCTAAGAAAATGAGCAGTTTCTAATTTGCGGTTACTCTTGAAACTAGTTTTAAAAGAAGATTTTCATTAACCATCCGAAATGCAGGAGTGCTGCTTCTCTTTAGAGTTGATTGAGGTTTTTTAATCAACTTTACTAATGTACACTTCACTTACAATACAATTCATTCATTTTAAGTGTACAGATTGATGACTTTTGAGAAATGTATACACCCAGTAACCAGTGCTCCAATCAAGCTGTAGAGCATTTGTTCTGGCCAGGGTGTCTCAGTTGGTCACCCCATGCAACAAGAGGTTGCTGATTCCTGGTGGGGCACATGCCCAAGTTACAGGCTCCATCCTCAGTAGGAAGCATGCAGGAGGCAGATGGTTCTCTCTCCCTCTCCCTCCCTTCATCTCTCTCTCTCTAAAATCAATAAAAACATATTATATTAAAAAAGAGAGAGATGTAGAGCATTTCTATCTACCTAGAAAGTTTCTTCGCCTCCCTTTTCAATCTCTCTCAATATTGGTATGCATTGTGTCTTTAACAATATAAGTTTTTAAGTTTGTTTGTTTTGAGGATAAACACTTTACAGAAGAATGAGAAGGGACAGAAAAAGGAGATAGAAACTAAATAGCTAATAAAATAAGGTCAGATAGCCCTTTCTCACCTACTCTGTTTCTGCTAGTGAAGCCATCAGCATTGTCACTAGCATCTTTGAAGCCAACTCTGTTTTCTCCAAAGGACAGAAAATGCATGCCCATTATCATAACCATCTACTGTTTAAGGTTAATACTGTGGCTTCTGATTAGCTACATTTTTATTAGGATCTTTTACTTCTCATCTAGGAAATAAAATAAGTTTATAGATATACTAGAGGCCCGGTGCACAGACTCGTGCATTGGTGGGGTCCCTCGGCATAGCCTGTGGGGATCTGCTGAAACTGGCAGTCCAACACCGCCTGCCGCTCCTGCACCTGCCACCATTGCCACTTGGTAGGCTTGCTGATGCTCTGCTGCGGTCTCCAGGCTGGCATCCGTTCATCAGATCAGCGGTGCTCCTGCTGTGGGAGCGAACTGACCACAAGGGGGCAGCTCCTGCATTGAGTATCTGCCCCCTGGTGGTCAGTGCACATCATAGAAAATGGTCGACCGGTCGTTCGGTCGTTGGGTTGCTTAGGAAATCTATATATAGATAGATTTCTACCAGCTTTCTGTTAAATTAATAATTCCTATAACAGTCATAACTTCTACCAGGTATTTAATATTTATTATATGCTATCAGGTATTTTTATTTGTTTTTTTAATTCATCTTCCAGTTTTGTGACATCTACCCTCAAATATACTCAGCATGGTCAAGTGATGAATAATGAACTGATTAACTGTAGTGTCAGATTTTAACTGTGTCTTTACCTTTTATGAGCACGTTTTAAACCTTTTATATTGTGGTAAAATACACATTACATATAATTTACCACGTTGACATTTTTTAAGTGCACAGTTCAGTAGCATTAAGTGTATTTACATTGTTTTACAACCATCACCATCATCCATCTCCAGAATATTTTCATCTTTCCATCTGAAACTCTGTACCCTTTGAACACTAATTCCCTAATCCCCTTTCCCCAACCCCTGACAACCACTATTCTACTTTCTGTTTCTATGAATGTGATTACTCTAAGTATCTCATATAAGGGATCATTTATCCTTCGGTGACTAGCTTATTTTCACTTGGCATAGCGTCCTCAAGGTTCATCCATATTGTAGCATGTGTCAGAATTGCCTTTCTTTTTAAGGCAGAATATCATGCTGTTGTATATGTAGACCTCATTTTGTTTACCCACTAATCCATCAATGGAGTCCTTGACTTTAAAAAAACAACTAACTTTATTGAGATATCATTTTCATTCAATAAACGGCATCATTTAAAGTGTACCATTTGAGGTCTGGCCAGTGTGGCTCAGTTGGTTGAAGCATCATCCCAGAGGCAACAGATCAATGTTTTCCCCTCACATCGATGTTTCTCTCTCTCTCTTTCTTTCTCTCTCCCTCTCTTTCTCTCTCTCCCCTTCCTCTCTCTAAAACCAATAAAAAAATAAAGTGTACCATATGATGAGTTTTGACAGATGTATATACACGTCTGAAACTACTGCCTCAAGACACACAACATTTTGATCATTCCTAAAAGATTTAAATTGACTGTGCTTTGATGGTTTTGGGGTGGCCCTTATGGTAGTTGGTGAAGCGAATGCTGTAAATTGCATACCCAACATCCATTTCACCTTCCTGCTTTCTCACAGAATCCTGGTGTTGTTTGAGGATTCAACACAGCATTCTACAGAACATTGCATAAGGGGGACAGTTTAGCTGGTGGGTCCTGATTATTTTAAACTAATCTGTGTACTTTCATCCTTCTTCCAAATGACTGTTTTCAGGGGGGCTTCTTGCCATTTAGACTTGAGGGAAGGACTGCTGGGAGTTTTCCTCAGTCTTAAGAAGGAGACACATAAAGAGATTATTCTTTTTGCATTTGAGAGGTTGCCCAAAGAGATTGTGCAAACTTTAAAATAAGGTAGATTTTTGTCTACTTAGGATGGTTCTGAGACTTTTTTTCTACGAAAACTAAATAACCTTTCAAACCTTGTGGGAAGCCACCTATTGTCTTCACTAGCAGAGAGGTGTGGACAAGGAACCCAGAAGGCTGGTGACCCTTGAATCTTTGGCAAAGGTCAGGGCTGTGCACCCACTGTTAGTCCAGACAATAGTAGCTGAAGCAACGTCCCCATTTATTATTATGTAAATCCTTGCTGATGGGCTAGTCTGCCTGTTACTGGAAATTGCCTGCCTAAGGGCTATGGGTGTATCCCAAACCAATAAAACGTTGGTGAGGCCTGAGCACCAGGGGAAGTCCTTCCCCTTGAGTTGGACTTGCCCGCCTGGCCTCCCAATATTTCCAAATTATTATTTCTTGTCTTGTCTCTTTCATTTGAGTGCGGCCCCTCTTCCAGATCCTGAACCCTGAACCACGAGGGATGTGGGGGAAACTTTACACAAAACCTACAATTTAATAATTTATTGTCTACAATTACTTTAATGATTGTATAGTCAGAAGATCCACTAGATGTCACTATAATGTTTTTCAGACGTAATCTAGTGACACTTTCAATCTTTGAAATATTACATTCAGAGGCATTAAAAAAATTCAGAAAGTTAAAAATCATATTTAAAGTGATAGCAAAGACAAAGAGAAGAATGTTAGGGCTTACTATAAAAAAAAAGCAAATCAAAAAGTGAGAATTTTGAATAGAACACATTAACTTTTCCTTAAGTGATGTTAGCAAATAGAATGATGCATAATTTCTAAGATGCCAAAACAATGATTAGGCAAATGACATTTAAAAGAGTGGTACAGGCTGAAACCGGTTTGGCTCAGTGGATAGAGCGTCGGCCTGCGGACTGAAAGGTCCCAGGTTTGATTCCGGTCAAGGGCATGTACCTGGGTTGCGGGCACATCCCCAGTGGGAGATGTGCAGGAGGCAGCTGATCGATGTTTCTCTCTCATCGATGTTTCTAACTCTCTAGCTCTCTCCCTTCCTCTCTGTAAAAAATCAATAAAATATATTAAAAAAAAAAAAAAAGAGTGGTACAGGCATGCCAGACAATGGGAGAGTCAATCTGATTGAAATATTTTTCTGCCCTGGAGCCATATTCACAGTTAACGGAGCAACATGAACTCAATCGCCAACAGTGGAAATGTTTCATATAGAGACAAAAAGTAGAGTTGTGATCTGTTTTCATGAAAGGATGAATTTGATTAAGAAAGTGGCAGTAAATCTAAGTTAGAGGCAAAAGGAAGCAGGGAAGCAGTAGAAAGAAAAGATTCAAAACTGTATCACCGAGTCAGCACCAGCTTCCCTGAACTTTCTCTTAAACCAGGAAGGACCATGAAGGGTTTCATTGTGTATTACTCAGAACTCTGTCAGTTGCAAGTAGCAGAAACCCAAGGCCAACTGTGTAAGGAAAAAATAAACAGCTATGTATGGGCTCACAAAACTGATTAAGAGTGAAGTCGCCTCAGGTATGGCTGCATCTAGTTAAGGCAGCAATTCTCAAAGAATGGTCTGGGTATCTTGGGGAGTCCCCAGACCCTTCTGGGTCTCCATGTTCAAGACCTTTTTCATAATAATAAGGCCTACTTTGCTTTTTTTGTCACTTGTTCTCTGACAAGTGTATCGAGGAGCTGTCTGGGAGCTATGCGATATGGCTATCAAACAGATAGAATGCGGAAGTAGATAGTAGGACCCAGCTGTCTTCTACTCAACTGGCCATAAGGAGATTTGTAAAAATGTAAAACAATGCCATGCTTCTCATTAATTTTTGTTGTTTGAGAAAATATAATGATTTTTCATTAAAATACGTTAGTTATTTTAACAGACTAAAATGGATTTATTATTTTAAATGAATTAAAAATAAATATATTAAATGTTCTTTTCTGTTTAAATTGTCTAATACAGTAAATGTTGATAATGTTTCTATGGAGCCCTCAATGATTTTTAAGAGTGTAAAGGAGTCCTGAAACCAAAAATTTTGAGAATTGATGCTTTAAGTAAGGTACTGTCTCCATATCTTGGATTGATTTCTTGGGGAGTTGGCTTCCTTCTCATCCCCATACTAATCATTTGAGCCAAGGTTGACACCTGGAGCCAGAGGTGGGGTCAGCCCACCAGCACCACAGTATAGGTGAAGTGGTTCTTCAGCCCTAGCTGGTTTGGCTCAATGGATAGAGCTTTGGCCTGCGGGTCCCGGGTTCGATTCTGGCCAAGGGCATATGCTTGGATTGCTGACTCAATCCCCAGTAAAGGGTGGGGTGGGGGGAGCGGGGTGCAGGAGCTGCCTATCAAGGATTCTCTCTCATCATTGATGTTCTATCTCTCTCTCCCTTTCCCTTCCTCTCTGAAATCAATACAAATATAGTTTTAAAAAATAATAAAAGAAGTGGTTCTCCAGAGAGATACTGACTAGACAAAGAAAACAAGTCCTTCAGGGTGGAGATTTTAGGGGCAGCCTCAGGGGAAGACCTCAATAGAATATTCATCAATTTCCAGGTGTGTCCTTTCAGGGTTGTGGTCTCCACTGATGGTCGGTGCCTGGAATAGAGCTCCTTAGTCAATGCAGCTGGTCCTGAGGTGAGCTCTGGCCTGGCTCAGCTGGTTTTGCTGCTTTTCTGGGCCTGGAGCAAAACACACTGAGGCCAAGATGTATTTGATTCCGGTCAGAACCTCCTTGTCCTGGGGCTTAAGGCTGAAGGGCTGTTCTCCAGCTCCCTTTTTGTTCCTTCTCTCAGGGGGTCTAACCCACAGGACTAGCAGCTTGCCGGGGGAGGAAAGACCTGGGGAGGATCTGAACCACATGACCAGATATGCAAGGTCAGGGGTCTAAGCTGCATGACCATCAGTATGCTAGGGGAGGAAAGGTTACCCTGGGGTGAGGTCCTTGCTTTCCCAGTTTTGCCTCTTGTTAGGTACCCGGGGCTTTCTACCCTGGTGACCTGTACCGGGCCCATCGTCCTTGCTCTGCTCCTGTCTGTCTAACTGCCGACCGCATTTCCACGGAAATACTGTTATTACACATAAATTTTACTTCTTTGTGTTTCTTTCAACCCCTCAGATAAAATTACCACTGAAAATCAAATAACACTTGTCATAT
Organism: Myotis brandtii; assembly: GCF_000412655.1. Lineage (NCBI taxonomy): Eukaryota > Metazoa > Chordata > Mammalia > Chiroptera > Vespertilionidae > Myotis > Myotis brandtii. The sequence goes on along the minus strand of NW_005353789.1, from coordinate 6,176,314 downwards.
GTTGTACATCAAATTTGTCTAGATATTGCATATTATGTCTGCTTCTGTATTATATTACCTTTTCATTAATTATAAGTACAAACACCAAAATTAAATTGGTATCAAAACCTGAAGTAGTCTTTAACCCGTTTCCAACATAATTTACATTTACCACATACTTTTAAACAGAAAATGTTTTAACAAACATATTCTTTGGAAATAATTCTAATTTGTTCCAGTAACTTAATAGCTGAGGCTTCTGCGTATAAGATATAGTTATCTTGGACTGTTCACAAATTTTTAATAAAAAGTAGTAATGTTGCCCTAACCGGTTTGGCTCAGTGGATAGAGCGTCAGCCTGCGGACTCAAGGGTCCCAGGTTCGATTCCGGTCAAGGGCATGTACCTTGGTTTCGGGCACATCCCCAGTAGGGGGTGTGCAGGAGGCGGCTGGTCAATGTTTCTCTCTCATCGATATTTCTAACTCTCTATCCCTCTCCCTTTCGTTCTGTAGAAAATCAATAAAATATATATTTTTTAAAAAAGTAGTAATGTTAAATTTTATGTAACATTATTACAAAATCCCACCCATCACCTGAAATCAGGACACGATTCAGCCTTGAGTGCCTATTACTTGCCGGGCATTTATTTTCATTTAAAGAATGAATAACAGTCTTGGAGCAGATAATTAAAGTATCGAAGAAACCTGCCTTCTGTTTGTGTTGAGTCAAACAAGCAGACACTTGATTGGAGAATCTTATTGCAAGATGAGGGGCTGCTCATGCTCATGTATTTCACTTGGTATTTTCTTCTCATGAAAAACATCAAGCCCTTGGGCTACCACCTTGGCACTTACTGCTTAGGGCGCTGCTTCCAAAACTGCACAGAGTTTAAAAAATGTTAAGGCCTGTGTCTCACCCCCAGGGATTCTGGTTTAATTGGCCCAAGGTGGGGCTATTCTCTCAACTGCTTCCCACTCCCAGGCAATTAGCCATCTGTATGGTATTTTATCAACGGTGAGGCTGTTTTGATTGGTCAGGTCTTTGTGCTGAACTGAATTCTGCATAGCACAGCTCACTGTGCAGAAAGGTAGTGGTGCCTCTCTTTGCCTTAATCCGTTTCCCTCTCACTTCCTTACTCTCCTCGTACTTGAGGCAAGCAGCGGCCTCAGCAGCCGACGCAGCCCTGGCTGATCATCACTGCAAAGACCAAAGAAAGAATCGGGCTGCCTCCTGAATATTTTCTCCACTGAGGATTAATGTACCACGCCTTTTCCACTGTTCTCTACATCCTGCAAAAACTTTTTTTCCCTTTTGCAAGAAATAAACTCGGAACATATTGCTGAAGCACATAAGCAAAAAGTTTTAGCACAGCTTCTCCGTCTCTTGGGGACAAGATTGAAAATTCTGAAGCAAGCTGAAGCATAGTAAGTGCTTTCTTTCTTTTAAAGCTACTTCTGGGGAGAAGGGAGGCTATTGTAATGGTAAATTTCACTGCGCGAGGAAGAAAGGGGTGATAATCAATCAAAAATGAAGTATTCGTTGGAGGTTTCGCAATTTTCTTACTATATTGTAAGACTATTTTAATTTCCTCTGTAACCATATACAGAAAATGTTTTATTGTGTATATGCATGAAATAAAAGCAGTCTTGAGAGAGACACTGAAAGAAGTTTTGTCCAATGGAGCGAAGAGATGTATACACCACTCTGGGGCTGCATTGAGATCCCGGAATTCCAGGAGACTTTACCGAATGTTGGAGTGAAAAATCCTCCTGGGTCAGCATCTTGGAGTTAAGCTTGGGAGAAGATTTTACATCTGAAAGAACTCATTTCTTAAAACCCCTCTTTGGCCAGCACGTCTCGTGAAGGGTGGGATAATGGGCTGTAATAGAAGCATCGCTCTCTGGAATCTGCTTCAGGCGTTTACAATTTAACTCGCATGATGAGAACCACAGAGAACTTCGAGGAGACTTGTGCCACACGAAACCCCACCACGACCCCCACGGGAAGGTACATTTATCTGGAAGCATTCTTGCAGGGAGGAGCTCCCTGGGGTTTTACTTTGAAAGGTGGCCTGGAGCACGGAGAACCATTAATCATCTCTAAGGTATGTTTCCTTTGCCAATGTTGCCTTTATTCACATTGCTTTTTCAACTTTTGTCAAAATGTAAAAAAAAAAAAAAAAAAAGTTGAGCATTGCCTGACTATTGCTGAATGTGCTGTGTCATACCTTGCTGATTGTATCTGGACATATTTTGCATATCTTGGTGTTTGAGAGAAAAATGTGTCTAGCTCATTTATTCTGTGAAAGCCTGGAGAAAAATGTGCTGGTTGGATGGATAATCTCTTTTTGTGAATGAAATAGTATAAAACCAGCTACCACATGATCTTTTCAGTTGTAAATCAGATTAAAGATGAACATAGTTAAGGCGGTGGCATAGTATATGTTTTTATATGTGTGCCTCTATTTAACATATGGCTAGAAAAATATCTCTTCTTTTTCCTTTCAATTGAAAAATATCTAACGTTCCAAAAATATTTTAGAATTTGTTTGTAATTCTGGATAATTGAGTATGTAAATATTATTGCTTTTCAGCACACTCAGAGAGGAGAATTAAATTAGCTTTCAGTATAATTCAAGGGCAAAACACCATTTTTCCTCTTCTGTTTATGTATTTAAACTGATTTTTAAACTTTAGTCATCCTGTAACATGCCTCAATTCTTTATCTCTGGTGTGGATAGGTATAGCCAGTGAATGAATCTATTTTATACAATAGACTTAGTATTTCTGCTTTTTTCTTAAACTACAGTGATTAAGAGAGATTACAGAGGTTTCTTTTAAAATTTCAGAATATTAGTCGTCTAAAACAGCAGAATATAAGTGCTTTTCATACAATGCATTATTCAAGAAACATTTGTAATTGAGGGAAAAGTTTTTTAGTTTGAGGGTGAAAACTGAAATGACTCTTACTGTACTTAGATGAGCCAGTGGAAACTGATTTCTAGCAGGCAGCCAAGAGTGTGACCATTGTGAGCTGTGTGACTTTCCCTTGTCATTCCTAAGAAACAAAAGATGTGTGTCGATGCATATCAGGAAGCCTTCCTGCTATAAGTAACTGAAGTCCTGATTTATAGTGGCCTAAATAAATTGGGTTTGTTTTTCTCATATTACAAGAAGTGTGGAGGTAGGCTGTCTGTCTAGGCAAGAAGCAGCAGTTCAATAATGTCAACATGATCTCTCTGCCCTGCCATTCTTGATGATGTTGCTTTTGTCTTCATGGTTGCATGATGGATGCTACCTCTGGCATTGAGTCTTCATTCAGAGCAGGGTTTTGGCTTTTTTGTGTGTGTGGAAAGGGACACCCTTCCATCAGACTTTTGCTTACATCTCATTGACCAGAACTGTGCCACATACCTATCCTCAGATTACTTACTGGCCAAGGGGAATGAGATGCCCATGACTGGTTTAGACCAGTCAGGATTTCTCTCCTGGATTCTGTAGTAGGAACTTACCCTTCCTGATGTCAAGGAATCTCTGCCCACTATTTGAACAAATTGAGGTTTTGTTTTCAAGCAGAAGGAGGGAATGAGCGCTGGGTAGACAACAGAGAATGTTTGCCACAAATATAAATGTCATCTCTGCGTTTAAAAACTCTGGTGGTACACTCAATTTACCTGGCCTTTAAGGATAAGATATTATGTATCTGTATACCAGAATACAGTTTGCTCTCAGATCTAATTCTACCACTATTGAGCCACTCCTCTAAGACTCTATTTTTATCTGCTAAATGGAGATATACTCTTATTTTCCTTACCAGAATATGTGGGAATTAAATGAGACCATGCATTTAGAACAGTTAGCATAGGGCCTGGTACACAGAAGGAAAGGAACTCAAAAAAATCTTAGCAAAGATTGTGATTATTGCTTTTCATTGTTCTGGGAGACATTTGAATTAGTATACAGACTTGGCTGCTGTGCAGAGATCCAAAATAACAATAGCTTAAACAATATAGGCTTTTATGTCTTTCTCACATAACAATCTGAACATAAGCCGAACTGAAAGATGGCTGCATGGCGTCAGGGACCCAAGTCCCTTCTACCCCTTGGGGTGATGTCCCATCTGCGTGGTCCAAGATGACCTGCCACAACATCTGCTTTCCAGTCAGTAATGAGTGGAAAAGGGGGAAAAGAAGGCAATCTCCTTCCTTTCAAGGGCATAATCTGCTCTGTCCAATATGGTAGCCACCAGCCACATGTGGCTATTTCCATTTCAATTAAAGCTAACTAAAACGAGATACAATTTAAAATTCTGTTCCTAATATGCACTGGTCAGATTTCAAATGCCATATTGCTTCAGAGCTCTTGAATATCTCTCCCCATCCTGTCTGTCTGGCAAACTCATACTCATCCACTTTCCGTTTCTTCCTCCCACTGAAGTTTTCCTGACTTCCTCCTGCTGAGATAGGTAGTCTCTCTTCTACGTTCCCATAGCCTGCAGGTTCTACACTGAGTCATAGAGATACATTTTTATCTACGTTGCTTGTCTTCTCAGAAGCTTGTGAGCCTCTTTGGGGCAGGGACTGTGTTTGTTTGTTTTGTTTTCATCTCCACCACATCTAACTCGGAGCCCGGGTACACAGCTGTTAGTTGAGTAAATGAAAGGGCTGTGTCTTCTTCCTGTGCATTTCCAGGATCCAGCAGAGTGGCTGGCACGGAGTAGGTGCTTGATTACTCCTGTAAGCAAAGACAAACCAGAGCAGTGGCCGTGAGTAGGGAGGTGGTCCCGTGAGATGAGGCAGATTTCCAGTGATGGAGCGTGTATTAGTGTCCTGTGGCTGCTATAAAAATTACCACAAACTTAGTGGCTGAAAACAACACAGACTTGTGATCATAGAGCTCTAACATGGCTCAGAAGTCTAACATGGCTCTCACCAGGCTAAGATCAAGGTGTCAGCAAGGCCGTATGCCTTTCTGGAGGCTGGAGGGGAGAATCCATTTCCTTGCCCTTTCTAGCTTCTAGAGCAGTGGTTCTCAACCTTGGCTGCACATTAGAATCACCTGGGAATCTTTTTAAAATCCTGATTTCTGGGCCTCATCCTCCGGAAATTCTGTTTCTTTGTTATGGGGTGGGGCCACAACATTAGTAACAAAGAAACAGAATTTCCGGAGGATGAGATCCAGAAATCAGGATTTTAAAAAGATTCTCAGGTGATTCTAATGTGCAGCCAAGGTTGAGAACCACTGCTCTAGAGTCTCATGGTCTCCTTTCTCCGTCTTTAAAGCCAGCAATAGCAAGTTGAGTGCCTCTCACATTGCATCATTCTGATGTCTAACGTCTGCTTCCCTCTTTGATTTTAAGGGCCCTTGAGATTGGGCCCACCAGGATAATCTCTCCATTCTAAGATCAGTTGAGTGACAACCTCAATTCCACCTGCAACCTTAGTTCCACTTTGCCATGTGACCTGTCATATTCAGAGATTCCAGGGATTAGAACGTGGATGTCTTTGTGGGGAGATGGCATTATTTTGCCAACCAACATGATGTGTGAAACTGATGAAAGTCTATATAATTAAGACAGTGATGAGACTAAAGTGAAATTTAGTGCCTGATCATGTGTATCCCAGATCTTCCTTCTAGGACAGTGAAAAAATGGACATTACCTCATACACTACTAACCAAATGTTTGCTATTCTCCCAATCTAGGGTGACCCCCATTGTAAGAGAAGGGAAGGGACAGTACACATTGAGTCATACATATGAAAGGCACGTATACAAAGCAGTTATAAACTGCCAGGTATGGATGACAATATAATGAATGAAGTATCATTTTTCTGTCGGTACAAATGAGGCAGGAGAATGGCTAGGGAAAAGGGAACTATGAAAGGATGGCAATAAAAGAAATCATTTTCAAATTCCTTTCTTTGGGATTTAAAGTCCCTAAAAAAGGAAAGGTGGGGGTGAGGAAAGAGCCTGTGTAGTCTTCAAACTTCAAAAAGAAAGGGTAACTTAAAAAAAAAAAAGCGTTTGTATGTGGAAGCTCAAGTAATTTAATAGTTCAGGAAGTTGGCAGCCTGATTTCATTATGACTCACTCTGCATTGTGGCTGAAAAAAAGCAGTTTCACCTGCAGTGGGCATGCACCTGCCCCCACGGTTTATAACTCAAGTAAGAGTATGACAACAATAAACAACTACTGCTGGCATGTACTGAGGGCTTACTATGTGCCAATCTCTACTCCGAGAGACCCACATGTGTTAACTCCTTTAATTTCTACAACTCTGTGAAGAAGGTAATATTAGTATGCTAATTTTGTACATGAGTGGTTTTCTGAAGCTCTCACAAGTGGTGAGTGATGGAGCTAAAATCTGAATCTAGGCATCCTGGTTCCCCAGAGTCTGTGCACTTAACACACTATGCCATTTAGTCATCATTGCCTATCAATAGGAATATTTGGCTCTGACTAGATTCTAGAGCTATTATCTGGGTAAAATATGGGATTGTGGGTGGGAAGAGCTCAACCAATGAACTTATATGCATACTAGAGGCCCGGTGCACGAATTCATGCATGGGTGGAGTCCTTCAGCCTGGCCGGTGATCAGGGCCGATCAGGGGCGCTGGCCGGCCCAGGGGGAGGGACCGTGGGAGGTTGGCCCCAGCAGCAAGCTAACCAACGGCTGATTCCACAAGGAATTGGGCTCCCTTCTCCCTCCTGTCTGGGTCTAGGGTGCAGATGAACCAGATTCGAGTCTGTCAGGGCCCCAGCAGCAAGGTCTGGGTCAGTGCATGTCATAGCTACTGGCCATCTGGTCATTCCAGTCGTTCCGGTCATTCGGTCATAATGGTCACTTGGACTTTTATATATATATAGACTAGAGGCCCCGTGCATGACATTTGTGCACTGGGGGAGGAGGGGTCCCTCAGCCCAGCCTGTGCTCTTTTGCAGTCTGGGAGCCCTTGGGGGATGTCTTAGTAAGCCTAAGCCGGCAGTCAGACATCTTAGCACTGCCCTGCCACCACCACTGTGCTCTCCAGCCGTCAGCCTGGCTTCTGGCTGAGTGGCACACCCCCTGTGGGAGCACACTGACCACCAGGGGCAGCTCCTACATTGAGCATCTGCCCCTTGGTGGTCAGTGCGTGTCATAGCAACCGGTTGTTCCACCATTTGGTCAATTTGCATATTACCCTTTTATTATATAGGATATGCATAACCCGTGGACACAAACAATGGGACGGTGAGGGCCTGGCAGGGGGAGGGGTGGTGGGAGTGGGCCGGAAGAGGTCAATGGGGATAAAGGGGACATATGTAATACTTTCAAAAATAAAGATAAAAAAATAAAATAATATGGGATTATGTTTTTGTTGTATATGTTTTAAAATTTATTACAGGAAAACAATTAAACACTTAGTTCTATATGGTCCCATAAAATAGGAATGATTACTGCTCAAGCAACCCCTTTAAGTAGTTCAAGGCCCACAAAAAGGAGGGGCACTTAACATCTTTTAGTACCTTCATGGTGTCCTCACCTGGAGAGGCACCTTCTGTGCACTTCACAGACCTTCCACATGTACTCCATTTGCTCCTGTGATCTAAGATTCCTGAAGAAGAAGACTAAAATTTGTATCCCAGCTAAAGAGAAGTCAGAGTGGGCCAGCTCAGCCTTTGGGAAGGAGGAGGCCCATTTCAGTTACCTGGGGGGAATCCTAAGCAAACCCACCCAGGGTCTGGATGCTGCTAGGTCTTGTTTGCACTGGCCTCTCTGGAGGACTGGCAACTGGAACCAGTAGGCCTGGAGGCAGTTAGACTGTCCTACAACCACAGAAGAACTGTCACCAGCAGAGAGACCCTTGAAACAGTCAAGCACAGATCCCCTGGAAGAGGTTTTGCATTAATGGAGAGGTTCTGAATGGCCCTGTTGTTGAAATGATTGCATTTGTCATAAAGAATTGGTTATGTCAGGGGGCTGGGTTGGAAGACAAAGCATCTCAGAAGTACCTGTTGTAACAGGAGCCTTGGTGCTACACACCTGGACCCTGGGTCCTGTATTCGTAGCCCCTGCTGTTTATAATTCATAGAAAAAAGTATAGACATTTTCTCTTGTTTGTGTTTAAAACAATTTCTAGTCTTCAGATTTAGGGGTAGGCCTTTGCCCCAGTCTCTTACATTATAGACACTTAGAGCACATACCCCTGATTCCTACCCCCTGGGAAGTATCTTTGCTTTGTCTAGACTGTCTTCTGTGCCATCTCCTATATAAATCCTATTGATTCCATCTTCCACATCATCATCCCACTTTCTAAGAAATGTCTTTCTCCACCTATAACTCCATCCTCCTCTTCCTATCAATACAAATCACAGCCTTCCTCTAGGTCTTATCTACCAAGGCTGGACTCACTAACCCTATTCCATCTCCATCTTTCCATGCTTTATCTAAAGGGGATGGGGGTAATGTGCGTGTCTGCTATGTGAAGTCAGGAACCTTCAAACATATGTCCTCTGGCTTCCTCTTGGCTGATACTACTCAGATTTTAAAATGGATTCTTTCATTGGGTTCTTCTAGCCTTAGTGATCTGGTCTAACCCCTGAGTCCTCTTCATAATTCCTCCTCTGGAGAGAATCATCCAAAACATCCCAATCAATCTGCCATTTTAGAATGAAATGAATTGCTTTATTGCCCTGTGAGAAGCCTTGGAAATATAACAGGTCCATAGGTTAGGAAACTACTCATTTGGAACCTACTTAAATTGTCTGGGTGACACATGGAGATTTCCTCAATTTTCTTATTCATCTGTCCAGTACAGCACTTTACAGCCTGATAGCTCATTAGTTTCAGCACAGCAGCAACAGCCATACAATCCCTCTTGGCCCATTTCTTCTGCACTAAAGCAATGCTTATTTTACCAGCTCTTTAGCCACGGTCCTTTAGTTTAATGTGAAATTGGTTTTAGGCAGTTCCCCACGACCTTGAGCTGATTCACCTCAGGTCATCTTTTCCAAGTACCAAGCTAGATCAGCTTATTATTGCCCTTTCACAATAGTCAGTCCCTTCTGAGATTCTCTCCTTATCTTGCTTTTTCCTATAACATCCTTTGTTCTTCATATCCAAGTAGCCTCCTGTCGTTATTGTCCTTAAACTAATTCATTTGTTCTTTAATTGTTTCATCCTTCTCTGTCGTGCATTTGCATTAGTTCCTCCTTCCACTTATTGCCTCAGCACCTTTATTCAGGCCCTCTTTCAATACAGGTAGTTGTTTGCATTTGGAATCCTGCCAGTATCAAATGAGTATTACTCTAGTTGTATATTCTGCTTCTCCTAGCAAAATACTTCTTATTTCACACACAAAAAATCCTCAAGAAATGTTAAATGCCTTATGAAATTTTTATCATTTATTTATCTATTTGTTTGCTTGTTTTGTGTGTGTGTGTGTGTGTGTGTGTTGTTTGTTTGTTTGTTTTTGCCTTAGAGCTATAAAGAATCTCACCCTTAGACTGTCAGGGCCTGCCCCATTCTAGATTAATGTTTGATACTTAAGATATCTTAACTTCAAAAGGAAACAACGATTTACAAAAGACATTTTAGTCTGACACTTTTAGTATATGCTAGATGTCAAATCTGGTGAGAAATAAATAAATAAGTAAAAGAATCTCAGCAATCATCTAATCCCGCTTCCTCATTACACAGAGAAAACTGAGACCCAATAAAGTTAATTTATTTGCCAAGATGGTTTCTGCCTTAGCAAACAAATTGTGTGTGGGTGTAAAGCTCAGCTATGAGGGCATAATTGCTTTCTAGTTGTACCATTCATAGTTTTGTATGAATGCTAGCTCCCCAATTAGGCTGTTAACCTCTAGAACAGTGGTTCTCAACCTATGGGTCGCGACCCCTTTGGGGGTCGAACCGCCTAAGACCATTGGAAACCACATATTTGTAATTAGAAATAAATATTTCACAATATATAATCACATATTATTTTTGTGATTAATCACTATGCTTTAATTATGTTCAATTTGTAATAATGAAAATACATCCTGCATATCAGATATTTACATTACGATTCATAACAGTAGCAAAATTACAGTTATGAAGTAGCCACGAAAATAATTTTATGGTTGGGGGTCACCACAACATGAGGAACTGTATTAAAGGGTCGCGGCATTAGGAAGGTTGAGAACCACTGCTCTAGAAGCTAAGGACCTTTCCTTTCTCCTCTCTTCCTCCCTTTCTTTCTTCTTTCTTTTCTGTTATCCACAGTGCTAAAACTCTGCATAGCAATGATGAAAATAAAAATGTGTTAATGAATAAAGAAGAAGATAAATGAATATTATAAGGGATCTTCTTTAAAATCTTTGTGAGAAAGATGTTGAGGGTAGTGTGCAAACACAATACTGGTAAAACCTGTTTAAAAAAATAAGGGAAGCTCTTTCCTCCATCCTTCCGGGCTGCCATAATGGTGTGTATGGACGTCCTGGCTGTTGCTCTCAGGAGTATCAACAATGCCGAAAAGAGAGGCAAACACCAGATTCTTATTAGGCCGTGCTCTAAAGTCATCATCTGATTTCTAACTGTGATGATAAAGCATGGTTACACTAGCGAATTTGAAATAATTGATGATCACAGAGCTGGAAAAATTGTGGTGAACCTCACAGGTAGGTTAAAGAAGGGTGGAGTAACCAGCCCGAGATTTGATGTGCAACTCAAAGATCTGGAAAAATGGCAGAACAACCTGCTTCCGTCCCATCGGTTTGGTTTCACTGTATTGGAAAACTCGGCAGGCATCACGGATCGATGCAAGAAGAAAACACACAGGAAGGAAACACACAGGAGGGAAGAATCCTGAGATTCTTTTTCTAGGGATGTCATACATACATACATGCAAATAAAATGCCACAAGGAACAACAACAACAAAAATAAGGCAACTAGGTTGAGCTTGACTTTCAATATAATGATGTCTTGCACACATTTAATGTTTGGTAAATGTCTGTTGAATTAGATTGGCGGGAAAGGGAGTTCATGTTTTAATTTAACCTTTAGAAGTTACCCATTAAACTCTGCTTAAAGTATTAGGTATTTTAGACACCAACTAAGCTTATGATTCTATCAATGCTGTTGGAAATAGCTTTTGTTCAAGTAACATGATGAGGTTGCGTGCCAAATGGATCCTAGCATCAATAAGAATTCTGCTTTCTCTTAAAGCTCATATTTATTTCCAAGGCATTGCCTCTTATGTAGGGAACACAATTGAAGAAATATTTGTTTCCTTTTAGTGAAACCACAATGTGATTGGAGACACATAATGAGAGACTTTCTATCAATCTTTGAAAAAAAAACAAAACCCCAAAAGACTTTCTGGATCTGAACTAATTCACAGACAGATTCTTCCCCATCTCTCCCTTTGATGTACTTCCAAGTAGCAAACATCTTGATCCGAAGAGCTGTGGAGTCGGTATTCTCCTGCGTGGTCCATCCCAGGAGTCCATCCATCTCTCACCCATCCCAGGCCCTTCAATGAAACAAATCGAGGCAGACTCTCCGCTAAATCTGAGTGCTGTTTCTCCCCCTCTTCTCATGGCTTTCCCACACAAGAGAACTTGTGTCTCTCGATCTGTAGACTGGAAGCAACAAATCTTTGCTGCCTTCACAGGAGGCTTTTCTAACTTGGCAGACCGATGTGTAGAACACTGTATTCTGGGCATCTGAGCCTGAATTTGCTCTTACATCAACTGCATTTTTTCATTCCTCAGACATTCATGCATCTAGTCATTCTGTCTCAAACTGCATTTTATCTTAGAGATTTGTCTAAGTCTTGTTTTTAAATGTTCTTTGCTATGTTTCTGTTGCTTTAGGGTTGTAATTCCTATGTTATCTTTTTTCTTTTCATTTTAGAAAAGCCTGTCCAGTGTAGCCAAATACACTATCCCAGACTCTATAGGGCTTGGAATGATAATAGACATGTTTCATGTCAAACGCAGTCTTTATGGGCCTTGTGACCATGGGCAAGTAACTTAGTTTTCCTGGCCCTCAGTTTCCTCATCTTTAAAAATGAAACATTATCACCTAAAGAAGTTGCTATAAGTATTCAATGGATTAAGTTACACAATAGAGCTTTGAAATGATAAAAAACAATCCAGAGTTATGATATGATGATATGAACTGGTGGGAGAATAGTAGGTACCAAACAGAAGTTAGCAACTCGCATAACAAAGCTAATACCTGGCTGATTTTCTGTATCATGGTCAACAGTTGCTACCTCACACTGAAACACTGAACAGATAATTCCCTGCCCTCATGGAGCTTACAGAAGAAAGATGCTGGCAATAAATACATTTGTACATGATAATTTCAAGGTTGGTAAGTGTTATTAAAAAAAACACCCCAGCCCTGGCTGGTGGGGCTCAGTTAGTTGAGCATCGTCCCATGCACCAAAAAGGTCACTGGCTCGATTCTGGTCAGAGCACATGCCCGGGTTGTGGGCTTGATCCCCAATACAGGGTGTGCAGGAGGTAGCCGATCCATGTTTCTCTCTCACATCGATGTCTCTCTCTCTCTCTCTCTCTCTCTCTCTCTCTCTCTCTCTCATCTCCTCTTCTCTCTGAAATCAATAAAACATATTTTTTAAAACTTTTTTTAAAGAAAAACACTCCAAAGTGATGGGTTCTAGAGTGGTAGTGTCTGTAGGGTGGAGGTATGGGGAGCAGGGTTAACTTTAAATGGGGTGATTAAAGAAGAGATTTCTGATAAGCTGACATCTGAACTAAGACCTAATGGATGAGAAATAAGAAATCAGACATATGAAGAGATTTGTAAGTTGGGGTGAGGCAGGAAAGTCTTGGAATGTTTCAGAAACAAGAAGAAAGTCAGTGTTATTGCAGTATAGTAAGCGTCTCAGTCTGTTCAGGCTGCTATAACAGAACACCACAGACTGGGTGGCTTATAAACAACAGACAGTTATTTCTTATAGCTCTGGGGCTGGGAAATCCAAGATCAAGGCACAGGCAGATTCAATATCTGGTGAGGCCTGGCTTCCTGGTCCACAGATGGTATCTTCTCCTTGTGCCCAAACATGGCAGAAGGGGCAAGGGAGCTTTCTGGAGTCTCTTTTATAAGGTCATGAGTCTCGTTCATGAGGGCTCCATCCTCATGACCTCATGACCTCCCAAAGGCCCCACCTCCAAATATCACATTGGGAGAATAGGTTTCAACATATAAATTTTGGGGGAACACATTTTCAGCATTTAGCAATAAGCAAGGTAGAGAGTGTTATAATATGAAAATGGAAAGTTTGTCATGGTTAGAGCACATGGGACCTTGTAGATAGTAGAAAGGACCTTGAATTGGATTTAAATGTAGGGTGTGAGGGTATATCACACCATGAGTCTTTCTCTACTTAGAGTGGATAACCAATTGCATATATTTAAACTCACATTTTCAGCATTTAGCAATAAGCAAGGTAGAGAGTGTTATAATATGAAAATGGAAAGTTTGTCATGGTTAGAGCACATGGGACCTTGTAGATAGTAGAAAGGACCTTGAATTGGATTTAAATGTAGGGTGTGAGGGTATATCACACCATGAGTCTTTCTCTACTTAGAGTGGATAACCAATTGCATATATTTAAACTCTGGGAGATTTTTTTTGGGGGGGAGGGGTGGGGGGGAATTTAATTGCTGGCTCTTAAAGCCACCTTCTCTTCTCTCTCTCATATGTTACTAAGCACTTCCTGGGTCTATAACACAACAGGGCCTTCCAAACGTCACCTGTCAAATTTCATTGTGATTTATGGAATTATGTGTAAATAAACAGTAAATATTCTTTTTTTTAATTAATTGGGAGAGGTTCTCCTGCTCTACCCCATAATTATTAATCTCTTGGGACTTATTTTTTATTTCGAGTCAACACGATTTCCTGGGTTTGCTTTTGTCATCATATGACTAACTCTACTGTGGTCCTGCTCTGTAACAGGCATGCTATGTCACATAAGCTTCATAAACCTCTTGAACTATAGGTTCTATTTCATTTGCATTTTATGGATGAAAAAACTGGAAGTTTGCTTAAGGTCATAAAGGTAGGTAGGAGCTGATCTAAAACCTTTTGAATCTGAAGCCTGAAAAATGATTTTTAAAGTAAATATTGCATTGTCATTTTATAGTTCCAAAGAGTCCTCCCATCTCCTTTGTCCCATGTCATGATAAACTGTGGAAGAAGTGGGATGTGTGAACTGTGTGGAAAAAATAGGCAGCTCACCCTGCTTGGTGTGGCTCCGTTGGCTGGAGCATCTTCCCGTGCACTGAAGGTCACAGGTTTGATTCCCAGTCAAGGCACATACTTGGGTTGTGGGTTTGATCCCTGGTTGGGGGGTGTATGGGAGTCAACTGATTGATGTCTCTCTCTCTCATCAATGTTTCTCTCTTTCTTTCTCTCCATCTCTCCCCCCCTCTTCCTTTCTCCCTCTATAAAAAAAAATTTTTTTTTTTTGAAGATAGCTTGTGCCGTGAAATGAGCAGTGTGCCTGAGACAACAACCTTAGGAATTAAATTGGACTCCCTGCTTCTTCCCAGGCCCTGCTTCCTGAAGCCTTTTACTTCTGCAAGGTTCTGACCTTGGTCTCAAGTCACCTCTCTGATTGTTGTTTGTCAACTACGATCTGGTTGTGTTTTCATCTTCATACACAGTCGTTATCTTTGCCTTTGTTTTTCTATCATGTCCTTATCTCCTCAACTGACTTAAACTCTCCCCTCCCCAGAAGCCTAAACCCTTTGGCTTACCTTTTGACTTGGATACATTCCATTGCATAGTGAAGTCATGATAAAACCTTAACCCTCAAATCAGGCCTGTTACCAAGAAGAAACACGAATTCACTAAATGAACATTAAACAGTTTAATGCTAACAGGGGCTGGATCTAGTTAATACAGGAAATCAGACTTGGGCTTCGAACAGCTAGAGCACTGCTTTTCTGGGGTATCACAAGTCCATGCCCCCAACTTGGTGAAGAGACCTGGTGATAAGATCAGCACCACAACAGATGCACTTTCATGGAGGAGAGTCCATTGTACCAAATTTTGTGTCATTTTGTTTGTCCCTTTCTAGCTCTCACTTAGTTCATAATATAGTGCATCTGTTCTGCTCTTCCACCTTGCCTACTGTTCCATGACTCTCATTAGGACTCATCTTCCCTGAAAGGTATACTTTCCGGCTCTCCTAATAGTACAGTCACTTGGCGTGATCCTGGGACTTCCACACAGACGTTACCCTCAAAGCCACCGCTGCTTGGGAACATCCCTCACCCATACTTGGCTCCTGGACAACTGGTTCAGACAGATCCTAGAATTCTAAAGACCTCAACATTTAAAAATAACTATTACAAAACAAATAAAAAAATAACTGTGACGTGAATTTGGAATCAAAACACCTGCAATTTAAGTGGCATAGACCTTCTTCGGATTAGTCAGGCAAAGTGCCTAGCACTTTGGGCGTTAAGATATATCCTGAGCCACATATTTGCTAGAAGGTGGAAAGAAATATTAGACTTCTTTTTAAAAAAAATATATTTTTATTGATTTCAGAGAGGAAGGAAGAGGGAGAGAGAGATAGAAACATCCATGATGAGAGAGAATCATGGATTGGCTGCCTCCTGCAAGTCCCCCATGGGGATCGAGCCCACAACTCGGGCATGTGCCCTTGACCGGAATCGAACCTGGGACCTTTCAGTCCACTGGCCGATGCTCTATTCACTGAGCCAAACCGGCTAGGGCGAAATATTAGACTTCTAAAACTAATTGCCTGACTTTTTTCCTTTGAAAAGTTAAAATCTTTAATGGAGGAAGACGTATGTGTATAATTTAAGCTTTTGTCATCTTGTGTGTAGTCCTCTGAGAAGGTCACATTTTTTAGGCCTTGTTTCATGGGAGCTGGGAAATGAGCTGCTGGAATTCAGACCCAGGATCTGGCTCTCTCCCAGAAATACATTCACATGTTGGGTGTTAAGATACATGAACAGAATAGGAGAGTGAGTAAACTTTTGGAAGTATGAAGGCAGAAAATTCCTGACATTTTCCTGTTATTCCTTGATTGTTTTGTTTTTCATATTCTCACTTGTGAGTAATTACTAAAGAGCAGCAGGTAAAAAACAACGCAGTCATTGACCTAGGTGTAAGCAGCAGGAAGGTTAAAAGAATTAGTCTTATTCTTCAGGATTGTGTTCATAGTTGCATAGTGGTGCTCCTGGCTCAATGTTTACACCTTGACTTGAGTTCCAGCTGCACCATCTGCATTTCTTTCCTTAAGGACTTTATTTTGCCTCCTCTTTCCACCCGGTTATTGACTCTGGGAGGAACGCTCAACCCATGACTGAGTGGAGTTGGTAGATAAACAGCCCACGCTCGTCCCTTGGATGGGAAAACTCTGAGGTGCGTGTTTCCCACTACCTCCTAGGGTTGCCCTGGCAGAATTAAGCTGCACTTGCCCACGTTGTAGCTGACTGAATAATGCATCTGTATGAACTGTCTTCCTTTCGCAGCCTCCTTTGCCTGCGTCCCTCTTAGTTTTCTTTACTTCCCAGGTAAACTACTTGCCTTTGAATTCTTATCTCTGGGTCTGCTTCTGGGGAAAGCCAAACCAAGGGAACCCCCATTTAGGGAATGCTCACCAACTAGGTGAAAGCCAGAACCTGAAGTCTAATGTAGCTCTGTTTCCAAAGTGTCTGGTCTTTCCACTCTACTGTGGAATTCAAGCAGACGGAATCCCATAGCAGCTTAGACCTAACATTTTCTTAGGTGCTAAGAAAAGGAGAAATTCACTCCTAGATATGAAGTTTTGCAAGTCTCTCGTCTACTCTCTCACAAATGAGCTTGCCTTTCTCTTTTTTTCCAATGAATGGGTTGATGAGTCACACTCTTTCTGTCTCAATCAAGCCCCAAGAGCCCCCCCCGCATCCCCCCCCCCCCTCCAGTGATTCTATTATTCTATAGGTTCCATAGGTTAGTGGTTAAGAAAAATGTGGCCCCCTGGGCAGAATAGAGAAAATTACATCTGATTCTTTTGGGGGTTCTCTGAGCATAGTTTCTTTCCTAGAGTTTTATTTATGTTGCTTTTTCGCTTTCTCAATTCATACTCTAAATACAGCACAAGAAGAAAGTAAACAATGTACTGTTTTTTAGTCCAGAAAATTTGACAGTATGGCCTGGCAGTGGTATGAAGTTTGGCACCTCAGCAAGCCATAAACTATAACATAATTTCCACCTCATCCCAACTTCAACACAGCAGAATAACTTTTCAACACTGAATGTGGTTTCTGTGTAACTTGTATCACTGCCAAATTCAATACAAGAAGCTTCTTTTCTTTTGGAGCCGTCTCCCCACAATGTGAATATTCTTTGACTCACCATGTTGTCCTTTTCCAATTTCCTTGTGTTTTTTGTTTTTTTTTTGCTTGAGTTCACGAAAGACTGACAAACTGTGGCCTCATGTGACAGCCATTAGTCTGCCTTAAACCTCAGCTTGATCTTGAATGGATAGAATAATGAGTAGATTTTATGTAATTTAATTGATGTTGTCAGCTATATGAATTTGTTAGTTCAAGAGAAACTAAGCTTCCAGTCCTTCCTTTTCTAAATTCCTACTTGATTATAATAACGTAAAAGGCAATGTTCCCGCTTTCCATTGAAGCGGTTTTATAGCAGTCTGAACGCCGAATAATGGAGCAATAAGCATTTTATTCTATTTAAAAAGAAAAGGCAAGGAAGATAAGCATTTGCTTCTTTGGATTAGTGGGAATTAACAAGCATTTTTAAAATTGTGCTTGTGTGTGTGAGCACAGGGAGGGACATTTCATAACGGGGGAGGTCTTGGCAAATCAGTGTTCATTTCAACCTCAGAGCATTGATTGTTGAACACATTTATGCCCACTCTAGCTCCAGGGAGCCTGTGGCATAGAATGTAGATTCAGAAAATGGTACAGAATAAAATCATCTCCCATTTTCCCATCTCTCAAGCAGGGGAAATGGTGCATTCTTTTTAGTCAGAACTCCTTGATTTGTCCTGTTTATGCTGTCATTTCATGGAGATTAAAAGTAAACCTTTCCATACATTGTTAGTGGGAATGTGGAATGTAAAGTGGTGCAGCCACTTTGGAAAAACAGGTGGAAGTTTCTTAAAATGTTAAACATGGTTACCACATCACCCAACAATTATAATTCTGAGAACTAGAGGCCCGGTGCACGAATTCGTGCATGGGTGGGGTCCCTTGGCGTGGCCTGTGGGGATTGGCCGAAACCAGCAGTCCAATGCCGCCTGCTGCTTCCGCTCATCCCGGCCCCACTGCGCCTGCTGCGGGCTCGCGCCCAGTCAGTACTGATTGGGAGAGGCTCTCACCGCCACAGCGGCACTCACCAGCCATGAGCCCTGCATCTGGTGCCCGTCCTGAGGGGTGTGGGGAGGGCAGGATGTGATTGGCCCTCTGGGCAGGCAGTGGGACGCCCTTGATGGCCCAGGACGGAATCCGTCCCGCTGAGTTTGCGCAGGTTGTTGGGAGCCACCTGGCGGCTGCTTTTATATCGTTTCTTCCTTGCAGAGTGTCTAGGGAGGGGAAGCAGCCACGGTGCCCAAGGATGACTTCCAGGAGGCCAGTGGTGCTGTTGGGATCATGCCAGCAGCACTGGTCCGTTGATGCCTGGCCCGTTCTCTGGAGATTAGACCTGCAGGACTATTGAGGGAGTGAGTGGCTGCCGCTGGCTGGTGGGCCACCGGGACAGGTGGGTCAGCTGAGCAGCACTCCCGCTGTGGGAGTGCACTGACCACCAGGGGGCAATTCGTGCGTTGAGCATCTGCCCCCTGGTGATCAGTGCACATCACAGTGACCAGTCAACCGGTCATTTGGTCACTTAGGCTTTTATAAATATAGACTAGTGGCCCGGTGCACGAAATTCGTGCGGGGGGCGTGGGGTTGTCCCTCAGCCCAGCCTGCATCCTCTCCAATCTGGGACCCCTTGGGGGATGTCTGACTGCCGGTTTGGGATCGGGCCTAAACCAGCAGTCGGGCATCACTCTCGCAATCCGGGACTGCTGGCTCCTAACCGCTC
>NW_005353789.1:6150766-6157150 GCF_000412655.1 Myotis brandtii | reverse complement strand
CTCCTGGCCTGATCGCTCCTAACTGCCTCTGCCTCGGTCCCGCCACAATGGTTTTGTTGGGAAGGACGTCCGGAAGGTCTCCCGGTCTAATTAGCATATTACCCTTTTATTAGTATAGATATGCCCAGCAGAAAAGAAAACATATATCTACTCAAACTGAAATTCTGTACCCATTAAACAACTCCTCATTCCTCTGTCCACAATCCTTAGCAACCTCTACCCCCCAATTCTACTTTCTGTCTTTATAAATTTGACTACTCTAGGTACTTCACATTAGTGAAATCATACAATATTTGTCCTGTGACTGGCTTATTTCACATAGATAATGTCCTCAAAGTTGTAGCATGTCAGAATTTCCTTCCTTTTTAAGGCTGAATAATGTTCCATTGTATTTTTTTTTTATTCATGAACATGTGGGATTTCCACCTTTTGCCTAGTGTGAATAATGCTGCTAATAACATATGTGTACAAATATTATTCAAGTATCTTCTGTTTTGATCTGCTTTGACTGCCATAACAAAATACTGGGTGGCTGAAACAACAGAAATTTATTCTCACAGTTCTTGAAAACTAGAAGTGCAAGCTCAATTTTCTGGCTGATTTGGGTTCTGGTGAAAGCTCTGTTCCTAGCTTGAAGATAGGGATGCAGTAAGATGAGATTTGGGGCTGGAGGGGAGGAGGGGTTGCTCTCTGCTGTCTCTTCTTATAAGGACACTAATTCAGACTGGTTCCCCACCCTATGACCTCATTTAACCTTAATTATTTCTTTACTCCAAATAAAACCATGCATATAAATTTGGGGAGGAATCAAACGTTCAGTCCATTATACTTTCTTCCAATTTTTCTTTTTGATATATATCTAGAAGAAGAGTTGCTGGGTCACATGGTAATTTTATGTTTAATTTTTGAGGCACTGCCATACTGTTTTCCACAGTGACTGCACCATTTTAAGTTCCCACCAGTAATACACAAAGGGTTCCAATTTCTCCACATCTTTGCCAAGACTTATTGCTCTTCTTTCTCCTCCCTCTCTTCCTCCTCCACCTCCTCCTCCTCCCTCTCCTCTTTTTCCTCCTCCTCCTCCTCTTCCTTCTTCTTTTAAAATAACAGCCCTTCTAAGTGGTATAAAGTGGTATCTCATTGTGGTTTAGATTTCATGTCCCTAATGATTACTGATGTTGAGTTTCTTTTCATGTGCTTCTTTGGAGAAATGTCATTTTTAAATTGGATTGTTTGTGTGTTTTTGTGTGGCAGCTCTTTATATATTCTGGATATTAATCCCTGATTAGATACATGATTTGCATATATTTTTTTTCCATTCTGTAGGTTGCATTTTCACTCTATTGACAGTGTCCTTTTATGCACAAAGTTTTTAATTTTGATAAAGCACACTATTTTTTCTTTGCTTCCTATGCTTGGTGTCATATACAAAAAATTATCACTAAAGTTAACATAATAAAGCTTTCCTTTGTATCTTCTTATAGAAGTTTTATAGTTTTAGCTTTTACATTTAGGTCTTTCATCCATTTTGAGTTAATTTTTATATATGGTGTACGGTAAGATTCTTTTGTATGTGATATTCAGTTTTCTCAACACTATGTATAGGGGTTGGCAAAAGTTGGTTGACAGTTGTGAGTATGCAAAACAGTTTATTTTTGTATTATATATGAATTATTGCATTATTCATTATTATTAACCTACTTTTTCCCACCTCTGTATTGAAAAAACTGTCTTTTCAATATTGAATGGTTTGGGCACCCTTCTAGAAATTCATTTGACCATAAGTGTGAGGCATTATTTCTGTGCTCTCTGTTTTATCCCATTGGTCTATATATTTGTCTGTATACCAGTGCAACACTTTCTTGATAAGATAGCTTTGTAATAAGTTTTCAAATCAAGAAGTGTGAGACGTATAATTTTACTCTTCTTTTAAAAAAATTTTTGGGATCCCTTGAGATTCCATATGAATTTTAGGATGGAGTTTTCTATTTCTGCAATAAATGTCATTGGGGTTTTGATAGGAATTGCACTGAGTATGTAGATTGCTTTGGTTAGTATTGACATCTTAACAACATTAAGTCTTCTAAACCAGGAACATGGGATGTCTTTCCATTTATTTGTATCTCCCTTAATCTTTCAGCAATGTTTTGTAGTTTTCAGTGCACGTGTCTTTCACTTCCTTGGTTAAGTTTGTTCTTAATTATTTTTTCTTTTTGATGTTTTTGCAAATGGAATTGTTTTCTTAAGTTCCTTTCAGATCATTCATGGCTTGTGTATAGAAACACAACTACTTTTTTATATGCTGATTTTGTATCCTGCAATTTTGATGAATCCACTTATTAGTTCTTACAGTTTTGGGGGGCATAGGATCTTGGAGTTTTCTGCATATAAGATCAAAATCATCTGCAAATAGATAATTTTACTTCTTCCTTTTCAGTTTGGAAGCCTTTTATTTCTTTTTCTTGCCTATTTCTCTGGCTAGAACTTTCAGTATTATGTTAAACAGAAGTGTTAGATGCAGCTCACCTCTAACAATTGTGTTAAGCTCAAGAGTAGGAATCTATTAACAGGTCAACAGCAGGAAAGGAGGGGAGGTGGGGTGGGGATTGGAAGGGGCCTTAGAGCAGCTGCGGTTCATTTAAAATTGGCTTTTCTTTTTTTCTCTTACTCCTGCAACTCCTATAGAATCCAGGAAGAATAGGGATGTTTTTTTCCTATACAGCTGATTATAATAACAGGCCAAGATCTCTTTGAACATAACCAATATAGAAAAAAAAGCATCCGTGGCCATCAAACTGGGTAAAATAGTAACATAATCCCTGGTTTGTAGTTTGAATCCTATTAATTATAATTGTGTAGACTTGTACAGTGAGAATGCTTTGGGAGTTTTTAAAGCCAGATTTTTCAAAGACGACATTCCTCATTAGACCTTCCCCATTAAGGCATGCTTGAATGATGCTACACAGCCGAATAGTTGAAATTTTTTTCCACTCTTGTCATAGTCTGAAGACAAAGGATTCTTCCGCTTGCCAAAGTTCCCCGGAGCCTAGGTTGAGGGGCTGTGACAGCACTTCAGCAGGGAGCTTTTTATTCAGGCTTTGGTTTGCCATCAGGCCTCATTCACTAAACAGGATCGAGTGGGAGCAGTATATGGAGAAAAAAAAATCAATGGAGGCAAAATCTGACACAGCCAGATATGGTGCCATGGACCCACGTTTACCTTTCATTGATGCTGAGTCATGACGCAGTCTAGGCTACGGCACAGAAAATTGTAAGATCCTTGTTCTAAATGCATTGCATATTCTTGGTGCTTTGGCTGAAGCAATGCCACATGCATAGCTGAGCAAATGCTAGCATAGTATTGCAGCTTACTTGACTTCTTCTATGAGAAGCAGTAAGAGTTGTGTAAAAGAACTGGGAGCCCTGTGCAAATGCTAGCATAGTATTGCAGCTTACTTGACTTCTATGAGAAGCAGTAAGAGTGGTGTAAAAGAACTGGGAGCCCTGCGGTTGATAGCAAAGGGTCTTCTGATGGTCTCACAGTCTTGCTTGTCGTCAATCTCTCCTAGCCTCTATTTCCTCATCCCCAAAGTATGGGTAATGTACTTGTTCCTTCTAACTCACAAGGTTCTTATGAGAATCACATAGGGTTGATTCATGTTTGTTACACTACCAAGGCATACTTCTTATTCATTATCATTAGAATTTTTATATTTGAATTTAGATGTTGTATGTATATGATTCTTCTGGATTATGTGTGTATGGACTTCAGCCATTACCAAGAGACAACTTTTTAATATTATCCAAGGAAAGTATTGAGAGCTATATAAAAGTGACTTTAACTTAGGTATAAGAATTAAAAGGTTCCCTCCATTGGCCTTCAATTAGACAAAAATAGCATATTTGTGACTAGACATAGCCACAGGCATCTTTCTCTTTTATGTAAAATTTGGCATAGCATAGTGGTTAAGAGCACCAGCTCTATGGCCAGAAGTTTTGGGCTCAAACTTGCTAACAGTATGCCTTGGACAATTTATTTAACCACTCTGTCCCTCTATTTCCCCATTTATAAATCTGGATAAAAGGTGGTAATCTTATATAATAAAAGGCTAATATGCAAATCGACCAAATGGAGGAACAACTGGTCGCTATGACATGCACTGACCACCAGAGGGCATATGCTCAATGCAGGAGCTGCCCCCTGGTGATCAGTGCACTCCCACAGGGGGAGCACTGCTCAGCCAGAAGCAAGGCTCATGGCTGGTGAGCGCAGCGGTGGTGGCAGGAGCCTCTCCTGCCTCTGCAGCAGCACTAAAGCCTAAGCTGTCACTCAGACATCCCCCGAGGGCTCCCAGACGCAGGCCGGGCTGAGGGACCGCCCCCCCTCCCAAGTGCATGAATTTTGTGCATTGGGCCTCTAGTTGCTTCATAAGATCATTGTGAGGTTTTAAAGGATTAACAGAAGCAAAGCTCTTAGAACACTGGTTAACCTAGTGTTATTAGTATTATCTAGTTAATTGGAAGAGAGTTTAGGGAAAAGAAGGGATCAAATAAATAATCCCTTCTCCCCAAACAAAACAAAATTGGAAAGAGTTGTCAAGAGAGGAAAAGATAATGGGGAAGGTAGGGATCCAGGTAGAGACACAGGTGCACAAACACATCAAAATAGATGGACAAAGACACTTTCACCCCTGTGACCTTTATGTCTCTTACTACTGAAGGTTCTAAAAGCTGTATTTCATCTTTGTATCATAGACTATGTGTTGGCTTGCTAGGGCTGCCATAACAAACTTCCACGGGATATTTTGCTGGATGGCTTGAACAGCTGGAATTTTCCTTAGAGTTCTGGAGGCTAGAATTCTAAGATCAAGGTGTCGGCAGGTTTGGTTTCTCCCGAGGCCTCTCCCCTTTTTTTGCAGGTGGCATCTTCTCATTGTGTTCTCCCATGGTCTTCCTTCTGTGTGCACACAACCCTGATGTTTCTGTGTGTTCAAATGTCCTTTTACAAGACACCAGTCTGTTTGGATTAGGACCCACTCTGACAACCTCATTTTAACTCAATAACCTCCTTAAGGCTGCTATTTCCAAGTAAGTCATACTCTGAGGTACTGGGGGCTAGGGCTTCAACATAAGAATTGGTGGGGGGATACAATTCAGCCCATAACAGGCTTTCTGCTCCATAGACAATGAGAAATTAACCAAAGGAACAGAATTTACTCCAGTCTGATATAAAGGAGTCAAAGGCAATTGTGAGTCCAGTAGTAAAATTTGCTTGAATGTCTCATGTGGTACTTATGCCATCCATATAAAAGATAATCAATCTGACTTTTATGGAGAAACTCAGGCTTTCATGGAAAAATAATAGACATTTAGCAATAAAGTTTTGGCTTGGTTTAGACATGTGGCCCATAATTTTTGGTTGGAAAGTAGGATTTGAAGTTGGGTCAGATGGGAAAATAGAATCTCTGCTAGTTGTTTTGGCAAAGGAAATTTAATATAGGAGATAAACATAAATATATTTACTATGACCTGCTCATGAGGAGCAATTTAGCATGATATCATCAACAAGATAGATATATGTGATGTTCTGTGGGATGTTAAGATGATCAAGATCTCTGGGGACTAGCCAATGACAGAAAGCAGAAGAGTTGGCTTAGTCTTGAGGTAAAAGAGTGAAGATGTACTGTTGTCTCTGTTGGTAGAAAGCAAAAGGCTTGTTTGTGATCCCTCAGGATTGTTTGAAGGGGAAACAATTAGATCAATAGCTGTGAACCAGAGGTGAGATACATGTGTTCATTTGCTCAAATAAAGTCATCTTATCTGGAACAGCAGCTTCAATTGGCAATGCCTAATTAAGTCTACAATAATCCATTATCATTATCCAAGATGAATACATCTTCTTCACAGACCAAACAGGTAAGTTAAATGGGAATGTTAGGAATTGCCACACCTGTGTCTTTTTAGTCTTTGGTGGTTCTGTAAATCTTAGTATGTCTTAGTTCACTGTCTGAGTGGGGCAGAGGGAGCTCCAAGAGCTTCCACTTGGCCTCCTACAGTATGAACTCTTCTGTCACAGTTCAGTGTGGAGATTAGACCAGTTTCCAAGCATCATCAACCATATACTCAAGAACTAAGAAGTAACCACAGGTGAGCCCTGTAAGATAGATTGAGCCAAACCTCATTTATCACCTCAGCACCATAAGTCTTCTCTTTGACTATGATCTCCAGTGGAGTTTTGGGTTCCCAGGAATTAGCATACATTCAGGACCAGTATCTAGAGAATTTCAAAGATCTATAGCAGT
Organism: Myotis brandtii; assembly: GCF_000412655.1. Taxonomy (NCBI): domain Eukaryota; kingdom Metazoa; phylum Chordata; class Mammalia; order Chiroptera; family Vespertilionidae; genus Myotis; species Myotis brandtii. The sequence continues at coordinate 6,150,848 of NW_005353789.1, read as the reverse complement.
GGTTCTCAACCTTGGCTGCACATTAGAATCACCTGGGAATCTTTTTAAAATCCTGATTTCTGGGCCTCATCCTCCAGAAATT
>NW_005353789.1:6144304-6147840 GCF_000412655.1 Myotis brandtii | reverse complement strand
ATAATCTGGCCACTCAGTGTGTGTGTGTGTGTGTGTGTGTGTGTGTGTGTGTGTGTGTGTGTCTCCCACATTCAAAGGCTGTTAAATTGTGTTGTTTACCCATATCTTCAGAAAAAAATCACTTCTACTGTTGTGGTAAACAACCTGTTTCCCTATTTATAATGGTCTGGCCCTCTAGCAACTTCAGCGTGAAATTATAGCTAATTTGCCTACAAACTTCAGGTGATCATAATAATCTGGCCACTCAGTGTGTGTGTGTGTGTGTGTGTGTGTGTGTGTGTGTGTGTGTGTGTCTCCCACATTCAAAGGCTGTTAAATTGTGTTGTTTACCCATATCTTCAGAAAAAAATCACTTCTACTGTTGTGGTAAACAACCTGTTTCCCTATTTATAATGGTCTGGCCCTCTAGCAACTTCAGCGTGAAATTATAGCTAATTTGCCTACAAACTTCAGGTGATCATAATAATCTGGCCACTCAGTGTGTGTGTGTGTGTGTGTGTGTGTGTGTGTGTGTGTGTGTGTGTCTCCCACATTCAAAGGCTGTTAAATTGTGTTGTTTACCCATATCTTCAGAAAAAAATCACTTCTACTGTTGTGGTAAACAACCTGTTTCCCTATTTATAATGGTCTGGCCCTCTAGCAACTTCAGCGTGAAATTATAGCTAATTTGCCTACAAACTTCAGGTGATCATAATAATCTGGCCACTCAGTGTGTGTGTGTGTGTGTGTGTGTGTGTGTGTGTGTGTGTATATATATATGGAGGTCTATATATCTGTGTGTGTATGAAATTCACACATTATATTAACCAAGATTATGTTGTTAAAGCTATTTCTAATTTAAGGTGGTACAGTGTTTTGCTATGTTGATTCATTGTAGGAATATAGCCATAATAAGCATTTCAATATTTAATAAAATAAATTTTGTTTGTGACTATAGGTCATGGTCCACTTTTCCCAGAACTTACAATGTCAGCCACTATAGAATAAAGTGGGCATTGGAAGGTGGAGAGAGAGTAAAAGGCTGCTGATTGGAGGGTATATAATAAGCTTTTAGAGGCAAGACACCCAATCATCTCCTTTCGCTCTTTTTAAATTTCCAATAATCTCCTTTCCCTCTTTTCTCTAACCTCTTAACTTAGCACTCGAGATGGGTGAGAGGATTAGGGTCAGGAAAGAGTCCAATAGGTCGAAGAATGAGGCTAGGTTTAATTTGAAGAGACTGGACAATAGACAGTTGAAGATATGGTGCTTTTTAGGAAGGAAGATTGAGATTTAATATGAAAAATGTGAAGAATGGGTCAGTTAAGTTCTATCTGGTAAAATTCTGAAAAGATCTTAAAAGCTTCATTGACACACAGATTTAAAAACATTTTCAAAAATGAAAATTATAGCCAACTCTTAATTAGGAATTAATATGTGCCTACACATAGTGGTCTCTATGCATTGACTCTTCTTTCACTTTGCACAACACATCTATGAGGTGGGTCCTGTTATAAACCCCATTTGCATTTGGGGAAAGAGACTTAATGACTAAGTGATTTGATCCAAGACTCAGAGCTACTCGCTGCACCACGTCCCTCTGTTTATCTCAGGGGTTTCTGTGAGAATCAAGTGGGTTTTTGTGTGTAAAAGTACGTTGAAAACCACAAAACATTAGATACTTGAAAGCCAGTTCTCAAAAGATAGAAAATGTTATTCACTCTATTCTATGGAACCATCCTTTTAATACAGAACTTGGAAAACAAGTTACTGTTGGAGCTAACATAAAATTAACCATGGAGGATCAATTTTGGATAGCAAAGTAAGTATTAAGAAAAACAGAAGGATAAAAAGAAAATATGGCATACAATCTAGATAAGTAGTAATAAAAAATGGCCTCTTTTGATGGAGTGAGAGATTTTCCCAGAGCTGAAAGCTGTGATTGCATTGCCACTCTGTATAGAAAGTCTCTGGAACAGGACTGACCTGGCCATGAAAGGGTAATTGCATGGCCTAAGAGATTGTTCCCACCTTCAGCTGCTAATGAAGCTCTTGGAAAATGCATCCCTACTTAACGAATGAGGCTGAAGATGCCAAGGAGCCTTTGGCCAAGGATGTGTTCTCTAGGCTCAGACTGAACCCATTATTTTGTTAGAGTACTGCCACCAAGCCAACCATGGGCAATTTAGCATGCCACATTTCAAGCAGAGTTTAATTCGTCTGATACATTCACTTGTGTGTGCCACAAATGAGACAAATACCCTATGATCAGATGATGGCCTGTCAGGAATGCCACAAACACAAAGTACTGGCATTAATGGAGAGTTCTTCAGTCAAGTCTTGGTTAGACTCTCATTTAAAGCTGGTCTAAAAATTTGCCAATGATCTCAAGTTCCCACCTTTGCTGTGTCTGTGCCTTCTTAGGAGAGGTAACTCCACTTTTGTTATGAATCATTGCTTATTTTCATAACAAAAACAAAAACAGTAAATGTCTTGACCAAGGAAATCACCTCTGAGTGACGCCAAATCTGATATGGATACCTCTTTATAGAATCAGACAGTTCTGGGGTTACCTGAAGATAGTTATCTCTTGTATGTACTAGTTCCTTCTTTTTTTAATGGCCATATACTTTCCCTTATGTAGCAAATCCAAAAACAGGGATGGTTGGAATGTTACCCAAAGTGGGAGAGGCCTTACTCAGTCCTAACACCCACAGAGCCCACTATCCCAGTCAGAAAGTGTCACATGAATGCATCAAAAATGGGTCCAGCATCCAACTGTAAGAGAATGCGTTATAATAAATACCATTGACTGAATACCTCCAGTTTCAAGGCTCTGTGCATCTGAAAGAACATCTGTGAGGGACACAGGATCCAGTGAGCACCTTTTTTCCTAACAGATTTAAGGCCAGCTCTCAGGTACTTTGGGCATCAGAATTACCTGGGAAGAGTTAAAGGTTGTATTATGCAGGCTCTGGAGTCAGGTGCCTGGTTTTGCATCTTGTCTCTGCTGTGTGTTAATTGGGTGGCCTGGGGCACATTACTTATCCTTGGTAAGCCTTAGTGCTTATGTTGGTAAAAATAAAAGGGGGGAGGGTGTGGAGAGGATGAAAAGAGAAATAATCATAGATAACTCATTAAAGATATTATAAAGATTGACTGATATAATACTTGGCACCGTTTCAGGCAATGGTAAGCATATAATAAATATGAGCTTTTCATTATATACTAGGGCCCAGTGCATGAATTCGTGCACCTTGAAAGGAACTGTGGGCCGCAAGGCTGCGGTGGGCACAAGGGCGGGTCTTGGCCCATCCTCCGCGCCCCCACCCAGTACCTCCTGCCACAGCCCCTCGTCCCCTGTCTGCCAGCAGCCCTGCTTCCGCCACCGCTCCTATGCTCTGACAGCCCCGGCCCAGCTCGCATCCGCAGCCAGCCCTGGAGCCTCCACTCACACCTGCTGCTGGTGCCTGGTGCCGGCGCCGATCGCTTAGCACCGTCAATGGGTGCGAGTGGCAGCTGCTGCCCCGCCCTCAGGAGAGGAGCCGGGGGAGGGA
>NW_005353789.1:6129173-6144290 GCF_000412655.1 Myotis brandtii | reverse complement strand
CTCAGCCCATCCTCTGTGCCCCCGCCTGGCCCCTCCCACTGCGGCCCCTGGTTCCCTGTCTCCCGCTGCTGCTGCTCCCACACGCTAATGATGCCGGCCCACTCGCATCTGCTGATGGTGGAGCCATTGGGGCCGCTGCCAGCAACAGGTGTGAGTGGTGGCTCCCGCACTGGTAGCAGGTGCGAGTGCCAAGCAGGACCACGAGGTGCAGGAGTGAAGAATTTTAAGTAACCACCAGAGGCTTGCCCTAATGACAGCGACCGGCGCCCTCGCTCACCTGCTCCATCATCCCACTGTGGCCAAAACCCGCCATGTTCCACGTGAGCCCCCTGGTGGTCAGTGCACGACATAGCAACCGGTTTCTCGGTTCAGCTGTTCTGTCTATTTGCATACTAGCCTTTTATTATATAGGTTATATTTTTCCCACCTAGAATGAGCCATTACCTAAGGTGGATTGAGGCAAAACAAACAAACAAAAAACAGATGGAGAAACACAGCTTTGTGCAATAATTTAAACCTCTTCACTAACTGAAAATTTACAGGAGATGCTATTATTAGATAGTAAAATTAACTGATTTTCCATTCTTTGTTAATTCATTCAGTATTTGCTATCAAGCACTGTAATAAGTGCTATTTGAACACAAAGATGGATCTAATTTGGGCTTCGCCTCAAGACCCACAATCTTATGTAGATGAGAGGGTGTTTTAATTGGGAAGCAGTGGTGGCATTGAAGGGAGCCTTGATTGGCAATACTCTATTTCTTAACCAGGCTGATGGTTTAATAATAATAAATTAAGTTATGCACTTATGTTCTGTATACTTTTTGGTATATGTATTTATTTATTCAAAAATGTCTTTAAGAATGGTGTGTGCATTATATCTCAAAAAAATATGAGATATTCATTACCTGGATTGGGAATGGTTTCGTAGGGCACCCAAAGCACATGAAACCAAAAGAAGAAACTAAATAAATTGGCTTTATTAAAATTAAACACTTTTGCTTCAAAGGACAACACCAAGAAAGTGAAAAAGACAACCTATAGAATGGGAAAAATATTTGGAAATCACATATCTGATAAGGATCTGGTATTTAGAATATATAAAGAACTATTACATTAGTCAATTATACCTCAATAAAGATGAAAGCAATTAGACAAGAACTATTAAAACCCAACAATAAAAAGAGATATATAACCCCATTAAAAATGAGCAAAAGATTTGAATAGACATTTCTCCAAAAAAGATATGTGGCCAACAAGCACATAAAGATATGCTCAACATCATTAGTCTTTAGAGAAATGCAAATCAAAACCACAATTAGGTACCATACCCACCGAGATGCCTATAATGAAAAAGACAGACACCAGCAAGGCAAGGATGTGAAAAAATTGGTGGGATGTATGTAGCCACTTTGGGAAACAATTGGTGGTTCCTCAATAAGTTAAACATAGAGTTACATGATCCAAAAATTTCACTCCTGAGTGTACACCCAAGAGAAATGAAAATGTATGTCCACACAAAATCTTGTACATGAATATTTATACCAGCATTATTCAGAATAATAAAGAAGTACAGAAAAAATCCAAATGCCCATGAATGGATGGATAAATAAAACATGGTATTTCCATATAGTTGATTATTAGTCAATCATATAACAGAATGGAGCACATGGAATTAGATAGTGGTAATGGTTGCAAAACTCAGTGAATATATTAAAAACACTGACTTGTATACTCTAATAAGGTGAGTATCATGCTATTTTAATTACATCTTTTAAAAAAATTTTAAATACTTTTTTATTGGTTTCAGAGTGAATTACATCTTAATAAAATATAAGGTATGGGGCAGTTTCATGATTTTAATGTTGTACTCGCATAAATTATAGAGTGTATGAAGAAAAAATAGGAAACAAATTTGAACATATAAATTGGGATCTATACTAATAAAAGGATAATATGCTAATTAGACCAGATGGACTGGACATCTTCCGGATGTCCTTCCAGACAAAGCTGTGGTGGCTGCGAGGGCAGGCAGCCACAGAAGCTGCAAGGACCGAAAGGGCAGGCAGTGGCAGCAGCAGCATGGTGATGGGGTGGCATCTTCCCCTGATTGGCCCAGTTGCCTCCCGCAGATGGAGACCAGACTGGCTTAGGCCTGCTCTGGAGCGGGCCTAAGCCATCAGTAGGACATCGTCTGAGGACTCCAGGACTGTGAGAGGGGGCAGGCCACGCTGACCGACCCCCTCTTCAGTGCACAAATTTTCGTGCATTGGGCTTCTAATCAAATTATAAAGGGCTTCCATTGCTGGGAACTTGGCAGTGGAGAACAATTTAAGGTTATTGGGAAAGTCGGTGATAGTGTTTCAGGAAATTTAGTCCAGCATCACTTTCATCGTCATCTCTAACATCTTTCATAGGCTTTGTACTAGACAGTATTTTGTATCTTAAAATTTAGTTTTGTGTTAGGGAATATATGTTATTTTAGAAAATCTCTCCCAAAAGACTTGATCATAGAAGCCTGGTAAATTGTGTTATATAAACCTTCATAATGGCATAAAACATTATGGATATATATAACTTTTATAGGAAAGAAGTAATAGATAGAAGATGAAAGCAAGATTTTTTTTAATTTTTTTATTTTTTTTCTTTAATTTCTTTATTGGTTAAGGTATTACAAATGTGTCCTCATCCCCCCGAAAGCAAGATTTTCATCATATTCACTAATACACATCCTTGATTTGGAAAATAGGAAAGGGAAAATATATTACTGTATCAGTCCAAGTCTCAATAGGACACATCTATATATACAAAAGCCTAACCAACCGGCCGACCAGCCAACCGGCCAGTAGCTATGATGCACACTGACCACCAGGGGGCAGACGCTCAACACAGGAGCTGCCGAGCAACAGCAATTTTGCAAAGTGCCCTCTTGCACTCCGGGACCCCTCAGGGAATGTCGGACTGCCGGTTTCGGCCAGATCCTCACAGGCCAGGCCGAGGGACCCCACCAAATGCACCGGACCTCTAGTATTATAATAATTGGATGAGAGTTTTTAAGAACTGTGAAGAATCAGAGAGTTTGCCTTACTAGCAAGCTAACAAGTTGTCCTGCCACAGTTTCATAGATGCTGGTAGAAGACATAAGACTCTTGGGTCAGAGACAGAGGACTTTTTTATTTTTTATTTTTTTATTATTTTTTATTATTTTTTTAAATGTATTTTATTGATTTTTTTTACAGAGAGGAAATCGAACCTGGGACCCTTCAGTCTGCAGGCTGACGCTCTATCCACTGAGCCAAACCGGTCAGGGCAGAGGACTTTTTTAGTCTGTATTTTACCATAATCCATTTCTACTTTAGTAAAAGAGTTAACCATTTACAGAATTTTCAGAAATATGATCAAAATAGTATTTGGAAGCTCTAATAAATATAAAATAAAATATTAATACAGAAGCTGTATGAAATCTGTTTCCCACATTGATTTTTGAGTATATGCTACCGGACATTTGACAAGCTTATAAAGTAGATATTGGCTTTGGGGATTGAAAACTATAAGCTAAAATAGAATGTCCAGGAATTCAAGACAAATTACTTGAACTTACACAGAGCACTTAACTTTCTCAATGCAGTTCTTCAGAAGGACAGGTTCAGTAAAATGTGTTAACTGCAAACTCATTGTTTACATCAGCCTTCTTTATCTAATATTCCATGGTGGGGAAACAATTTACAGTGAATGAGAAAACGTTTAGCAGTGAATTCTCCTAGTGTTTTCTACAATATCTCCTGGGATCCATGTGGTTTAGTCAACACAAAACAATACTGTTCTAAAGAAATCCCCTTGTTCTAGAAATCACATGAAGCCATCTGATCTGTATGACAGTTGTATTTTATTTCATGTAACCCTGATGTATTTCTACAAGTCGGGCAGTATGCTGAGTACTAGCATATGGGGGAAATGAGACTTTGGTGGGGGCTCCAGGATTTGAATCTGGAGATAGCAAGTTTTTCAAGTAATTTGAAAACTCTTTGTTTTGAAGGGATCAGTTACCAATTAGGTTAGAGAAGCTTGTGTGTTTCATACACAAGGAGAGATGATCTTTCTACGCTCCCTGGGCTCCCAAAGCCATTTGCTGCAACTATCTGACCTCCACCCAAGAGTGTAGGTCTGGCCTAGGATCTGTTTTCTATAGTTTCCTAAATGCTGATCCATTCATTATTAAAGAGACTTGGCCTCTAGCATCAGATTACCGCATTTCTTGTAAACCAGCTTAGTGGCAACAAAATCCAATTCATCTCTAGACATTGGGTTTTTTAGCGGAGTGCTTCTATTTTTGTTTCTTGGTTAAAGAAGAGCTGCAAATAAATCCATGGGCCTATTTGGTTATCACCATGACTTTTAAAAGATCTGACCATATAACCTTTTGTCCTATCTTAGATATTTGCTGTGTTTGTGTGTGTGGGTGGGTTTTTTTTTTTTTTTTTGTCTATTGAAATGTCTTTCTTGTTCTTAAGCAGAAATAGCAGAAGATTAAGAATTAGGATATGTCGTCTCTCCTTTCTTTTCTTAATCCCCCATGTATAACCTAGTGCAGTAAGATAATGCTTCTGAGAATGTGCTATGGGTTTTTACAACGTGTGTGACTGCTGGTGAGCGGAGACAGGCTCAGCTACAATATCTATGAGTTTGGAGAAACAAGTAAGGATTAAAGATAGAAGAGAATATTCATAACATATATATTCACTAGTTTATAGGGATGAAATAAGACAGAAAGGCTGGAGCAACATTTCTTAAACTAAATAAGATTTGGTTTAATTTGATGTATGGCAAGGGAAAAGGTTCAGCCTCCCTTCCACCCACCTCCCTGAGGGAAACACACCATTGCTCTTGCTGCGAGACTGCATAACTTGTCCTTTTTCTGTTTTTGCCTGAATTGTCTATAGGCTCAAAACCATTCTTAATGCTCAGTTACAGTGACTATATTAATTTTAAAAAATTTAAAATCATTGTCATAATTTTTCCTTCTACTTTATTATAAATGTGCACATATAGTTTGTATGATGGTTATATATGTGAGTGTATATAGTGTAAATCTATACATTTATTTCTTCTAAAGTCATCTATAATTGTTTTTGGAAAGACGTGAGATATAAATACGTGGTAAAGATCACATGAGGTGTGCTGGATAGTTCCTTTTCTGTGCATAACCTTTAATTAGCATTTTCTTTAATTTCAAGGGAACAGTAAAGCTCATTATGAAAGGAATACAGAAAGATGACAAAAGGCAAATAAAAAAAATAGGTCTTGAGAGAGTTGATTATGGTTCAGCAGGAGCATCCTTTGAACTTTCTTTTTAATTCCAGGGATTTTACTCAGCTTGCAAAAATGTGCTTGAGATGTAGTGACTCGGAGACCCACCATCTGTTAGCAGAAAGTAAGAGGGCTGTGATTACAATCTAAGTTTCAGAGCCTGGGTGGTGGGCCTGACATTTGAGAAACCAAACAGGGCCAGCCTTTTTGTCTCTCTCTCCCCTCCCCCTCCCCCACTTCCTTCTCTAGGACCCAAGTTCTCATGCTGCCAGCCAGACCTGTCAAATTGAGAAAGCACTGAAGCCTTCCACCCACTCTTCTCTACTCTGCCGACCAAAATATAACCTTCCTGTGTGTGTTCCTCCAGATCTGTTAGGAGGTGGAACCCAATGTGATTTAAAAAAAAAAAGTTCACAGTAAATATTAAATAATAGAACTAATTTCCTTCTCAGACCACATAGGAACCCCACTGTAGTCAGCTTTCCATATCCTTTCAAAGGCCTGTGTGTTCTCTGGATTTGGCTGTTGACATGTCAAATTAGCAATCAACCATCTCTTGCTCTCCCTGCCTATGTCCTCACCTTCCAGCCTCACAGATACCAGCCACCTGCAAGTAGCCTGGACTCCTGCCTTTTCTTTTTTTTTTCCATGTTAAAACAAGGATTAAAACTCTATTTGGCTAGAGTTGGTAAGAAGGATTGGAGAGTAGTAGACAAACTCCTAATTGAGTTTTTTCCCCCTAATATAAATAGAAAAATTGCCTGGCTGGTGTGGCTTGGTGGTTGAATGTTAACCTATGAGCCAGGAGAGGCCACGATTTGATTCCAGGTCAGGGCACATGCCCAGGTTGTAGGCTCGATCCCCAGTAGGGGGAGCGCAGGAGGCAGTGATCAATGATTCTCTCTCATCATTAATATTTCTCTCCCTCTCTCCCTCTCCCTTTCTCTCTCTGCTTTGATTTAAAAACAAAACAGAACAAAACAAAAAACACACACCTAAAAAAATAGTCTTCTTTAAAAAAAATAGAAAAATTGACATAATGTTTATGAGAGAAGAGTTATATGTTTAGTCGTTTGGAACATTTTGTTTCAGAAATAAATATCCAGAGATAGAGCCACTTATGGTGTTTTCAAGAGCCTATCTTCCTGCTATAAATGGGTAAGGTATGTTTGCTCACCTCAGTACAGAGGCTTTGATGCTTAGCATAAAAGAGGAACTAGTATTTGAGACATCCTGGACTGGGGGGAGTGGAGTTAGCTTTGGTTAGGTAATCCCTTTAGATCAGACCATAAATGTCTGTAGTATCTTTACCGAATGTTGGCGTGGCTGTGACCCACGTTTTGCCCTGCTGTTCCTGAAAAGGCTTTGTCATCACCTTTTGTCCTTTCCCAAGTCATTTAAAAATAGAGGAAGAGAGAATAATGTGATCAGGAGCTCCAGTAGCATTTATTACTTAAGTACTGAAGTAATCAAAATAGGGATGTTTCATTATTCTTTGTCTTATATGTCTGAACTGTATCATAATAATTAAATGTTTGGCCGAAACCGGTTTGGCTCAGTGGATAGAGCGTCGGCTTGCGGACTGAAAGGTCCCAGGTTCGATTCCGGTCAAGGGCATGTACCTGGGTTGCGGGCACATCCCCAGTAGGAGATGTGCAGGAGGCAGCTGATCGATGTTTCTCTCTCATCGATGTTTCTAACTCTCTATCTCTCGCCCTTCCTCTCTGTAAAAAATCAATAAAATATATTTAAAAAATAATAATTAAATGTTTGTTTAAAAACACTAAATAAAACAAATGGCCCTAGGGAATAAGTCCTACTTAGTCATAAGATTCACTTGTATAGATACTAATATGGTCTCAATTTGGTCATTTCCATTTTTTTTTTCTGCTTTCCTACCCTTTACACAACACATATGAGATTTTTCAGGTCTGACTAGTTGCTACCCACCCTCTCTGACAAAGAAGAGAATGTATGTACTGTCACTTAAAGGTCAGCAGCTTCCCCTCTCTGCTGGTTGGGATGGAAGTGAACACAAACAAGTTTGATCAATAAACATAAGTGTATTGCTAACTATATTTACTTCAGAAGCACAGAAAGTTGTATATTTAATTGGCAGCTCAAAAAAGCCAGAGCAGCCCGGCCAGCATGGCTCAGTGGTTGAACGTCGACCTATGAACCAGGATGTCATGGTTTGATTCTCCGTCAGGGCATCTACCCAGGTTGTGGGCTCGATCCCCAGTGAGGGGTATGCAGGAGGCAGCCAATCAATGGTTCTCTCTCATCATTGATGTTTCTATCTCTCCCTCCCTCTCCCTTCCTCTCTAAAATCAATAAAAAATATATATTTTTTTAAAAGTTAAGCACAAAAAAGCCAGAGCAGACAGTGGATGGCAATTAGCATATTTTGAAAATGATCTATAATAATAAAAGTGTAATATGCTAATTAGACTGGATGTCTTTCTGGATGAAGCTGCAACAGCAGGGGCCAAGGCAGAGGCAGCCGCTGCGGAGGCAGGGGCCGAGCCCCTTGCACGAATTTTGTGCATCAGGCCTCTAGTATTATTATATGCAGAAAGCACTGGCCAGGTGGCTCATTTGGTTGGAGTGTCATCCCCTATACCAGTGGTCGGCAAACTGCGGCCCCTTGAGTGTGGCTCTTCCACAAAATACCACGTGCGGGCGCGCACGTACAGTGCAATTGAAACTTCGTGGCCACACTCAAGGGGCCAAAGAGCCACATGTGGCTCGCGAGCCGCAGTTTGCCGACCACTGCCCTATACCAAAAAGGTTGTGGGTTAGATTCCCAATCAGGGCACATATCTAGGTTTTGGGTTCAATCCCGGTCAGGGTGAGTAGAGGAGGCAACCGATCCATGTTTCTCTCTCATTTTAATGATTCTCTCTCTCTTTCTCCCCCCTCCCTCTCTCTCTAAAAATGCAATAAAAGAGCATATCCTCGGGGGAAGATTTTTTAAAAATTATGCAGAAAAAGATGATTTGCCTATAAATAAGATTGCAATTTATAACCACATGATGGATGGGAACCTCTTTCCTAAATATCTGAATGAGTTGGGGTCAAGGCAGTGGGGCTGATAATGAAACTTCATCTTGTAGACCCTCAGGAGTGCTGGCTGTGCCTACTGGGGATAAACCAAATAGCCTGGCTGACCAACCACTGTTCTATCCCAATCCATGGGTACATATTTAATAATTCTTGCTAAAAACAAAAACAAAAAAACTGGTTCTTCAGTGGTGGTGGGAGGGAGAATGCCCGGAAAAAAAGACCACATGCTAATGTCTTCATGGTAGCCAAGACCACCTCTATGGCCATGAGATCTTGTTCTGCACGACTCCTGGAAACACCATTCACATAGATTCCAAACGAATGACACAGCCTGTAGTTGTGCAATGTCTCAGCTCTAGTGGTAATCATTTATTTGCTGATTTGGAAATGTTTCCAGAAGTATCCCGTGTGAAGGACAAAGGTCTACTGTGTATCTTATATACTTCACTATTAACCGTCTCATTTGTACTGAGTAACTACTGAATCAATATCTACTCAGTAAAGAAATGGGAGCCGAAGCCGGTTTGGCTCAGTGGATAGAGCGTCGGCCTGTGGACTGAAGGGTCCCGGGTTCGATTCCGGTCAGGGGCATGTACCTGGGTTGCGGGCACATCCCCGGTGGGAGATGTGCAGGAGGTGGCTGATCGGTGTTTCTCTCTCATCGATGTTTCTAACTCTCTGTCTCTCTCCCTTCCTCTCTGTGAAAAATCAATAGAATATATTTAAAAAAAAAAAAAAAAGAAATGGGAGGAAAGCAACTTTGAAAAAAATAGTTTTATTGAAATATAATTCACCCATTTAAAGTGTACAATTCAATGGTTGTTAGTGTATTTATGGAGTAGGGCAACTATCACCGCAATCAATTTTAGAACATTTTATCACTCTCCCCCCAAAACCTCATACCTATTATCAGTCACTCCTGATCCCTCCTTTCCCCAGCTCCTGGCAACCACTAATCTACATCCTGTCCCTATAGATTTGCCTACTTTGACATTTCATATAAATGGAATCAGACATTGTGTGGCCTTTTGTGATTTTCATTTTTCCATTTTCACCCATGATTTAGCATGGATCAATACTTCATTTCTTTTTATTGCCAAATTATATTCCATTATATGGATATGCCACCTTTTATGTATCCATTCATCCATTAGGGCAGTGGTTCTCAACCTTCCTAATGCTGCGACCCTTTAATACAGTTCCTCATGTTGTGGTGACCCCTAACCATAAAATTATTTTCGTTGCTACTTCATAACTGTAATTTTGCTACTGTTATGAATCGTAATGTAAATATCTGATATGCAGGATGTATTTAGACGACCCCTGTGAAAGGATCGTTTGACCCCCAAAGGGGTCGCGACCTACAGGTTGAGAACCGCTGCATTAGGGGATATCTGAGTTATTTCCACTTTTTGGCCATCATGAATAATGTTGTTATGATCATTCATATACAAGTTGTTTATGTGAACATATATTTTCAGTTCTCTTGGTTGTACACATTAAAGTAGAATTGCTGGGTTGAAAGGCCATTTTTAATTTAGAAATCTCTCCATTAGTAACTCTTATATTAAAGGTCATCTTATTGATGGTGTGTGTCTAGCTTGGCTGGTACTTCTTGGTCCTGCACCAACCTTCCAGCCCCCACTCCCAACCATGTTGTGAACCAGTAGGTGAACCACAGAAAATTGAATTGTACTAAATGTTTACTCTCTTCTAATGAGGTCATACTTACATTGAATTCACTCTGATTTATTATTTTGCTACTGAACTTGGAACACAGATGGTATTCACTAAGAACTGGAACTATAGAGTGGGAACAGAGGTTCGCTGTTTCCATTAGTCAACTCTCAAAGGATGGACAGAGCCAACTTCAGATTATTCTAAGGCCTTTGCTCTCTTAGTTCTTTGCCATCCTTCTTTCTTTTGGCCCTTTTGCTTTCCATTAGTGCCACTTAGTGAGCTAAGAGACCTGAAACACAGATAAGTCAGCCAAAGTATTTTTACCTCAAGAGGTGTAAAGAACTTTTCATATGTGTGTCATCATGGTTTTTCTGTGCCTTATAAAGTGTGTTTATCCTGAAACTATGAAGAAGTTGCAGTTTGCTTCTTTGAACCTATTCTTAGGTTCTATATTGTGTTATTAGAGATATTGTTAAGGATGGTAAAAAGAACTTACAGTATTGGAGGCAAATTGTTTAAGTGTATAAATTACAATAGTTTATTTTTAAAAAGGAGGCCACTGAGTGAGAATAAGGACCACCAGAAAGATTTTTTTAAATTGACCATATTTTTATCATAAGAGTAACTTTCTATATGAGTACTCTGGCTATGATTTTGCACAGTGAACATTACTTTAGACTTGAGATCCCAGGATTAATGGATTTGTCAAAAGTCTGATTTTTAATGAGCCAAGGCCATTTGAATTGTGCAGACATTAACAATTTTCTTAGTGGCATGTATATTTGAGTAGGAGGTTATAAAGAGTAGGCAGTGAGAGGCATGCTGTTTGACTTTTAAGGAGAACATTGTTTCATTGGAGAGGAATAAAATATGGACTCCCCTTTAAGCAGAGCAATTTTCATTTCTATTGTCCAGGTTTCTTAAGAACCTGATAAAGCATTAGCCTGGCCAGATTTCTCAAGACCCTGATAAAGCATTAGCCCTACCGTATCCAGCATTCCCCATTTATCCTTCTTGGACTCCTTTTCCACAGAATGAAATTGGTTGATTCATAGTCTGGCCCGGGGCTTTGAATAGAGAGCTTAGGGAGAATGTTTAGGATGTGTTCCAGCAAGCCAGCAAGACTGTTGACAGGTGGCCAAGCCAAGGGAAAAAGTATTAGTAGTAACAACAGCTTCCACTTACATAGCTCTTAATCATATGTCAGGCAGTGCCATAAGCATGTCACATGTATCCATTTGTGTGATTCTCACGGCAGTCCTATGAGGTCAACCAATTTTTATCCTTAATTTAGCTGAGAGACCTCAGGCACAAATAAGTTAAGAGACTTGCGAAAGGTCACACAGCATGATTTGAACCCAGGTGGTCTAGCTCCAGCATCAGTATGCCTAACCATCGTGTTCCTGTGCAGAAACTCCCATGCCCGCCTCTGGCCACTGGAGGAAGGAGGGAGGGCAGGGCTCAGCTCCCTGCCAGCACTTTCCCAGAATGGACTGGTGAGCTGAGGCATCGTCTTAGCCCTTCACTGCTTGGATACTCTCAGAGGGCAAAGGAAGCATTTGTTATGTGGAATTCTTTTGTGGCTAGAGGGTATCAACAGGGAACAGGTCTTGCTTATCTTTCTGATATATCTTTTATTGCTATTTTTTAAACAGAGAATGAGTGCTCTATAATACAGCTAGAGGCCCAGTGCATGCCGGTGGAGTTCCTCGGCCTGGCCTGCACCCTCTCACAATTCAGGACCCCTCAGGAGATGTCAGAGAGCCGGTTTCAGCGTGACCCCCACAGGCCAGGCCGAAGGACCCCACCAGTGCACGAATGCGTGCACCAGGCCTCTAGTATGCATATAAGCTCTTTGGTTAATCTCTTTCTGCCCTCCCCCCTCCTCCCTTCTTTCTGAGATTCATCAATCTGTTCCATGTTTCCATGCCTGCTGCATTGAGCGTCTGCCCCCGATGGTCAGTGTGTGTCATAGCTAACAGTCAAATGATCGAAAGGTCACTTAGGCTTTTATATACATAGATATTGACTTTTATTATAGTTGGTTTGTGCCAACTGGCTAAGAGTCAAATTAAGAGGAATCAAAATTTGAAGATGAGAAAGCTAAGTCCCAAGACCATAGCAAAGTGAGAAGAATGTAGTTTGTGCGTCCATTTAATCCCTGGTGTGACCTTTAATCTCCAGCACTTAACATTTACAGAACCCATCTAACTGAAACACAAGGAAACAAAGAGCCACATGGCTTCTCATTTCTGCTTTTTGAAGTTGTGCAGATGTCAGATGGAGATAAATAAATACTGTTATCAGCTTCTGGAAGCAGAATGTGCTTTCAAAGAGTGAGTCAAGACGTGAGCCAGGGTTTGTGGCCTCAGAGCAAATGAAGGTCTCCCTGAGGACACAATGGGGTTTTAGAATGTTGGAGAACGCCTCTTGGAAGAATGAGCGCGGCCCAAAATGTGGCTCCCCTCGGGTCTCTCCTCAGTCAGGTAGAGAAAGACAAAGAGTCCATTTATAAAATGGATATTGGGTGGTGGATAAAAGGTAATGGAATAGTAGAAATTTATTTCACCAACTGAAATGAGCTCATTGAGGGCAGGCGCCATGTATATATTACACACCCATACATCCTAATACATAGTGGAGTGCCTGCTACTTAATAACAAGAATAACAGAAAAAATAATAATTACCATTTCTTGACACCATGTATGCTATGTATCATTATCCCCTCTGTGCCATGCTGGCAAGGCCAAGGGTGAACCTGAGTGGGGGCGATGAAAGGCTTAGAAAAGACAGACAAGAGAATGAAAGCCGGGTCTCGGTGGGACGCTGCTTCTCTGAGAGACAGCGCCAACGCCCACAAGCCGTGTCTTTATTTTATAGCAGATGCCACGAGGCAAAGTAAGGGCGTGATCAAGATGTTTACAACATTCTCGTGGGTTTCAGTCCTACTCAACTACACGCACCTGAACTCTATCACTCAGGCATGTGGAGCCACGTGTTCGGACCATAGGTTCAAGCTCACAACTATAGCTGTTGGCTATAATTGTGCTGGGAGGGCCCTGCCCTCCAAGCTGGGACTTGGACGTGGCCACGAGAGGACTGTGCCCTCTCGTCAGTCCAAGGCTTGAACCTGTCCAAACACTGTAGCCGTGCCCCACACCCCTCCATTTCATAAATGAATAAACTGAGTCTTGGAGAGTTAAGTCAATAGCCAAATATCACACAGGTCATTTAACTACTTAGTCTGCTCTCTTACCCACAGCAGCCTGTTGTGGCTGACCTTATGAATTAGGCTAAGAGTTTTTTTGTGTGTGTTTTTTAAATATATCTCTATTGATTTCAGAGAAGAAGGGAGAGGGAGAGAGAGATAGAAACACCGGTGATGAGAGAAAATCATTGATTGGCTGCCTCCTGCACACCCCCTACTGGGGATCGAGCCCACAACCTGGGCATATACCCTTGGCCGGAATAGAACCTGGGACCCTTCAGTCCGCAGGCTGATGCTCTATCCACTGAGCCAAACTGGCTAGGGCTAGGCTAAGCGTTTTGAAATATCTTCTTGGAAAGTTTTCTGAATTGCAAACTTGGAAAAGTGGTATCTGGGATGAGGGCAGAATGGTTTGGTGGCTTTTGCCGCGTAGTGTGGCTGTGGAGTGGTAAGGGTCTGAATCAATATTCTAGGTAGAACCAAAAGGAGAGGAGAGAGCCAAGACTCCCTGAGGAGGGGTGAATGATTTTGAGATGTGAGTACCGATTGATTATGGGAATTAGGGAAAGGAAGGCGTCTGAGGAATCTGAGGTGTCCAGAGAAGGGACAGAAGGATTTCTGGCACCATGAGTAGAAATAGCGGATCAGGAGAAACAGCCAGTTTCGAAAAACTTTTCGGCCTGTGGCGATGGCAGGGCGCTGACGACAGTGGGAAGCGTGGCAGCCCTTTCCTTTCGTCTCACTACAGAGGAGCTGAAAATTCTGGATTCTTACTTTCCTAGATTCCTTTGCATGTGTCTCCCTTGTGTCTCTGGTGATGAGACACAGTGGATACCTGCTGGGGTTTTTTAGGAAAGATTTTCCTCTCTGATAATAAAAATTCTAGTAAGAAAAATTCTTTCAGCTTTGGTTTTCAAATGCAGGTTTCTCATACAGGGAGCTGCTGCAGCCATCTTACAGTCTTGGGGCATCGGCCAAGAAACAGGTGGGAAGCTGACTTAGAGCCCTGCCATTGGGGAGCTCCCGAAACCACACCGGGACGATCCAGCTCTTGACCTGTCATGAAAAAAACCAAAAACAAACAAACAAAACCCCCCACAAACTCCCATTGTTTAAGCTATTTTTAGAGGGATAGTTTGTTATTTATAGCCGGAGCATCCAAATTGTTGTTGACTTTATGTATGTCCCAGGCTATCTTGAGATCCAAGCTTGACTATATTTTCTCTTTTAGACATAATTTTTGGAAAATCACTATAAGGGGAGGGATCGTCAGAATTGTCCAGCGAAGCCTCCAAAATAGTGGGAGTTCTTACAAAAGGAGAATGCCATTTGGATGCCATTTCTAGAGAATGAGGGCTCTAACAAAAGTCTCTAAAGGTCAAACAGCCTGACTTAGGTCTTAGACCCAGTTTGCTGGTAGGTGAGAGTCCCTGGGAGTTTGCAAGGTTGCATTTGCTTCTTTCAGAACTGCTGCTCTTTTCATTTGCTCCTCCCACCTCCCTTGCATTTGCTGGAGTCTGCTGGCAGGGAGGCATGGTTAGCCCAGTGATGGATGTGCACTAACAAGAATTAGCCTGCTTTGTGGAGCTTTGGAATGGCAGCAAGCATGCATTCTGGCATTCTGATGGTCTGAATGACTGATTGATTGAAAAGCAATTGATTGCAGAATTTCCAAATGAGATTCAAAAGGTACAAGTTAGATTTCACAAAAGCCAACACTATTTTTCACTCTTTCAATTCTTCATTTAATACTTTTAAAGTTTACAAAATTAATTTAGAATTTACTATTCACTTCACCATCTGGCTCCTGAAATTTTATCTATTATACATAAAATTTAAATTTATTTATTGGTTT
>NW_005353789.1:6077966-6129124 GCF_000412655.1 Myotis brandtii | reverse complement strand
GGGGAGGGGGAGGGGAGGGAAAAACATTGATTCCTATGCACCCTGACCAGGGATAAACCTGCAACTCCGGTATGTGTCCTGACTGGTAATCTAACGGGCAACCTTTAGGTCACCGGTTCTCAACCTGTGGGTCGCGACCCCTTTGGCGGTCGAACGACCCTTTCACAGGGGTCGCCTAAGACCATCCTGCACATCAGATATTTACATGACGATTCATAACAGTAGCAACATTACAGTTATGAAGTAGCAACGAAAATAATTTTATGGTTGGGTCACAACATGAGGAACTGTATTTAAAGGGCCAGAAGGTTGAGAACCACTGCTTTAGGTGCACAGGAGGACATCCAACCAACAGAGCCACTCCCCAGCTGGGCAGATTCCTGAGTTCTACATGAAGGGTAGGGCTGGGTGTGAGGTTTCTCTACACTCTTCTCTGAGAGAATGTACCTGAAGACAAGTGAGAATCTTGCTTGAGGTACAATCTCAACAAAATCTGGTTCTGATGGTGGGATTCTGGGTGGAGATGCCAGGTAAAATATAGGACCCCTAACTAAAATTCAATTTCAGGTAAATAAGAATTTTATTTTTTATTATAAGTATGTCCTAAATATTGCATGGAGTGTGCTTATATTAAAAAAAACTATTCATTATCTATTTGAAATTCAAATTTAACTGGGATTTTTGTATTTGCTAAATCTGGCAATCCTACTTTTGAGGGAGTAATTGATCATAATGGAATCAGCCTAAGTTGCTAGAGAGGGTAAAGAAAGAGCTGCTGGAGGGTCTGTGGGTTTGATAGATCTGATGTCCCAGCTGGGGGCTGAGTGGGTTCAGCCAAGGGTGAGGGGGTGAAAAAACTGAGGTCTAGATCAAAACTGGGTGAGAAGAGAGCCCTCACCTCTTATTCTTCACTTCCCCTTGAACATCTCTTCTACCCCCTTTTCCTTTTCACCCCTAATTGGCTTGAACATAACATGAAAATATTAATTGTAGTTATGACATCCTTTTTATGGCCCTTGTTCTGAATTTTTAAATAAGTGGGTTGGCCCCTGTTTATTTTTCTCACTCTTCATGCTCACTGCCCCATCCCAAATTAAATTGATTTCTGCTGGTGTGTGCCCTAGATTGATTTCTCTCCCCTCCACCCCCATCTCTGTTTTAGCTATTTCCCAATAGAAAAATGATTGCCACATTTCTCAAACTCCTATATAAATTTCTAGCCCTTTTAGAATTTTATTTATGCTCGTCACTCAGTTATTTGTACATTCTTTACCCACATAGCATGTCTTTAAGAAGTAAAAAGCAGGAGACCTTACAGCAGAGAGAGGGACAAAATTGCACGTGGGCTTTCGCCTGGAATGTTGGTTGGCTGCCTGTAGCACTTCAGGGGCAGAATCAATATTGTGTACTACTAGGTCTGTTCCAGTTTGTCAAACAATATCACTTAACACCTCTGGGTTGGGCAACCGAGCTTTCCCATTAAGTAAGAGGACTGCCGAGCTGGAGGAATGGAGGAGACCTCTCTCAGACGGTAAGCATTTCAGGGCACAAGACCCTTATGTTAAAAGTAGCCAGAGAATGACTGGGGAAAAAGAACATGCTGATACTGACACACACGTGATACAAGACATGGCTGAGGTAGGTCTCTGATGATAAGGGGATGCTCTTCCCCCACCCCCACCCCCCAAATGTTGGCAACTCGAGAGCAGCCACAAATGGGTTTTAGTTATTATCTAGAGATTAAGTATTGGGTGGGAACTGTCTGGTGCCCTCTCTATGGTGCTCTCTGTGGTCCTTGGGCTGTAGACTTTGGTGCCCAATGTGCCAGGTATAGAATTTGGCAAATGGAGACCATAGGTCAAGGCCAGTTCTAAAGGTGCTCTTTTTTAAAAAAAATTCTTACCTACTTGACTTGAAATTCCTGCTAATAAGCCACTAATGAGCCCAAAACATTCATTCAGAAGCTTTCTTTTATGTGGCAGGCACCAGGGATACTGAGAAGAATGAATGGCCTCCATCATCTTGGAGCTTCTAAAATAAATTGGGCTGATGATTAGACTACAGTGTAATGCGCGCTGAGGTAATAGTTCACACTAGATTGGGAGGGTGCTGGGAGCACAATACCGAGGAGCTCAGCAACGAGAGGAGGACTGTAGATGCAGTGAGGTTGTGGGCTTGAAAGTTGTAAGAGCTGCTGTTGGTGCCATGCTCAAGTCCTCTTGACTGGATTGGTGACCCCATCCCTGACTGCTGTGCGTATTGACTATAAGGCTCCCGGCTGCACTCTCCCATGGACAGTGCCCGCCGCTGAAAGGTTAATGACTGATTGATAAGAGAGCCCAAAAATATGGCCTCCTTGCTTCAAAGTGGACAACTCTGTGGTGCTTCTCATGATTCAGAGATCCTGTGGGATCGGACTGAAAATCAACTTGAGCTGGAAGCACATGTTAACTTCTATGCCTTCCTGCCTCCTTCACTTCCTTACTGGTTTCTCCTGAGAATACCTCTCAGTAAATCCCTTCTACATGCATCCCTGTCTCTGGCTCTACTTCTAAGAAACCCCATCTGATGGTAGAGGAGCAGGAAGTTGATGTGGTTCTGATGCTGTGGGTTCTTGCTTCTCTGATGTGGAAGACAGTAGACAAGGTGGTTGAAAAGATTGATGAACGTCTCATGTGGGGAGCGTGTGGCTAACGTGAGGAATAGGAGCCGTGATGATTGTCAATTTAGGTGAAAGACCATATTTTTGTGGCACAAATCTCTACTGTGGTATCATTTTCTTCAGCACTCTGCAGCCTAAATATAAAAACAGAAGTAGATGGCACAAGGTTATAGTGCTGTCAGATGGAGCCATAGGAAGACAAGGGACCAAGCGTGATAAGAAAGGACTTGAAGATAGGAAGGAACAAGTAGTTTGGGAGATAATGGAGGTGTCAGTGGGCCAAAGATATTAAGATCGAAGAATATGTGTGATGAGCACAATACAGAACACTTGGCTAGAAGGGTATGTTTAGAGTTTGGAGTGTAAGAATTTAAGATTTGAGGGTGAGAGCATTTCTGCTTAATGACAGAAGGTCTAGGGCAGTGGTTGGCAAACTGCGGCTTGTGAGCCACATGCGGCTCTTTGGCCCCTTGAGTGTGGCTCTTCCACAAAATACCAACTTCTGCGCATGGGCCACGAAGTTTCAATCGCACCGTACGTGCGCGCCCGCACGTGGTATTTTGTGGAAGCCGCGGTTTGCCGACCACTGGTAGGCTATGCCATGGCACTGGTGTCTAAATCAAGTGGAGGGGAAGTCTCTGAGTCAAAACACTGCAACGTTAGGGCCATCCTCATGGGCGTTGTCAGCACTGAGGAGTGGTGGTGACCTGAGAACTCCCAAGCAGCTCTTACCTGCCCCAAACCCCCGATGCCATCACTTCTGTATCTGAGACTTTGTGCAGTTGTGTCCCTAAAGGCATTGGACACAAATGATTGGAGGCACATAATGTCCTAGTGAGACCCCTTTTCTTGGTTGAACTATTTCTTAACAACTTAAATAATGTCCATCTTTCAGTTTTCATGGTGTCACCTAGTTCTCTTGGACTAGTTGACCTTCCTGTTAAATTCCTGTTAAATCTCTCAGTCAGGAGAACTCCACTCTTATTTAATCTCTCTCTCTCTCTCTACTATGTATTTCCACTTGCTATTTTTATTTGATATGGGGAGCGTGTGCAATTTACTTGCTGTTTACCTACTTTACTTGACCTAGACTGAGACTCAGGTAGATAGACAGCTCAAGGAAGATAGATAGATGATAGATAGATAGATAGATAGATAGATAGATAGATAGATAATAGAGAAGCAGAGGATAAGGGAGAGATCTTCCTCTTTTAGGCAGTATATAAGGACTGGTTTACTTTTTCTTCCTTTGTGAATTATATAGAGTTCATAAGTTGCATGGTTGAATTGATGTTACCTTAATTCCACCCCTTAATCATCAAATATATTCTAGTTTAACAAAATAGTAAGTGGGTTTCAGCTTATCTCCCAAAGGCAGTGGGAATGCTATGGAGATTTGGGGCTGGGACAGTGAATGAGAGGCGTGTTTGCTGAATAATGAGAGTAGCTAACAAAACTGAACTTTGCCCTTTTGGTATGGGAATACTCAATAATGCCTGGATCTTTTCTTTTGTGTTCTGGTTTTGTGCAAACACAAATTACACTCTTGTTGACTTCACTGTAACCTATGAAACTGAAGAAGGGGAAACTTGAGTCCCATGGAAGGCAGTTTCACCAAACCTGCCTCTTGCATTTGTGTGGTAGAAACTGAGAACACCTGCATTTTCTAACCGATTCTATGAAGGAAGTGTCCCCAGCAGTAATCAGCACATGCTGTAAACAGAAAAAACTACTTTTTAAAAATCATACATTTTAGAACTGGAAGCAATCTAAGAAAGCATCCAATCCTCCCTCGTTGTACAAATGAAGACAAATGAAGCCGCCCAGAAGTACCTGTTCACACGGGACGTCAGTCGGCACTGACTGTGGAAAGCCCCATGGCACCATAGAAGCAGCGTAAGCTTTGTGGAGGTCTGAGTGGGAATCAGAGCTCTGCCACTTACTAGCTACAAATTGCATTTTCTCTTTGAGCCTGACCGCCCTCGTGTGTCCCTCACTTGCAGGCTGGTTGTGAGGCTTTCACAACATAGTGGGTAAAGTCCTTGCACGAAGTTGATTGGCTCCCTTTTGCTGCCAGTGATGACACAGAAAAACCATCTCAACAAATGCTCAGTATAACGACAGGATTTTTAAATGTCAGCCAATGGTGAACTTGTTTCAAGCAATACTCAGTTCACTAAAATTCCAATGTAACTCAGGGTCGGTAAACAAACATTTGTCGATGAAGCATAGTATAAATAAGGTATGGTTCCTGCTTTTAAGGAATGAGAATAGACATGTGGGCTGTATTTCCGTGAGGACGGTAGTCAGTGCCACTAGCGAGGGGTAAACGCAGACCTCTGGGTGAATGGAAGAGGCTCCTGGATGAGGGCCTCAGGGAAGTCTTCGTGGAGAAAGGCACAGTTGAGAGGCTTCTTGGGAGGTTCTAGAAAAGAGATTAGGGACCATTCCTGTCTTAAGCATAGGCACAATATAGGATATATTTAGATTTAATAAACTTCTCTATTTAACTGAGAATAGACTATGTAAAGGGAAATGCTTAAAATAATAATCATAGTTTCCACTTATGGAATACTTGTTACATGCTAAATACTTCTGTATTCATCCTTTATCCAACTCTATGGGGTAGATTATTATCATCTCCCTTGTACAGATGAGGAAACCCAGGCATAGAGAAGTGAAATGTGTTCCCGAAAGGCCCGCAGCTGGTCTGTGGTAGAGCCAAACGTGGACCCAGGTCATCTGACTGCCGAGTCCATGCTCCGGGTTTGATATTAGCGCGCTCCATTTTCTCCTTTGCTGCTCCAGACCCATGCTCTGCCCTTCCCACGGCTCTGGGCCCCAGGAGGTTGAGCTGGATGGATTCTATCAACAGGCTCCCTTGCCCTCTGGTTCCCATTGAAATAACAGGAGACAGTTGGAGAATGGGCCTCGGGTTGCCTGGGTTGCATTCCTTTAAAGAAGGCCATAGCTCCTATAGCAGTGATGGCGAACCTATGACACGCGTGTCAGAGGTGACATGCGAACTCATTTTTTTGGTTGATTTTTCTTTGTTAAATGGCATTTAAATATATAAAATAAATATCAAAAATATACATCTTTGTTTTACTATGGTTGCAAATATCAAAAAATTTCTATATGTGACACGGCACCAGAGTTAAGTTAGAGTTTTTCAAAATGCTGACACGCCGAGCTCAAAAGGTTCGCCATCACTGTCCTATAGGCTGGCTCCTCCTGCAGTGCCCGGCCTCACTGTGTTTCAGAACCATCCCGTCTTCAGCCACTGCTGACCCCAGGTGCTTTCCTATCCCTTATTGGTTCCTTTAACTCTGTCTCCATCTCTGTGAAGAGTGGAATTTGGGGTCATAGGATAATCATATGTTCAGCTTTAATAGATACTGCCAAGTAGTTTTTCAAAGTGGTTGTACCCATTTATATTCCCAGGAGCAGTGGGTGAGAGTTCCCGTTGCACCCTCGTCAACTCTTGGTATTCCCTGCCCTTTTCATTTTAGCCATTCCAGTGGGTATATAGTGGTATCTCATTGTGGTTTTAATTTGGCATTTCTCTGATAAATATGGAAGCGGGACACCTTTTCATGTGTTTATTGGTCCTATGGCTGTCTTCCCTGGTGAAGTACCCAAGTCTTTTGTCCATATTAAAATCAGGTCTCCTGTCTTTTTCTTACTGATTTGTGAAAATTATTTATATATTATGGGTACAAGGCTTTTGTCAAAGATATTCATTGTAAATATTTTCTCTCACCCTGAGGCTTGCTTTTTAATTTTCTTAGCACTATCTTTAATAAACAGATGTTCTTAATTTTAATACATTCCAATTGATGTATTAATTCTTTATGCTTACTACTTGTTATAGTTTTTTAAAGATATGTTTGCTACTCCAATATCATAGGATGTTTCCCCATGCTTTCTTCTAAATGGTTTATGGTTTTATTTTCATAGTTTTTGTGTGTTACGTGAAATTAGACTCCTGATACTTTTTTCTCATATGACCCTCTTGTGGACCCAGAACCTTTTCCCTTAGTTCACTGCAATGTTACCCTTTTTGTAAATTAAGTGTCTGTATATGTGTGGTTTTATTTTTGGACTCTGTTTTATTCCAGTGGTCAGCTTCCTTGTGCCAATATTGCACAATCTTGATGATTATAACTTTATAGTGAGTCTTGACATCTGGAAGTGGAAGTCTTCCAATGTTGTTCTTTTTCAAGATTGCCTCAGCTCTTCTTGGTCCTTCGCATTTTCATATGTATTTTAGAATTACTATGTCAATACACAAAAAATATGCTTAGACTTTGATTAAGATTGTGATGAATCTATGCATTAATTCATGAAAAAAAGTAACTTCTTAATAGTATTGAGTCTTTCAGTCCATGAACATGATAGATCTCTCCTTTTATTTAGGACTTATTTAATTTTGCCCAGTAATATTTTGTAGTAATCAGTGTAGAGCTCATATACATATTTTGTTAGATTTATTCCTAGGTATTTAATTTGCTATAGTAAATGGTATTGGTTTTTTAATTTTTTTTATTTGTTTGTTACTAATATATAGACATATAACTGATTTTTGTATATTGACACTATCTAGTAATGTTGTAAATTCTATAGAGTATAATACTTATAGAAGTCTTTTTGTAGATATCCTTTACTAGTTTAAGGAAGTACTTTGCTATTCCTACTTTCCTAAGAATTTAAAACCAAGAGGATGCTGACTTTTATCAAACTGTATGCCTCTGTTTTTTCTGGCCCTACCTGGCTCAGTGGGTAGATCACCAGCCTGCTGACTGAAGGGTCCTGGGTTCGATTCCCAGTCAGGGCATATTCCCAGGTTGTGGGCTCAATTCCCAGTGGAGGGCATGCAGGAGGCAGCCGATCAATGATTCTCTCTCATCATTGATGTTTCTCTCTCTCTCTCTTTCCCTCTCCTTTCCTCTCTGAAATCAATAAAAAATATATTTTAAAAAATGTTTTTTCTGCATCTCTTAAGGTGTCCACTTCCGTTTTGACTCAGCTCAAGAACCCGATACTAAAACCCTTTCCCTGGGCTTGGCTTGACTCCCACTTTCACAAAACTCCATGAACAGAAACTGGACAAACAAAGACTTGAATCAGGGAAGTGGCAGTAAACATGGAAAGGGCGGAATAAATAGGAGAGATCTTGATGATCTGTAATATAAAATATGTTGTACAATCAACAGTGGGTTTAAATGAGAAAGAACCAGACCTCTCAATTTTTACAACTTCTGCCTTCTTTTAATAAACATAAAAACTGTACGTCCAGCCAGTGTTGCACAGTGGTTGAGCATGGACCTATGAATCAGAAGGTCAGGGTTTGATTCCCGGTCAGGGCGCATGCCGGGGTTGTAGGCTTGATCCCCAGTGGGGGTGTACAGGAGGCAGCTGATTAATGATTCTCTCTCTCACCCTTCCTCTCTGAAATCAATAAAAATATATTTAATATATATTTAAAACTGTATGCCTCTGTTTAATATTTGTATTATAGAAACAATAAGCAATTTCCAAATATAAAATTTAACAGTGATTAAATTGCTTTTTCAAATTTCACACCCAGTGTTTCCCTATACCCAGAGTCTAACATGCTGCCTAGAAGAACCTCTTCCCCATCCCTCTCTCCCCATTGCAAATCAGTGACCTGGCATCCATGAAACACCACTGCATGGGCGGGGAGGAGCCAACCATCTGGCTCTGCAGTCTAGCCTCATGCCCTGAGTGTCCCTGGATGGTTGGTGTAAGAAGTGTATGAAGACTCTCAGCAATGGGACTTCATTATTGAAAGGTACAGAGCTGGACAGTTCTGACCCAAGTTGCAGACAGACCCTGTAGAATACACACTTATGGGTTTCCAATTTTACTAATATTTAAGCAGTTTGATACTACACATTTCAATCTTTGAACATTAGACTCGAATTTAAACGAGCCCTAATGCCCTCTTGTGGCCATGAGAGAATGTGCAAAGAGATATAACTAGTTTTCATTCTAACGACTACTTTGCGTACCTGGGTCCCTTTGGTTTAAGGTGAACCTGATACTAGAAAAAACTCAAGTCACAAGCCAGGCAGAGCGTGGTCACTTACTGAGCTCTGTAAACTTCAGATTCGTTATTTGATAAATGACAATAATAATAGTACCCACCATAATAAGGTGCTTGAAAATATTAAAGGTTTAAAGAAGTTTTCTTCTATTTCTAGTTTCCTAAGATTTTGTTTGAAGGTATAAATAGATGTTGAATTTTATCAAATGCTGTATCTGGACCTTTTAGGGTGTACACTTCTGCTTTGACTCTGGGACCTAATACCACAGGTCTTTCCCAGGTCTTGGCTTTACCCCACTTTGAATATATATAATATTTAGGCCTGCACATAATAGGTTCTTAATAAATGGCATCTGTAAACATTATCAATCATCTTAACAGTGAGTCCAGAGGGCAGGGAAAGGGAAGAAGACAGTATCCTAAAATAACCTGGCTACAGATACTGGGACCTTCTCCTCTCCTCATCCCAGTCTACCTCATTTCTGATTCCTGAGGCAACCAGCCAACTCTTAACTATGTCTTTTTATATTGGCAACCATATTTTTAATAGCATGCCTATATGGCCTTTTCTTAATTTTTTTTTCAGATGTAGGTACTATTTATTGACTCTATTTTGGAAGATGAAAATTTAGTTCTATTGTAGTATTCCTTCTATACTCCCTCCCCACCACCACTCTTTCCCATTTATGATCCCATTTAGGTAAAATATACTAGTAATTTCACTATATGTTTATATATTTTTCTTATTATTGCTTACTTGGCCCTGTTGCACTTGATCCAAATGCACACTCTGTGAGTATAATTTTCCAAAGAAGTGGTGTGGCCCAGGAGAGGGATGGAGTGAGGTTCTTGGTTCAGTCTGGGTTTGGTTTCCTTCTCTGTGAATTGAAGGGAGTTGTAGTAGAGAATTTCTAACACCTCTTCTAGCTCTAAAATGCTGGTTTCTCATGAATTTGGTCTATGAATTTAGACTTTCTTCTCTTAACCACAAGGGGGAAGCATAAGACAAGACTCTTGGCTGCCATTTGCTACAGTCCTTAGGAAAAACTGATATTCCCCAATTTACACCATGTTATAACATAAAGGAAGCAAATAGCTCAAGAGCACTGCCTGCTCTTAGTGGTTACTGTTAGGCCATGGTTGAATGTCCCTAGAATGGTACTTATATCACTACTAGAGGCCGGGTGCATGAAATTCATGCACGGGGGTGGGGGGTGGGGTGTCCCTTAGCCCGGCTTGCACCCTCTCGCAATCCGGGACCCCTCTGATAGGGTCCCTTGGTCTGGCCGGCAATCAGGGCCTATCAGGGCTTTCCTTCCCCCAGCTGCCGGCAACTGGCCCCACCCCGCCACTGCCACTGCTTGCCATCTGTGCGGTGCTGCCCCCCCTTTCTCACCACCGTCGCCTCCCTCTACTGGCAACAGGTGTGGGGTGCAATCGCTTGGTTGGCCTGGGTCTCCCCCTGCGGGGCGATCGCTGGCCAGTCCTGCACACCCACTGCAGCATTGCTGGCCGGTGGCCTGAGCCTCCCTCTGTGGGGCAATTGCAGAGCCCTCCCTCTCCCCGATTGATCGCCCCGCCGGCTGGGGCCTCCCTCTGTGGGGCAATCGTGGGGCATGGCAGGGCTCCCCGACCGATCGCATTGCACCTGCCTTGCCTGGCGCCAGTGCATGTCATAGGGTGGTCGTCTGGAAGGTCGTCTGGATGGTTGTTCCGCTGTTCGGTCGTTTGGTCGATTTGTATATTACACTTTTATTATTATAGACTAGAGGCCTGGTGCACGAAATTCATGCAGGGGTGGGGGGTGTCTCTCTGCCCGGCCTGCACCCTCTCGCAACCTGCCTGCCTGATCACCCCAAACCATTCGCCTGCCTGATCACCCCTAACTGCTCGCCTGCCTGCCTGATCGCCCCTAACTGCTTGCCTGCCTGCCTCATTGCCCCTAACCCCTCTGTCTGCCTGCCTGGTCGCCCCTAACCACTCACCTGCCTGCCTGATCACCCCAAACCATTCGCCTGCCTGATCACCCCTAACTGCTCGCCTGCCTGCCTGATCGCCCCTAACTGCTTGCCTGCCTGCCTCATTGCCCCTAACCCCTCTGTCTGCCTGCCTGGTCGCCCCTAACCACTCACCTGCCTGCCTGATCACCCCAAACCATTCGCCTGCCTGATCACCCCTAACCACTCGCCTGCCTGCCTGATTGCCCTTAACTGCCTCTGCCTCAGCCCCTGCCGCCGCCATGGCTTCATCCAGAAGGAGGTCTGGAAGGTCGTTTGGCTGTCTGGTCTAATTAGCATATTATGCTTTTATTATTATAGATAATCAGGATTTTCCAGCTCTTCCAATATTTCCACAGAAAGTATAGTCACCCCACTGCTCAGTATCCGTGTCCCTACCTCACCCTTCCTCAAGGCCTTTTCCACCCCAGCCACTGCTTCTCAAAGAAATATCTGCCCAATTCTCACCTGTGATAAGCTTGGAGCTGCATAGTAGGTGGCAGTTGTGTGCTTTATGTGGTGACAACAACTTCTTTATTGCAGGATCTGGGAGGATTTGAGGTGTGGCCTGGTAGTTGTCATCCAGGGAAATGAATTTCAAACAAAACACCCTTGTGTTGCTGTTCTATTCAAATGTCTCCCAGGTACAAACAGTGGTAGGAGAGGCAGAGCTGTGGGTTGGGACACTGTGATCCTTGGTTGGATGATGGCCCCTGGCCAGGAGGGCTGGGAGTGGGTGGGGAGGAGGTGGAGGCAAACCAGGAAGTGAGATGGGCAGCCCTATTGCAGAAACAGAGTAAGAGGCCAGTTTTCAAAACCTACAGAAGGTGCTGCTTTTGAGATTCCTGAGAGCAGAGGCCAGGGGCCTAAGGCCACAGGGAGTGTGCGTGAGGCCAACATACAAACATCACCTTTCTCCGGGGACTTTGAGGACTTCAAGAATGAAGTCGGCCTAAGCAGGTGGAAGTAGATTGGAAGGGCTGAAAAGATAGGGTCAGGGGTCCAGTTAACGGGTTCATGTAGACCGGACAGAACTAGACACATACATACCAGGAAGAAGTGGTTTAATGGTTTAAACGTAGGCCCTAGGACTGGAGCAACTCTTATGATCCCCTTCGATGGCATTCAGCCCATTTCCCAAGATTCACGTCCCTGATGGTAGAGGATGGTTGGCTGTGGACTTACACAGATTTTCTGGATGCTCCTGACCTGACTGGGGAGGGCACCTCCAGAGGAGAGGAGAGCAGGTGGCAAACAAGTCTTGGCTTTCAGAGAAAATCCCCTTCCTTCTTTCCTTTTCTTCCTGCTAAATGATCAGAACAGAATAATCAAGGAAAGCAGCAGCAGGAAATGGGTACATTTGGAATGTGGGCCATTTTCTCACAATTCCCTCGCTTTCCACCCTCTTGTGCCTGTTTTAGAGGTTATACCCTTTGCAGGGTGCTTGGGATTGAGGGACAAAGAGGGAAAATGCTTACTCTTTTAATTTGGAGGCCTCTTTGGAAGCCACTACCCAAATTGCCCCCAAAATGAGTCAGGGAGGGGCAGGGAAGGCAAGCCTAGCTTGTCCCGTAGGAGCTTGGGCTGGGAGGAGCACCGCAATAAACAGGGAATCACACAACGCCATGTGGCTGCCCAGGGGGGAGACTTAGCAGAGAATTCCACAAAGGCCTACCAGGACCTGAATTGTTTGTTACTAACTGGCAGAGCTTTGTGGAAGTCCAAAGGTGGAAAATGGTTGCTATTTTGCTAAAATTCAGGAAAGGTGGGTTGGATCATAATTGACTTCCTTGGGAATTTCATAAGAGTGTCTCAGGTGGTTGGGCACACCCACATCTGCGTTAACAATTCCTATAAAATGCTTGGGTGCTTGACCGCATGCCACCCACCTCCTGCCAGCCTGGTGCTGTTGCCTTAGGTCAGTGGTTCTCAACCTTCCTAATGCCGCGACCCTTTAATACAGTTCCTCATGTTGTGACCCAACCATAAAATTATTTTCATTGCTACTTCATAACTGTAACGTTGCTACTGTTATGAATTGTAATGTAAATATCTGATATGTAGGATGGTCTTAGGCGACCCCTGTGAAAGGGTCATTCGACCCCCAAAGGGGTCTCGACCCACAGGTTGAGAACCGCTGCCTTAGGTGATCCTGGGCTCCCAGCAGCTACGTGGGGAGCTGATGCAGGCTGACCCCGTGTCAAACTCATCCTGAATTTCCCTTGACTTCCGAAACTGCTTGTCCCAAACAGCTCCCCTGCCTGCCTGCCTGATTGCCCCTAACTGGGTAATATGCTAATTAGACTGGTCAGCCGAACAACCTTCCAGACGTCCTTCCTGACAAAGCCCCCGCAGCAGGTGTGGCTGTGAAAGGGTCATTCGACCCCCAAAGGGGCAGGCAAGCAGTTAGGGGCCATCAGGCAGGCAGGCAGGTTCCCGTGTCTAATGTTGGGCCTTTTCTGATTCCCTAGTACTGTTGGCATGTATATGTTAGCCTCTGAAAGAGAGAAAACTCTTGGTAAATACAGGAAAAAGCTGTTCAAAGCTGCCTGTGGGAGAAGGGGAAACAATACTTGTATCTCACTGATCACATTTACAGGTAGCTTTAAGGGGGAAGGAAACCTGGGTAATTGCTGATGGAAAACCTTTAAATGAAAGTGACTTCGTTGTCATTAGGAACCACCCACAGAGACTATCTTTGTCGTTACCTGGTAGGCACTAAGGAAATGCTGAGGATAAGGGGGCAATTTGGAGGACTTGGAACTTTGCTTTTTTTTTTTTTTTTATCTGGGTCAGACACTGATCTTTAAAAAAATGATACACTACTGTTTAGTCATTAACTTATTTGAAATGTTTTACTGCTACAGTTCCTGGAGTAGGGGTATTGAGGACCAATGACCCACATTAAAAATTAATGAAAGACTAATGGGAAGCAAGAGACAATTAACTTTCCAAAAAATTTCTAAATGCCATTCACTGGTTAAATATTGAAGTGAAAAATATGAACTATTGTAACATTTGCATCCACTTAGGAAAACAGTTTGGAAGTTCCTCAAAAAGTAAAACATAGAGTTACCATACAACCAGGAATTCTATTCATAGACATATACCCAAGGGAAATGAAGGCATACATCCATACAGATGTTTGTATGAATGATCACAGCATTATTAACAATGTTTAAAAAGCAGGGAAACCCAGATATCTATTAACTGATGATGGATAAACTAAATGTGGTATATCCATACAATGAAATATGATTGAGCCACGAAAAGGAATGATACATGCTACAACATAGAGAAATCTTGAAAACATTATTCTAAATGAAAAAAAAAACAGACACAAAAGGCCACATATTGTATGATTCCATTTATATGAAATGTCCAGAATAGGCAAATTCATAGAGATGGAAAGTATTGTGGATTGGTGGTGGCCAGGGACTGGTATAGGGGAAGATGGAAGGGTGAGATGGGGGTCTGCTAATGGAGATGGGGGTCTCCTTTGGGGTGATGAAGATGTTCTGAAATGAGACAGTGGTGATGGTTGTACAACAGTGTAAACATACTAAAAACCACTGAATTGAACAATTAAAAAGGATGAATGTTATGGTATGTGAATCATATTATAATAAAATATGAAGCATGAAACTATTCAAGAAATATATTAAACATTTAAAAGTGAAGTATGGGGAAAGAGAAAAAGATAATGGGGAAAGACGGAACAGAAAACACTTGGCACAAGAAAAAATAAGAACAAATGAAGAAAAAGGGAGACAGATCCCATGATTTTTGATACAATAGAAAATTTCACTGTTCTCTGAGGGTCCTTTGGGCTGCAGTCTTCATATTGTTATGACCTATTTATTATAACCTTTTGAATTTCTAATTCACAAATTGACCATTTTTCCAAGTCTTCTGATTGCTCTTTGCCCTTAAACTCCTCACTTGCTTGGGTTTTATTCCAATGAAATTAATGAACTGAGGATATGACATTTGTCTCGGTTTGCAATATCAGCCAGTGATCAGAGTTGGATATCACATCTAAAAACATGTAAACTCAGGCTGAGACTTCTCTGGATAAAGGATCTCCATTGCCACATTTAATTCCACTACTTATGGTCATATTGAGATGCCCAATAGTTGGCCTTTTGATAGACTTTATCAGTCTCCCCCAAATGTTAAAGTTTTATGAGGTGAATAATTCAAGGTCTTGGATATAAATTGGTCTTCACTTATTCTCAAATACCAGGTGGGTAGAAAGCTCGGCTTACTGATGTGAGACCTGGTATGAAATGTGATTATATGTAAGACACTTCTCATAATCATAAATGTTACTTCATAATGAAAGAAAGACCATGAGAGAGGTTGGGAAAAGGTTGGTGGAAATTAGGGAAACAAACAGTAGACTAGGAGGGGATGTGGGTTATGATGTGACTTAGAAGTCACCACAGAGTCTCCCTCTTCTTTAACCTCTATGATCAATCAATCACCAAGGCTGCTGATTTCATCTCCTACTATTACTCAGGTTTATTTTATTTTCTTCACCTTTGCTCTCACTCATCTCTCTTCAACTCTAGCCCGGTCAATTCTAATAGCTTTGTAACAAATTTTCTACTTTCTAATCTTGCCCCCACCCCAAAAAATTCATCCTTCACATTATGAAAGTGATATTTCTTTTTTAAAAAAAATATATTTATTGATTTTACAGAGAGGAAGGGAGAGAGATAGAGAGTTAGAAACATCGATGAGAGAGAAACATCGATCAGCTGCCTCCTGCACACCTCCTACTGGGGATGTGCCCGCAACCAAGGTACATGCCCTTGACCAGAATCGAACCTGGGACCCTTCAGTCCATAGGCCGACGCTCTATCCACTGAGCCAAACCGGTTACGGCATGAAAGTGATATTTCTAAAGTCCAAATCATACCATGTTCCTGGCCCATTAGTTATCTGTGTTGAGAGTAGATGACGCTATAAGCAGAGATGCTTATGGTGTAAGGACTGGGGTTCCCTTGCAAGGCCATCAGACTTTGCATTACCTGAGCCCAACCTGGAAACCTGGATCTACCCCTGGGGAAAAGGAGTATGATTTTTTTAAAAAGGAAACAAAAACTATCAGCTAATAGATATTTTGCAATAAGCACATCACATAAATATGTATGTTCCCAATGTATGTTCCCAGTGCCAGTCCTGGGGGAAAGTCTAGTCAATAGCGCACTTGAGTTCGGTCTCCAGTTCTGGTTCCATAAGTTTCTGGTCCTGGGTTCTTTTTTTCTTTTTTTAAAATATATTTTTATTGATTTCAGAGAGGAAGGGAGAGGGAGAAAGAGAAACATTAATGATGAGAGAGAATCATTAGTTGACTGCCTCCTATATCAACCCACAACTCGGGCATATGCCCTAACTGGGAATGAAAGTGTCACCTCCTGGTTCATAGGTCAATGCTCAACGCACTGACCAGCCAGGCTGGTCCTGGGTTCTTTAATGAATTACAGCTGCTACCTCCAGGTCCAGTCCCAGTCCCATGAACACAAGAGAAAGCTGTGAAAAAAAATTTTATAGGTAGCTTGAGAATCTCCTTTGAGCTAGTCAACACAGGGAGTTTTGTTTCCAGCCAAACTATCATCATGCTGAGTATTCAATGATGGATTTTTTTTTTTTTATGTTCTCACTTGAGAAAATCTTTTTCTATCCTGTGAAATGTCTGTTCATTTCATTATCATCAAAACTCTTCCAATAGGTTCCTTGGTGCTGCACAACAGGCTTGGTGGCTTTCTCACCCACAATCTTACAAATGGTTTAGATACTTAGTGCCCTAAGGACCATAACAAGGGGAGCAGTAAGGTTTCTTCTAAGTGACAACTGCCTGGTCTGTTCTGTTGTAAAAGGAATCTGAACTTTGACACGTGGAAAATGCCTGCCATGGGCACAGGTGGGGAAGAGTCTGTGTATTTGTCCATCCTGGACCACACCTTTTGTTGTCCAGGAACTGACGAGTCACCCCAGTGTACTCAAAGTGGGCACTGAATGGGTGTAGGCAAATTACTGGACTATTACAGACAGGATGTCCAGAGAGACCCACTCCCTTCCCTCCCATCCCCAGCATCACAGCTACATCCCACGTACACAACAGACCTAACTCTGCAGGCCCGGTGGACTGCTCTCAGCTCTGCTAGTCCAAGCTCTGCCTGGGTAACTTCTCATTAGTCTAGCTAACTTGTCATTTTTTTCAGATGATGTGCTAGGTAGAGAGATAAGATTTAGGATTCTTGTCCATGCAAATTATATTTAAGGAATTTCTCTTGTTTGAGTTGTTGATTTACCAGAGAATTCTTAGGATTTTTTTTGGCGGGGGGAGGGTTCCATAGGTTTCAGTTAGTGGCTGGGGTTATCTTGGCAATTTCTTAAACATTATGGGATCTGTTCTGCTAAATCCCAGATCCGTGCGGGCCTATGTATGCTAATGGAGAGAGGAAAAGATCAGGTGTCTGCAGAGGAGGGTCTGGCCAAGAAGTTGTCACCAGATGACCTTGGCGGACCACTCATTGAACCATGGTCTCGTAGGTGCACCAGCTGTAAAAAGACATGGGTTGAATGATCTACTAGCTGCCTCGCTGGGACGTTGTGGCTACAACAGAACAATGGTGCAGGAGGAGTGGGACAGGAAGTCCTTTTCCTTCAAAATAAATGCTATAAATTGTTTATGGTCATTTTCCTTAATCCAGTTAATTTTTTAAAATCCAGAAGGACAGCTTTTAAAATGAGAGATTTATTTAAGTTATAAGGAAATGTCTACTCAAATACTTTTCAGAAATTACAAGATGATTATTTTGATTTTGTATGTGTTCATATATCTTCCTAATGAAAAGTAAGAACTAGATTCTTAAGAATAATATCAAGTACCAAATTATCAATTTCTGATAAATAGGTAAAAAAACAAAAACAAACAAAAAAACAAAAAAAAACACCAATGAACCTCTTAGAGGTATTTTGGAGAGGCTCAAACCTCAAGTCAGGGATTACATGTATTCATTTGTAGTCCCCTCCATCTCACATCAGCATCTGGCACCCACAGGCGCTCAAGAAATGTTCATGACTTTGAAAGACAGAGACAAAGGCAGAGTGAGTTCTCATTAAGGCACAGGGTTTTATTTCAAAGCCTCCCTCCCTCGCCATAGCCAGTTGGCTCCATGGATAGAGCGTTGGCCTGCCGACCAAAGGGTCCTGGGTTCCTCATGATGAAAGTGATGGTGACACTAGTAAGAATAATCAATATTTATTGATTACATAGTACTAGTATGTGTGTGTGTGTGTATATATATATATTAATTCATACCAACCCATTTTATAGGAAACCGAGGCACAGAGAGGTTAAGTAATGTGCCCAAAGTTCTACATAGCCTAACTTGGAACCAGGTGGTTTGGCTCCTACGACTTCCCTCTTAACACCACTCCTAGATGACACCCCTCTGATGAGCTCCAGGTTGTCCCATCTCTGTTAGAGTGACATCCAGAAGTGGACCCGGTGCTACAGGTGCAGTCTGTGGACTGCATTTTTCTACTGAGTAAATTTCTGTTCCCTTCCCTGGCTGCCGGCTGCAGGTTCTGCACTGCACTGCCCCCTGGTGGTCAGCACACGTCATAGCGAGCGATCGAACTCCTGGTCTCCCAGTTAAACTCCTGAGGGGACACTTTGCATATTAGCCTTTTACATATATAGATTAGCTAACTCCGAAAACTGGCCTAAATTGCTGGAGCCTAAATTCAATATCGTGGAAGAAAGGAATGCCATGCACGTCAGTAAGACAGAATTTGCTTGATTTTTGAGTGTTACATACAGCTATCCTGATAGCTTTGTTCCAAAGCTTCTAAGCTCACAGCTGAATTCTGTGTGAGCCAGTAGCACTCTGTTTGCACAATAGATTCCACATTTTAGTGCAGAACATTAATATCGTAGAAGGGAGGGCACAGTCACTGTGCCCAGGGATGTCCACAATTAATAAGAAGTGGCACATATCGCCAAATTTTCAAATTTTTTTAGTTTTAGTTCTTCATAAGTTTTCATTCATTCAATGAACAATTAAGGGTTCACAGGCCTATTGATAAGTATCGGGAACAGCAAGACACAATCCTCCATCTTAACTGTGTGATCAAACTTACCATTATCAATGTGTATTGATAATCAAATCAAATGTTATAATGTGCCTCCTGATATGATGCACTAAGGAGCACATAATGCCACCCTTGTAGTTCTGTGCCAAACTAGTTTAACAGGAATCTAATCACGAGGAATCAGTTAGACAAATCCAAATTTAGCGGCAATATACAAAACTGGCCTGGACTCTAAAAATTTCAAGGTTAATAAAAGAATGGATAAGAAGATTAGAAAAACATGATAATTAAATACAATGAATGAACCTTGATTGGATCCTGGATTTTTTTTTTTTTAAGCTATAAATGTCATTGTTAGGACCAGTGGGAAGTTTGACTATCTACTCTATATTATATTGTCATATATTATATTACATGTCATATCATATAGACTTTAAATTATATTTAATGTTACATTTTTGGAGTATGATCATGATATTATAATTACATAAGAAAATATCTTTATTTATGGGAGATACATACTAAAAAATTAAGAAATAAATTTCATGATGCCTAAGATTTACTTTCAAATGGTTCAGTAAAAATTTTTTATATCTATATGGTGTCCCCCAAAAATGTATGCACACACTTTGAATAATTATAAAGGCAGTGTTTATTAAAATACATTTTATTTTCAAAATTGAGCTACCAGCTGTTAAAGTGTGCATACATTTTTTGGGTTACGCTGTATATTGATATGTTAATATCTATTCTGTATGTGTGTGTGTGTGTATGATTATTTTATTAGTTTCCTAGAGTGCTGTAGCAAACTACCACAAACTAGGTGGCTTAAAACAATAAAAATGTGTTTTCTAACCATTTTGGATGCAAGAAGTGTGAGAGCAGGGTGGTGGCGGGGAAGCTTCAGGGAAGGATACTTCCTGCCTCTTCCAGCTTCTGGTGGTGGCCAGCAAGCCTTGGCATCCCTTAATTTGCAGCTATGCTGCTCCAATCTTTTCCTCTGTCTTCACACGATGGTCTTCCCTCGGTGTGTCTTTATCCCTCTTCCTATAAGGACGCCAGTTATTGGATTAGGGCCCATCCGAATCCAGCACGGCCTCATCTTATCTTGATTATATCTGCAAAGACCCTATTTCCAATAAGTTCATATTCACAGGTACTGGGTAGACGTCAATTCCCGGGGACACTATTCAGCTGGTGCAGTATATAAGGCTTTGACAGAGGGACCGAGGGAAGGGGAGGGGAGAGAAGAGTGCATAATGTGGCAAAATCTTAACGAAGGGTGAATTTTGGTGGAAAGTGTGTGTTTATTTTACCATGCTTTCAAGTTTTCTAAAGGTTTGAAATATTTCCAAGTAAAATAAAATTTGGGAAAAAATGCTCTGTAAAAAAGGGGGTGCGGGCCATTGTCCTTGCCCATAAGGCTGTCTCCATGTCATGAAGGACACAGTGGAGGGACATGCATCATGCAGGTCTCAGAGCACAGGGGCCAGGAACAGAGACAACAGTGCTGACTCCGGGTGGGCAGGTTAGGGAGGGTTTGGAGAAGGGACATGCAGCTGAGCAGAGGTTTGAAGGACAGTGTAGGAACCAGCTGCGGGTCTGAGAGTGCACCTGGGGAGCTGCCAGCTGGCCAGAATGGTTGGGGCAAAGGGCATGTGTGTCAAAATGGTGGGAGTGGAACCTGGAGAGAGTCAGGAACCATGTCATCGAGATCGCTGCATCGAGAGAATTGGCTTTGGCCATGAAGGCCAGGACAGGAGCCAAGGTACAGCCTGAGCAAATTTTGCTTTGGGGACTAGAAATATGGAGAAGCTTGGGGTCGATCAGTTGGGAGACTGGCGGGACGAGCCAGATAAGAAAGTAGGGGCATCAGAGGAGGGGAGGGTGTGTGAGAGCTGCAGAGGAGCCCAAACGGGAAGGGCTTGGATGGGCAGGTGTGGAAGAGGGGAGAACAGGATGGGGTGGGTGCCTGGGGGGTGGGTGCAGCCTGCCCTGCAGGAATACAGGAGGAAGAGCAGAGAGCAGACAGGGCTGCTGGAGGGGGATAGAGGCTGTGCTCAGTTTGGAAGTGCCGAACCTGAAGGGCCAGGTGAGGGCCTCAGTGACATGGCTGGGGCCCAGGAAGTAGACCTGGCCTGGTGACTCTTGCATATGTTGGTATTGAGCGAAATCATGGAATTTCAGATTCCCCAGTTAGAGTGTAGTGAGAAGAATGTAGTTACAAGTAAAAGGCTGGGTATAAAATCCTGAAAAGCAGAGCAAAGGAGAAGGCCCAGCAAAGGAGGCCAGGGAGAATTGGACAAACAGGGCAGGAGCCTGAAAATCCGACATCTTAAAGGCAGGGTGGGAAGGCCTCCGGGAGGAAGTCTCGGTTATACTTTACATCAGGGGTGGGGAACCATTTTTCTGCCAAGGGCTGTTTGGATATTTATAACATCATTTGCAGGCCATAAAACATTATCAACTTAAAATTAGCCTGCTATATTTGGTCCAATGTTTAATTAACTCACCCCTAATACCTTGGCAGGGCCAGACCAAATGATGTTGAGGGCCTCATATGGCCCTCAGGCCGGACGTTCCCCACCCCTGTACCATGCAGCACAATGCCTTCCCTGGCACACTCGGAGTCTCTGGCAGGTTATTTTTAACTGGAACCTTGTAAAGTCAATGTTTGTTCTTTTTACAATTGTCCTGTCCGATGGCTTGTTCTACATTCTGACCTGGAGTTACTGTACGAGCCGGGGAGTGGTATGTGAGAGAAACCGGGTGAGTGACATATAATAATCCTCCAGCCTTCCAGCCTTGCTCTCTGACAGATAAAACAATCCATGTGCGTTGTGTTCCACCGCTTGCATCACCTGAGTTGTCAGTGGAATTTATGGAATGGATTGTTCTCTTGAAGTCACCCAATAGCCCTGAACAATGGGACCACACATTCTTAGTTTTATATAAGAGCTAGTAAGGAATGTTTCATCCACCTGATCAGAAACAGGGAGCCATTGCGGATGCCTGCCTGCCTGCCTGCGTTCTCTCTCTTTCTCCTTCTCCTCCTCCTTGTCCTCTTCTTCTCTCTTTAAGGAAGAAAAAAACAGGGAGGGATGGAGGGA
Organism: Myotis brandtii; assembly: GCF_000412655.1. Taxonomy (NCBI): domain Eukaryota; kingdom Metazoa; phylum Chordata; class Mammalia; order Chiroptera; family Vespertilionidae; genus Myotis; species Myotis brandtii. The sequence goes on along the minus strand of NW_005353789.1, from coordinate 6,107,176 downwards.
GGGGAGGAGGAAAAGAACAGTAATGTAGATCCTTTGTGCAGAAGTCTCCAGATTCACAGTGGTTCTCAACCTTCTGGCCCTTTAAATACAGTTCCTCATGTTGTGACCCAACCATAAAATTATTTTCGTTGCTACTTCATAACTGTAATGTTGCTACTGTTATGAATCGTCATGTAAATATCTGATATGCAGGATGGTCTTAGGTGACCCCTGTGAAAGGGTCGTTCGACCGCCAAAGGGGTCGCGACCCACAGGTTGAGAACCGCTGCTCCAGAAGAATGGCCTCACAGGCTGGGGGGAAGATAAGTATGAACTGTGGGACATAAGGATGCTCTGGGTTTTCACTTCACAGAATACATTTTTATTTCTTTGAGTAATCTTCTAGGAAAAAGGTACTAAAGTACGAGGTAGCTACTGGGGGGCCCTACCTTGCTCGTACAGTGAGCTTTAGGGCTGAGAAAGTCCCCTTCTTCAACCGAAACATTTCAGGGTGAGTTCGTTGCATGTGACACAGTGAAAGAGGCTGATGAACTCAGCACTGGGACGTTCAGAGGCAGTGGTCTCAGAGTCCATTTGGTTTGGTAACTTGAAAGATGTCTCTACTCTACCGTGTCAGCTTCAAGCGAAGGCCAGCTCCAGGGTTCAGTGCTCATCTCCAGAGCGAGGCCTGTCCTCAGTGCTGGCTGGCCGGCCCATGACCCACCCCTCTGGTCCGGGAAAGGTCGAGTGCCAGATTGGCCGGGGCTTGATTTTCCTGAGCTACCCCTGCGGCAGCAGAGGTGGGCTCACCTGGAGATGCAGGCACATGTGCACCACGAAGGAAGGGTAGAGTAGATACTGGGGCGCCGACCACAGTGCCCACTGCTAAGTGACTTCAAATTCCTGCATTGAGGATGAAAACTTTTAAGAGGGCTTCAAGCCTCTCATTCTGAAATTTGAGATAAAATTGAAATAGTAACAATGAATTTACACTAAAATGTGTTGAAGGATTTGGCCTTCACCATGACAATCTGCTCGGGGAGCTTTTCCTTCCCCAGAGCTGTGCTGTGGCCCCTAGAGCAGCGGTTCTCAACCTGTGGGTCGCGACCCCTTTGGGGGTTGAACGACCCTTTCACAGGGGTCGCCTAAGACCATCAGAAAACACATATATAATTACATATTGTTTTTGTGATTAATCACTATGCTTTAATTATGTTCAATTTGTAACAATGAAATTGGGGATCACCACAACATGAGGAACTGTATGAAAGGAAGGCATTAGGAAGGTTGAGAACCACTGCCCTAGAGGGACAGAGAAAAGGGCTTATGCTATACCACAGCACGTCCCAACTCCCTGGTGGGAATGAGGGAAGATGCCTGCCAACCCTCTCCATCTAGGAGCCGGCTAGGACATGTTCCTGATCTGGGCACTGCTGGGGCACTGATCACCCTCGCTGGCAAATCAAGACCAGCAGGTTCTCTCTGAAGACTCCAGCGCACAGGACAAGAGCTGTGTCAGGATGTGACTGCAGTCTCGGGAGCCCAGTCCCTCTTAAGTAAGTTCTTAGCCAGTTTAAGAGTCTTCTCCTCCTCCCACTCTTTTTTTTTTTTTTTTTAATAACCAGAGGAAGATTTTGTCTTCAGGTATGGTGACATAGAACATGAGATCTTTAACCCTCACACCCATACAAGCTTCAGATAAGCAGAACATGGAGCAGAGACGACCAGATTAACAAATGACACTCATATGGAAAGCCCTTCTCACCTTCTGCATCTGCATCCTGCAGTCAGGGACGGTCACATGGGAGGCTGGGCACTGACTCGCTGGTCTTTGGAGGAATAGCCTCCTAACCAACCTCTCAGTGGACTCAGGTGCATAGAAAGGAGAAACTGCCAAGGAATATACTTGCTTTCCCAAATTGCCCTGGGATACCCTGAGTGACCCTGAGTGACTTCCAGTTTTCTAGTACCATTTTCAATTCGTGGTTGGAAGTCCAAGGGTGCCTTGTTCTTTGCCATTTTATGTAAGGGACTTGAGCATCTGTGGGTTTGGGTATCCCCAGGGGGTCCTGGATCCAATCTCCTGTGGATACTGAGAGAAGACTGTAGTTACGTTTTGTAGGAGTAGTAAGTTGTACTGTGTGGAAGTTGGTGACCCTAATCCCCATGTTGTTCAAAGGTCAACTGTATAATAATAGTTGTGCTGTTTGCTTGATTTTGCCATGACTCCAACACCCTCCTACTCAGAACATGCATAGAGTAGAATCTTTTTGCAATGTAGCCAATGAGATGGCAGGATTTCCATTAAAACGTTAGTCAAAAGGTGGCCTTAAGCTCTGAACACCCAATGAAATGTGGGTTTGGCCTATGTCCCAACACCAGCCTCATGGAGAGACTCAGTTATATTCACTCTTCAAATAAAGACAGATATAATTCATCCCGTGGAGAAGTTTGTGAGAATTTCACACCATGCAAATGATTTGCACACTACAGTAAAAAGTAGTGGTTAAGGACCCACTTTTTGTAAATCACAGTTTGGGGTTAAAATCTCAGTTCAGTCACTCTCTATACCCCAGCAAGATACTTAACCCTGTCCATACTCGAGCTTTCCCTCCAGGGTGCTGTGAATGGTGTACACACACGTGTGCCGAGAGACTGGTCCTCTCGGTCCTCAAGGAGGTGCTATGATGGGAAAAAGATTTGAAAGATCATCATAATCTGAGCTTCTGCATCTCTCAGCTATAACTGTTTTCCTCGTGGGGCTGGTTTAGGAATTAAACGCAGATCTCTCCGTACAGCACTTAGTAAGCAATAACCCAATGGCAGTGTGCTCTGTCCGTACAGCCCTTGGGCAGCCATCCAATTTCACCAGCACTTGGAAAATGTCTAGAAGATAATTACCTCCCACTCCTTTGCAAAGAAAATCCTGAAAGCCCTGAGCAAGGCCAACAAACAAACAGTGCCTTTCCAGGGAGGCCAGTGATGCTGGCCATTGGAACCAGCCCCGGGTCTCTCTGCCAGCTTGTTCTGTGGGGGCTGCCTTCTCTTACAGTAAGTAGCTGAAAAGTGTGAACACTTCCATCTCCTGTCCCACGGGGAAAAAATAATGTCCTCCAACTCGAGAGCTGCTGCAGGCCATTTCCAATACACAGGAAGAGTCAGGGCCAAGATGTATTTTTCCTCAGAAAGCAGGTCTTGATGAGCTATCTATTTGTTTCTTTTTACTTATGGACACCTTGTAATCATTTACTTCACTCTAAGCCTCTCATTCTGAAATCTGAGATAAAATTGAAATAGTAACAGTGAATTTACACTAAAATGTGTTGAGGGAGTGAATTTTTTCTATGGCATAAATGTCAAGTGAGCTAAAAAGTAATTTTATTTCCCTATAATTGAATTAAATTAATTCATGACCCCCAATTTCTAGTTGGTAATAGAAAACTCAGTCTTTCAAATTCAAGATAAATTCAATTACTTCTTGTTTAAAACCCAGCCTTTCCTCCATGTAACTTCACATTACTGTAGGGACATATATATTAGGGTCAGAGAGGTGGCAATAGTGTCTATAAAAAGCAGAATCATAGTTAAATCATAAATTGAAATGGACACTGACAATACCTATGGGAGGCTTAGTGATTTCCCAGAGAAACCCAAAGGCAGGTGTCACTGGAGTCGGAAGCCACTGTTCTCATCACTCTAAAGCCTGTTTCCAGGTTGTTCCCATTAGTCTCTCAGGGGGTAGATGAGTGTGGGCAGAAGACAGAGGTGAAGAGTCTCTGGGCATCATCTTCGAGAACACTGTTGTGGAAAAGCCAAGAATGAGCTCACAACTGGTGCAGACTGTTTACAAGCAATGCACCCTGCAAAGGTTTTGTATTTAAAAAACAGTGATAAACATAAAACCACCACCCTCTCTTCTTGACCCCATCAGTTGACTGAGTGTGAAAAATAACCACATATTACATTCACTTAATTTTTAAAGAATCTTTATTGTTGAAAGTATTACAGATGTCCCCTAGTCACTTAATATTTTTTAAGGGGAGTTCACACACAATCTGGGAGGCTGTCAACTAAGTGGAAATTAAGGGAGTCTTGCTTCAGCCAAGTTTTATTTTTGTAACTGCAGAACAAAGTCCTATGTCTGGGGTAATGTCTTAGAGCACAGATGGGAATCTGGAGGCTGGGTTTTCATGCCTGCTTTGCAGCTATTTAGCTCTATGACCCTAGGTAGAACAAATAACTTCTTGCATAATTTTCCACCTGCAAAATTATCTATATACTAGAGGCCCGGTGCACGGATTTGTGTACCGGTGGGGGTCCCTCAGCCTGGCCTGCGCCCTCTCACAATCGGGGACCCCTGGGGGGATGTCGGACTGCCGATTTGGGCCCAATCCCCGCAGGCCAGGCCAAGGGACCCCACCAGTGCATGAATGCGTGCACCGGGCCTCTAGTTACTTATAAAGTATCCATGAGTGAAATTCAGAGACCCAGAGGTCCAATAAATGAGATTTTGCATAGAAAGACGTGCCCCAATGTGTGGTATGCAACAGGTGCACTGGAAGGTGGCCTCTGGTGTGTGTGTGTAGAACACAGAGTCCCAGGACTTCAGAGCTAGGTGGAGCCTCAGAGGCTATTCTATCTCCTTTATTTGTCTTTGCTTGTCTCCACTGTGATCCATTGTGATTGATTTTACAGATTAAACTCTCATAAAACAATCTTATTTCCTGCATTTCCAGGCTATTGGGGTGGGTGTTACCCGCATTGGAGCTCCCAAGTTCAAACATATGTGATTACTGTGGTCACTTACAACAAGGCAGAGAAATTGTTTGTTTAGTTTGTTTAGTTTCCTGTTGATGGAGAATTCCTTGACATCCAGGGCCTCTTCCTTTTTGAGCTCTGTATCCCCAGGACCTAGCACAATGTCTGATGCAAAGCAGAGGCTCAAAAAGTGTTTATTGTTGTCATTGTCAATGGAAACATAAAAAATGTTGTGACCCAATCCGATTAACTTAGACTTATCTGGAGAATAGTAAGTTAGCAGAAGAGTGGTATCCTCATGGAGCCTAGACCTTGATGGGACACCAAAGGGCAGCACTTGTCTCTGTTGTCTGGTACTGCGGGGGGGGAGGGGGGGGGGTCAGCATCGTTAGACTGCAGTTTCTCATAGTGGTCACAAGAGGAGCACTACCTCTGATGGGTGCTGCCTGTTGTCCTGTGTCTTCATGGCCTCGAGGCCAGTTCTGGCTTCTCAAGGAGGCTACCCCTGCAGGCTACCCTTCTCAGTCTCCCTAGTCAACTGGCTTCTGGTGGGGTTGGCCAATGTGAGATGGATGGAGGGTGGGAGGAAGACAAAGCCAAGGTATTTCTCTTACCTATTCATCTCAGAGACTGTCTCTGACAGTGTTTGTGTCTTCCCCACAACACCAGATCCTGCCTGCCATGGCCACACCAGACAGACCCCTGGGTGTGGGAGTGTCAGTGGCTTTTTGCCGTGGCTTGGGAGTTCATCCACTACCTACATGACTAATTCCCTGTGTTACATGTCCTGTATTTTCAATACTTAGAGCAATTTCTGTCTAATATAATGTTAAGACACTGTTCAGGCTCTGGAAACTGTGTGATTCAGATCCTGCCTCTAATATTTATTAGCTGTATGACTGGAAACAAGTGGGGTTTTATTTGTTTGTGAGTTTGTTCTTGTAACCTCATTCTGTCTCAATGTCCTTATTGGTCAGATGTCAATAATAACAGTAGCTACATCATAGTGTTATGTGAAGATTAAATGACTTAATAGATATAAAGCATTTAATAGTGCCTTGCTCATGACAAGCCCTAAAAACTATTAGCTATTATCATGATAATTGTTGCTTGAACAGTGAGGGAGGTATAGGTTATACTTTACACCAGGGGTGGGGAACCAGTGCTTACTCGGGTCTGAACACAACGGCATTTCCTGTTTCTAATTCATGTTCGACACTTAAATATGTTACCTTGCATTGCTAGTTATCTTACTTCGTTATAGGCCTTGCAATTCCAACTAGATGGCAAGGGGGTAAAAAAGAAATGTTCTTGTATCTTCTGAGCCCAGCACAGAGCAGGTGCTCAGTACATTGGTTTATTTATAAACCAGTGAGATGAACATTTCCATTGGATGTTGCTAGCCACTGGTAAATGTGTTGCCTATGGACTTTGTGCTTAAACTAAGCCTCAATTCCAATTCCTCCCCATTTATACTAATAAAAGGGTAATATGCTAATTAGACTAGGAGACCTTCCAGGAGACCTTCCAGACGTTCTTCTGGACAAAGCCATGGTGCCGGGGCTGAGGTAGAGCTGGTTAGAGGCCAAGAGGGCAGGGCAGTTGTGGGTGATCAGGCCAGGATGGGACAGCAGTTGTGGGTGATCAGGCTGATGGGGGGGCGGGGCCGTTGGGGGTAAGCAGACCAACAGGGGGGCCAGTTGGGGGTGAGCAGGCCATCAGTGGGGGTCAGTTGGAGGTGATCAGGACAGAGGGGGAGCAATTTGGAGTGAGCAGGCCAGTGGGGAGGGAAGGTGGAGGAGAGCAGGCCAGCAGGGGGAAAGTTGGGGGCGAGCAGGCTGGCAGGCAGAGTGGTTAGGGGCAGAGTGGAGAGGGTGCAGGCCGGGCTGAGGGACACCACCACCACCACCACCACCACCACCACCACCACCACCACCACCACCACCACCACCACCACCACCACCACCACCACCACCACCACCACCACCACCACCACCACCACCACCACCACCACCACCACCACCACCACCACCACCACCACCACCACCACCACCACCACCACCACCACCACCACCACCACCACCACCACCACCACCACCACCACCACCACCACCACCACCACCACCACCACCACCACCACCACCACCACCACCACCACCACCACCACCACCACCACCACCACCACCACCACCACCACCACCACCACCACCACCACCACCACCACCACCACCACCACCACCACCACCACCACCACCACCACCACCACCACCACCACCACCACCACCACCACCACCACCACCACCACCACCACCACCACCACCACCACCACCACCACCACCACCACCACCACCACCACCACCACCACCACCACCACCACCACCACCACCACCACCACCACCACCACCACCACCACCACCACCACCACCACCACCACCCCGTGCATGAATTTCGTGCACCGGGCCACTAGTATTTTATATTGGACTTTGGGCCAAGTTTCCTCACATTCCTCGTTTGTAAAATATGCATAATACTAATTGACCTCCCAGGATTGTTATTCAGATTATGTTGGTTAACGTTAGACTACTTAGCAACTGGGAAACATTCCTGACTGGAAGTTATAGTTATAAGGGAGGCCATGAATAGGACTTAGGGGGCTGTACAATAATATCCTGACCACCATTCCCTTTCCAAACTTCAACTATAGGAAGTAGAAACCAGACTTGGTAGGATATTTTAAATCAGCTATTTTATTGAGCTGATTTAATATTTATATAAGGCCAACTTTCAATAGAAACCAACCTCTCACTGCTGGTTCAGGGTCATTTAATGAATAACCCATCACCATAAAATAAGTGGGGAGAGGTTGGCCGGGAGGCAGGCTGCAAACAATTCCATATGAGTCACTTGGTTATCGCTTCCCCCCCACATCCATCTCCCTCCTTACAGCACAGAGTTTTTGACGGATTGAAGTCAGTTGGGGCAAGGATTCCAGACAGGGAAAAGCAAATACGCAAGTCAGAGGTCAGGGGAGAAGAATAAACCAGAGCTGGGGCAGCAATGCCAAGCTGATAATGGAAAGATAATGGATGTGGGGGTGGATTTCAGCAGCATCAAAAAGGGGAGCCAGACACCCCGTGCATTCTCAGGCATCTGCTCCAGGCCCAGGGGTACAACTCGTTTTAAAAGGTCTATGGCGCATGGGTTTCTAAATATTTGGGCCACCCATCATGGAGTTTTGGGAAATGGTATTGCTGAGTAAAGCAATGAATAACTTGTTTTTCTTTCATTTCTTTCACTGGCAGGACCTTCTGTTTATGTCTCCTTAGTAGCAACTGGAAGGAGTAAATTTGCTGACATGCATCTGTGTGCAGTGGGCCACTTGGTGGAATTTTTATCATGCGAAAATGATCCCAGATGATTAGTTGAAAAATTGCCAGGAATCTCTGGAACCTCATTAAACCTCAGTTGAACACACAGAAGTTTCCTTTTAGGGTAGAGTCAGGGTGAATAACTTATAAAAATAAGCTGAATTGATTACTTTTGTAAATATTTAAATTTTGTAATAAGCATCCATTCCTAGCTTGCTCTCAACTAACTAGGAAGCTGGAAATTAGTGATGCTATGGGCCAAGGATAGATTTTTGAGGTTAGATTTTTTTATTGGACACTGTTTACTAGAGATTTATTAGTGATCATGGCTTAATATTTCCATGTCTGGGTTATCTCATTTGTAAAATGTATACATAACCATCCTACAGGATGTACCAAATAATAAGGCAACTAGACCCTGGCCTTCAGAGAGCGTCAGAGTTTATATATAGTTTTTCTTTTCTCTTCTCTCTTTTATTCCAACCTCACTCCAATCCTGCCCCAGCAATTTTTTGAATTCAAACAGCCTTTGCTAAACATGAATACCTGCGGGTAGAGAGGTGTTCCAAACAACAACAAAACCACTAAAAGTGAAGACCATGCAGATGTGCACTTGGACAGTTCAGGGAGTCTCAGGGAGGCCAGGTGCTAAAGCAGAGTGACCCCCAGGGAGAGTGACGGAAGAAAAGATCAAGGAGATTCAAAGGGGAGACTGAGATTGTGTAGGGTCTTGAAGATCATTAAAAGGACTTGAGCTTTTACTCTAAGTGGGTTGGGAAGCCATTTGATCGTTCTAAGCTGAGGAGTGATGTGTTTGACTTAGTTTTAGTTTTAAAAGGCTGCTGTGCTGAAATACATTATGGGATGTGTATTAAAATCATCATATTATACACCTTAAATGGACATATGTTACACGTCAATATCTCAATAAAGCTGGAAAAAGAAGGAAAGAAGGAAAGACAATACATTGTGGGGTAGGGGTGTGGAGTGAGCAGAAGCGGCACATGGGCAGTAGTGGGGACACCAGTTAGGATCCCACGAGAAAATCCAGGCAGGAGATGGTGGCAGGTCAGAACAGGTCAGTAGCAGTGTAGGTGGTGAGACGTAATCAGATCATGAACATATTTTGAAGGTAACAATTTAGGCTTTGCTGATGGATTCAGTGTGGTGAAGGCTAATATATATGGTTTTGAGGGAGAGGGGTGACTAAAATATTCTAATGGTAATTATGGTAACAGTTGTACAACTCTGTGAACTCATTAAAATCATTGAATTGTACACTTTAAAATGATGAGTTCTATGGCATGTGAATTATCCTATATAATAAATAGTAATATGCAAATTGACTGTCACGCCCTCACATAAGATGGCCACCCCCATGTGGTCATAAGATGGCCACCCCCAAGTCATCACAAGATGGCCAGCAGGGGAAGGCAGTTGGGGGCGATTGGGCTGGCAGGGGAGCAGTTAGGTGTCAATCAGGCTGGCAGGGGAGTGGTTAGGGGGTGATCAGGCTGGTAGGCAGAAGCGGTTAGGGGCCATCAGCCAGGTGAGCAGTTGGGAGCCAGCAGTCCCGGATTGTGAGGGGGATGTCTGACTGCCAGTTTAGGCCCGGCCCAATCCCACAGGGATCGGGTGTAAATTGGCAGTCGGACATCCCCCAAGGGGTCCCAGATTGGAAAGGGTGCAGGCTGGGCTGAGGGACACCGCCCCCCGCCCCCCAGTGCATGAATTTCGTGCACTGGGCCTCTAGTATCTCCATAACGCTGTTACTAGAGAAAACCAAAAAATAAGATGGTGGTCAGAGAGTGGGGTGCTTGAAATTGGGAGCATGGAAGCTTTGCACTTTGGTAATGTCAAGAGCTAGGGTCTGACCATGGAAGCAAGTCCCTGCGATGGCTTGTAGGAGGGAGTCAAGGGAAACAGAAGCCCGAAAACTGGAGGATCATCTGCAAGGTATGGGCATCAAGTGTGCTGGCAAGAGTAATGCTGGTGTGAGGTCTGACCTGAGCCGGGGGTAAAAGTTTTCAGGGAATGAGGAGTGACCTGAGAGTTCGCAGATGACTACAGCAAGGAAGCGTCATAGCAGGTGGGAGTCTGTTAGCAGAGCTGGGGTGGGTTAGAGAGATTGTTCTGGAATGTGGGTGTTTGTGAAGGACTTCAAGTGTCCTTAAGAATGAGGGGCCTACTGTATTTTCTCTTCATGCATTTATTCACTCACATAACACATATTTATTCTTTCTCTGGCACCATTATCTACTCACTGGCCCATCTTTGCGAATACAGCCAAGTGTGGTAGAGCTGGGTCTTGGGATGGCTGCAGTGTCCCAGCAGCCTCCTGGGGATCTCCTTTCAATGAGTTTCCCCACTAGTAGAGCACTAAACTGGTTCACATGTAACCTTTCCATGGTCACGCTCATCCTTTTGGCCATCTCTGTGGTTTAGGTTAAACTAACACGGCGAATGATTTTATTTTTGTGAAGGGATGCTTTATAGTTGGTTGGGAGGATGTGTGATGTGCTTTGGCTTTGGACAGATCTAGATTTGGATTTTGGTTCTGCTCTTTATAATTTTGTGACTTCAAGCAACGTAATCTTCTGAGTCTATTTTGTGGTAGACAAAATACCTACCTCATTAGTGTTGGAGAGAATTAAATGACATTATGAGTGTCCAGATTTTAAGAGCTAGTAGGCACACCAGACATGCTCTTTTCTCTTTCCCTCTATTTTTTCTCCCTTTGCTTTTATGCTGAGACTGCTTCTACTGTTTCATTTCTAGCTTTCAGCAGCTCCATGTCTGGCTTCTAATCAGAAGCCTTCCTCTTGGGATGGTTAAAATTATCAAGCGGACTTCCAGATTGTCATAGAATCACTCTATAGAGTACTATATTATGCTTCTCAAAGTGTTTCATAAAATTTCTCTAATCTTAATCTATGAAATAACCTGTAAGGTATATAAAAGGGGTATCAGTATTCCTAATTTATGGAAGAGAATATAAGGTACTGAGTGTAACTAACATTTACTGAGTAGTTACTAAATGGCATTTTTCTAAACACTTTGCAGGCATTAACTTAATCCTCACAATAATCCTATGTAGGGGGTTATTATCCTTATCTCACAGAAAGGGAAACAGGCAAGGAGAGGTCAAATAACTTATCGAAGGTCACATATCTTCTAAGCATGGGGGCAGGATTTGAATCCAGACAGTTTCATTCCCAAGCTTAACCACCATATGGCTCTGATAGAATGAAAATAAACAAATCATTGTTTAGAACCCTTGGGTGAAGAAATCCTTTTGCAGGTTACTGCTCAGGTAAATTTGTGACCTCCGGAATGTCATGCATTGAAATGTTGGTAGTTCACAGTGAACTAATAGAACACAATTGTTATCTTGTACAGGAGGGGAGCCTGTGTGAATTTTCTTCCCCAGTTTCTTTCTAGCTCAGCCTCCACTGAGGTTCTTTTGCATAGACACCAAAGGGAGTCCCTCTAGACATTAGCAATGAGAATAGCCACCCTTGTCATATTATAGTTCTCCTTGTTGGGAGCCAAAGCTTTTCCAGTATCACAAAACTAAACCATAGAAAAAACTTTGGAAAACTTTAGGAAACAAATACAATTGACCCTTGAACGATGTGGGCATTAGGGATGCTGACCCCCACGCAGTAGAAAATCCACATATAACTTTTAACTCCCCCAAAACATAAATTGTCCTTCAGTACTCACACGCAATTGGTTCAGGACCCCCGTGCATACCAAAATCCACGGATTTGCAAGTCCTCTATATAAAACTAAAGGCCCAGTGAATGACATTCGTGCACTCAGTGGTGGTGGGGGTGCAGGGGGGGGCCCTCAGTCTGGCCTGCACCCTTTAGCAGTGTGGGCCTAAGCTGTAGTCGGACATACTTAGCGCTGCCACGGAGGCGGGAGAGGCTCCCGCCACCACCGCTGCGCATGTCAGCCATCAGCCCGGCTTGTGGCTGAGCAGCGCTTCCCCTGTGGGAGAACACTGACCACCAGGGGGCAGCTCCTGCATTGAGCATCTGCCTCCTGGTGGTCAGTGCACGTCATAGCAACCGATCGTTCCGTTGCTCGGTCAATTTGCATATTACCCTTTTATTATATAGGATGGTGTAGATTGATGCATTCTGTTGGTCCTTTGCATTCCTGTACTCCCAACTGCACATCAAAAACAGCACAGGTGCCTGGGCCGTTGTGGCTCAGTGGTTGAGCATCAACCCGTGCACCAGGAGGTCACTGGTTGGATTCCAGGTTAGGGCACATGCCCGGGTTGTGAGCTTGATCCCCAGTAGGGCATTAGGAGACAGCTGATCCATGTTTGTCTCTCACCCATGTTTCTCTCTCTCTCCCTCTCCTTTTCTCTTCCTGAAATAAATAAAAACATATTTCTAAGAAAACAGCACAGGTATTTATTTTCTAACTAAGCATGTTTCCTTTTTGCTTTTGCCACCAAGAAGCTGAGATCCAAACTGCTCTCCACTCCACTCTTATAATCTGCAAACAATTATCCTAGAAAAAAAAATCAGCCTAATGAAATCCACTTTAAAACAAGGACCAAAATATGATTTTAGATGACACATCATTGAGAAACAAAACAAACGACTATGAAAATAAGTTTATTCAACCTTAATTTTATTTAAAAAAATGTAAGTGGCAATTGCAATCATGTGCTAACCCTCAGAATGAAGAATTAATTACATGGACTTTTAATCTTAATTTTCTCACATAATTTTAAGATGGCTTAATGTTTTATCCTTTACATGCAAGTCGGCTACACAATTGATTTGCATTTTATTTTATATCCTGCCTCTTTTGAAAGATAGGTAAGTTAACTGTGCAGTTGATTTGCATGGTATTTGCTTTTTGTATTGGTTATTTGCAACCCCACATCCGGGATTCTGACAAAGACTTTGATGCAATAACAGGAGACAGGGCTGGTACCAAACTGCAAGGGCTGCTTGAGTGAGGCCTTATGTAAAGCTGGTCTCCTCACTCGTGAGTATTTTTGAATTATGAAGATTATGAAACCTCCCTATGAAACCTTGTAACTGTGGAGACCTGGATAATAAAAATCCCCGTGTAGGGAATACATTTCTTGCCATTAATCTTATCCTTGGTTTTTATTTATTACTTTCCCCTTTTTGTTCAGATTCCCTCAACTATTTATTCTTTATATTTACCAGGAGCTGCCTTAAATCTTTTGTAAAATGTGCATATATATCAGGGGTCCTCAAACTATGGCCCGTGGGCCACATGCAAATACAAATATTGTATTTGTTCCCGTTTTGTTTTTTTACTTCAAAATAAGATATGTGCAGTGTGCATAGGAATTTGTTCATAGTTTTTTTTTTAAATATATTTTATTGATTTTTTACAGAGAGGAAGGGAGAGAGATAGAGAGTTAGAAACATTGATGAGAGAGAAACATCGATCAGCTGCCTCCTGCACATCTCCTACTGGGGATGTGCCCGCAACCAAGGTACATGCCCTTGACCGGAATTGAACCTGGGACCTTTCAGTCCGCAGGCCGACGCTCTATCCACTGAGCCAAACCGGTTTCGGCCATAGTTTTTTTTTTAAACTCTAGCCCGGCCCTCCAATGGTCTGAGGGACAGTGAACTGGCCCCCTGTTTAAAAAGTTTGAGGACCCCTGATTATATATATATATATATATATATATATATGAATATGGACTACTCAACTTTTTAATCACCCCAAACTTGTTCTTCTGTTTTGTTTTTTAAAGATTTTTAAAATTGATTTTTTAGAGAGGGGGAGAGAGAGAGAAACACCAATGTGAGAGTGAAACATCGATTGGCTGCATCTTGCACACGCTGCACCAGGGAGCCTGCAATCCGGCATGTGCCCTGACTGGGAATGGAACCGGCAACCTTTTGGTGCATGGGACAACGTTCACCCAACTGAGCCACACCAGCCAGGGCCCAAACGCGTGGTTTTTTTGTGAATCAATCATCTTGGGGGAACCAGGGGCTGTGAACTTTCCTTCCGGCAGTGAGGAAGGTCGAGTGGCTGCTGTGACCTCAGTGAAGCTTAACGTTTACCCTACGTTTGAGATCCGGTCCTCCCTCCCCATTAGCAGTAAATCTGTGGGCATGTCTCGGTTTTCTGGGGCTGCAGTTCATATGGATGGTTCATAGGGTCGCTGGGTAACTTCCTGCCCTGAGACCACTCTCTGAAATAAAAGCTTCCCTCCAAAGGAAAGACTGTCTCCTATTTCACATATAAATCAAGTTAACTCTTGTTTTGACCTCATCTCTTGCCAGCAAATGTCTTCCCCTTGGCCTCTGCAGTAGCTAACACGTGTATTCTTGTGATGTAAAGTCAGAAAAGTATTGAACTTATTCAAGGAAACTGCAAAACCCCACAATCCATGAAACACACCTCCATGGAGTCTGTGCTACGCGTCAGGAAACTTCTGTGCACTCGTTCACTTGATCCTCATCCAACGCTGTGTGGTTAACCTTCTTGTTCCCCGAGTTAGGCTAAAGAAATGGGTGTTCACAGGGGAGGCGTATTTTGCCCAGGATCCCCCAGCATTGGCATGAGAGTCACACCCATGCTGGTCTGACTCCTGCGCTCCCAGTTTTCACATACACACTGCTTCCACTTCTGTTCTTGTGCCTGCCAAACGGGTTATATCATCTTTAATAGGAACTGTTGTATATGTATTCCAATTTAAAATAAGACTAAGGCATTTTCCCTGCTGGTTATGTTAAGTGTGAGAATTCACGTTTCTGTCCCTGGCACTGTCTCATCATTCTGCACAGAAACAGTGGTGCCCATGTTTTATAGAGGAGAGGCTCATTCGGGGCCCTCAGATGAAAAGGGTCAGAATCGGGATGAGAGCCCAGGACTCCTGACTCCTAAGCCATGTTCTTTCATCTCCTGCAACACAATCATTTCTGACCCCAAAAAGACATTTTCAACAGCACAACGCCAGTGAGGTGAGAAGAAGTGGGGAGAGTGGGACATTACATGTGTACCTCATATCACTCTGAGCAACCCACGACAATGTTTCTGTTTCGTTTGAAGTCCAGCAGTTAGTTCTGGGTTCCAAAAATGCTTATTAACTTCACAGGATCTGAGAGCAAGATATACTTCCTGGGAGGAACTTTTATTTATTCTACTCTATTGTGTTGTCCCCACTTTACATACAGTTTAAAACAAGAATGCCCAGGCTGTGAGTAATGATAACCCCCAGTGAATAAAAAGCAACACTTACAAGCTTTGTTTGAGAGATTCTTAATATATTCCTTTATCTACTTATCTTTTTATCTTTCTGTATTTTTCTTATTGCTTTAATACAGTTGTTGCACTTTGGGAGAACACATTTCTCCTCAGATCACCAACTGCACAAAACAGCACAAAAACTGCACATTCGTTACATTGACTGTGAGGTATTGAATTACTCCTCCTTCCCCATACTCCTCCCTGTCATCATCCAGGAATGAAAGGAGCCAGGGAGGGTCATTCACGAGTTTAGACGTTAAGAGTGCAGGTGAAATTCAGTTGTGGTGGACTTCTGCAGGGCGAGTCACATTTTAATCAAAGCTCGGGATAGGATTGCACAGAAATGGAAGTCATTGCATGTTCAGTTTTATGTTGCAAGGCCAACCCTGACTTGATGGCAGTGTGGGCCAACTCTTTTTCTCATGTGTAAGCTGTGAATTCTGTTGAACTGGGGCACATATAATACCTTCAGAATTCATAGTATCTCTGAAAGAGAAGTCAGAACACAAAAATATTGGATGTCAGGTTTCTGGGGCACTCAGAGGATTAGGCAGACACGTGAAGAAGTGGTAACTTGGTGACAGAGTTCCATGGGAGTCTCTGAGGCAGCAGGCTGGAGAGTGTGGGCTCTGAAGTCGGTCTTGAATTCCAGGCTGGGCTCTGTTGCTTTACTGATTTTGCAACCTTGAGCAAGTCATGGGTCTCCTCTGAGCTTGGTGTTCATGCTTATATAAAAAGATTATAACATCTTTGAGACTTTTAAGATAATGCAAAAAAGTTATGGGAGCACAGAGGGCACTCAACAACTGGTAGCAAGCATGGTGAGGAGGTTAGGGAGAAAGAAAATAAAATCCCGAGGGAACAGCATGTACGAGGACTGAGATGGGAGTGCGTCTGGAATACCCACATGCAGGGAGGACTTTGGTTTCTACTCTGAGTGTGATGAGTAGGGTCATGTAGAGGGGTGTGACCTGATCTCCTTGAGGTTGGAACAGGTCACTATGTTGCTGCCAATGATATGCTTGTGATCATGGTAATGCTGCAGCTGATGACGTAAGATGGGAACAGGGCTGGGGAGGAAGCAGGTGAAGGTATTTCAGTTTGGAGGGCACAAACCCTGGAGAAGCAGAACATAGGACCAGCCCCAAAATGGCAGCCTCACTCTTCTTCTTCTAGATTGGATTAGAAGAATTAAAAGAGAGGACAAGGAGCCAGGCCTGGCCTCCTGCCTCTCCAACACCACATCCAGCCGCTGACATGGACACACACACACACACACACACACCTTTGTGCCTCTACTTACTTCGAATGTATTTCTATCATAGCATATATCGCCCAGTACTGTTTTTATTTCTTTTAAATCAACTTCTCCAGATTTGTTGCAGGCACTATAGTAGGTGCTAAATTTACAACAATATAAAAGACTGTAAATGATTCAAATGTCAACCCCTCACCTGGTCATCAAAGCAAAATCAATTTAATCTTATGGGTGTGGATACATTCAGGATTTGAGAAGGGAAAAGCAGGCTAATTTTCCAGGTGTATATTCATCTAGTTTGAGGGCTTAGGGATTTCCCACCCAGTTGTACCTGGTGTATTATCTGAAGTCATTTAAACTGTTGACAATCACATTCTTGGAATAAGTAAATTCTACACAGGTGAAATTGGACAAACAATGCCAGTGACCTCTTTAGCTGCTGAAGAATTGGTCCAAAGGTTTAAAATAATAACCTTCATTTTTCACTGAGTCTGTTGACAGACAGTATCAGCAGGGCTTGGAGTTAGAAGTATAATCCTCTTTGATGAATAGTTCCAGAAAAACGATTGTTAAACCTTTTGTAAATATCGTTAAAGTCATAATAATGATTTTCAGATAGATTGTGTGAATCATTGACATCTACTAAAAATTTATGCATTTAGTTAGTCTTGGTATATTGAAGTTGATTTTGTTACCAGCGCATCAGCAAAAGCACCTCGATGTCTCAATTTATCATTGGTGATAATAAATAAAGACAACAAGGATTAAGGTAATTCCCAGCCTTGCTTTAGCCAATAGCTTCAACTTTCTTGGCAAGCAAGTTTAGTATCCGAGTGGTCAACAAAGAATTATCCACTGACACTGATGCTATCAACTAGAAAGGCAGTGACAGGGCCAGCAAGGGAGGAGGAGGGGAACGCGGAATCCTAAATGTCCACAAACTGGCACAGCAGCCTTTAACCTGGTGAATTAGGATTATAGACCCAAAAATAAGGTAAGAAGAACTCAACTTCTAAGGAATGAAAGAGTTGCTTTGAGTGGACTTTGGGATTTGAAGATGTAAAGGGCTGAGGGCCGTCAGCACCCTGGGATAGTGGCTTCTGGATGGAAACCAAGATCATTCATTCCTTCAGCTACTGTTCCTGAGCGTGCACTGTGGGCAGGCAGGGTGGAGGGTGTGGGAACAGGAGGCCAGGCCCTGCTTGCTCAAAGCTTACCCTGCAAGTGGGTTCTGGTCTCAGCGCGTCCCTGGGGCTCTGCAGAGCCCAGGCCGTGCCCAGGGCAGCTAAGTCGTGGTTTGTTCCTCTCTCTGAGCAGATTGAAGAAGGGGGCAAAGCGGATTTGGTGAGCTCCAGACTGCAGGCCGGGGACGAGGTGGTGCACATCAATGAGGTCGTGCTGAGCAGCTCCAGAAGGGAGGCCGTTTCCCTGGTGAAGGGATCCTACAAGACCCTCCGGCTGGTGGTCCGCAGGTAGGTGGGCTGGTGCTCACTGTGCTTCCCACACAGCCCCCAGCCCGCCCCATGGCTGGTAGCTGGCTCTTTAAACCTCATCTTGGGGATCATTATGCCTCTGCCCCATTTATCCTTGCCCATTTTGTGGCATGTGCGAAGGAAGTTGGGTGAAGACATTAAAACACTGGCCTCTCCAGCAGGTATCGACTTGGCAGAGTTCTTCCACATTTCTGGGCTTGATGAAAAGTGACCCTGATCCCGGGTGTGGTGAGAGCTAGATGAAGCATTGTCTCATTGTGGGACCAGAGAAAGCAGTTGGCTTGGAGTGTTAGGTGACATTCCACCAGCTCACCTACACCACAGTGGTCACCAAAACAAGCAAATTCCTTCTTTTGTTTGCTTTGTTTTTCTGGTTGTGATAGTGATGGTTCCTTTGTTGGAAAAGGTTTGGGTTGTGATTGGTTTTAATGCCTGAAAGTAAGAAGTTTCCTGCTCCCAGAAAACCAATCCCCTCTTGGTGGAGAGAATTAGTTAAAGAAAGGGGAAGAGCTCTAATTTTTTTAAATCACTATTACTAACCAAGTACTTCTCGAGGTGTTTGACATATGTTGGCTCATTTCACCTGCACAAGAACCCAGTGAGACAGCTATCACTGTCCCTATTTTATAGGTAAGAGGTAACTAGGTTACTGAAGGTACCAGAGCAGATTGATAGGTGGAAGAGACAGAAAAGTGTCTAGATGTCCTGGTTTCACTTTACCTGCATTTCCTTGACCTGCTAAGCCCTAGGCCTACACATTTTACTTTTTAAAAAATATATTTTTTTATTGATTTCAGAGAAGAAGGAAAAGGAAGAGAGAGAGAGAGATACATCAATGATGAGAGAGAATCATTGATCGGCTACCAATCCCCTCTTGGTGGAGAGAATTAGTTAAAGAAAGGGGAAGAGCTCTAATTTTTTTAAATCACTATTACTAACCAAGTACTTCTCGAGGTGTTTGACATATGTTGGCTCATTTCACCTGCACAAGAACCCAGTGAGACAGCTATCACTGTCCCTATTTTATAGGTAAGAGGTAACTAGGTTACTGAAGGTACCAGAGCAGATTGATAGGTGGAAGAGACAGAAAAGTGTCTAGATGTCCTGGTTTCACTTTACCTGCATTTCCTTGACCTGCTAAGCCCTAGGCCTACACATTTTACTTTTTAAAAAATATATTTTTTTATTGATTTCAGAGAAGAAGGAAAAGGAAGAGAGAGAGAGAGATACATCAATGATGAGAGAGAATCATTGATCGGCTGCCTTCTGAACGCCCCCTACTGGGGATCGAGCCCACAACCCAGGCAAGTGCCCTGAACTCCTGGTTCATAGGTCGATGTTCAACCACTGAGCCGTACTGGCCAGGCACATTTTACCTTTAAAAAAGTATTTCTTCATGAATCAGATTTTGGCTGCCTTACTTGCCAACTAAATATTATAACATCCGAGAATGTTCAAGTTGCCTGGGAATTTAGGAGTCATTAAATCAAGCCACACTATTTTTAAGGGTGAAAAGTTAGCTGATCTTCTCATCACGCCACAGAGAGTCTCTTATAGGATCCTTCACTCCTGCATCCATTCATTCCTCAGACTTGACTGAGTGAGCCCTCACATAGGAGAGCGGCAGCTCCGCCCAGCCACAAAAACACAGCCGTGGGTGTGGTCTTACCATGTCCCCAGATCCAGGTGACTGTCAGTGTGCTGGGCTGCCTGTTTTCTCTTCAGAGCCACCTAACTGGTGGTTTCTCTGGTGGCCAGTGATACAGAGTGGCTCAGAGGATGGGTGTCTGGGGTCAGGTTCCAGGGCTGTCCTTCTCATTGGGCAAATTACTTAACCTCACTGGAGAGTCAGTGTTCTCATCTTTAACATGGTAACAACAGATGCTCCTGATGTTGTTTACTACATTGTTATTGGCCAACTCCAGGCCCATTCCTTGTGGCTCAAGATTGGAGTAAAGCAAGCAGTCATCCCAGACATGTGGCTGAGTTCAAACAGATGGGCAGGAAGGCTCAGAACACTGGGCCATTCCATGAGTCCAGAGAGTGTTGAACGTTTTGAACTCACTTTGACATTGGAACTCAAGGCCCAACTTTAGAACACTGACATTTACCTGTTGAGGACTGGCAGAGGAATCCACACTCCCGGTGTGTTTTGACAGGACTCTGGTGATGGATTAACCTCTGAAGAGGGCCACCCTGTTTCCTGCTGTGAAAAGGGAGTCACGCTGGCTCTGGTTATGCCTTCTAGTGGGTGGTGACATGAGATTTGTGTTACTTCTTTTCACAGAACAGGAGACAGTCCCAGCCTTGTCATTTACAAATTGTGTGACCTTGAGCCTCCTTGCATCAATTTCTTAATTTATAAAATGGAAATAATTTCTGCCTCAACAGGGCATTATGAGATTTAATGAATAAAGTATAAGTACATAGTAGACGTTCAATATTTAATCATTATTAGTTATTCAAGATCCCCTATCCCTTCCCTCGGTGAATTTACCACCATTAAGGGGCTGGTCCCAGCCTAATAGATACAGAACTGGACATGACAGGGCCCAGGAGCTCATGGAATTTAGGAATGTTCACTCACATTGACCAAACTCACAGGAAATTGAAAGACATACACCAGAATGTCAATGCATTAACTCATTTTGAACAAGTATCACTATACTTTATCTGCACAGGAAAGCTTGCTAGGAAGTCGGACCATAAATTCATGGTGATCTCAGACTCAGCGCCCATGTGCTGGCATCTGCTCTGCCAGCCAGATGGCCTAGCTCCCCATTAGGGATGTGTCTGCCAGGCTCCCCAGCTGCTCACACTGGCGAGTCAGGGCCCCTCTGGACTGCAGGGATCATGCTGCCAAGGGCTCCTCTCCAATCTCATTTCTTCTCTGCTTGTCCCCTCCAAATCCCCTTTCTGACTGACACATTCTTTCTTTAGATATGTTAATATGATCGATAAGGTTACTGAAGAGTCCTTGCACTCTCTGCTTCTGGGGTGGGAAACATTTTGTCTCTAAGATGCCTTTTGAATATGTCTTATCTCATCCATTATGTATTGATTTTTATAGTTGAATGCTCCGAGTTTAGGAAAGGAGGCCGGCTTCACTTCTCACACTTACTTAGAGACACGGATTATGGACGGGCCTTGCTAGACATGGATGGACATTCCTCCCGACCTCTCAGAGAACTGGGGGAAAACCCTTTGCCCTGGGTTAATCTGGCGTTGTTTAGTAGAGCTGTCCCTGTCCTGAGAAGTCTTACCTTTCTACCTTGGCTCAGGTCATGTCCTGAGATTTTCATTTGCTTCTAGTTACTCACGACAGGGTGACTTGTGATGTTTCACTGATTAGTTTTCCTTCTTGCCCGAGTTGATCTCTCTACTTTAAAGGAAAGATTGAGGGGGCTTCTTGGAAACATAATTGGGGGTTCAGTTTCCTAGAGAAATCTTTTTCGTGATGGAAATGACACATCAGCAGCTCCGTCTGTACCTGCTTCTTTTTCTCTTACCATTAGTTTGGGGCCAGCTTACAGCCGTCATAAAAATGCCAGGAATGCGGGGCAGAGCAGTGGTGTTTATGTAAGTTTTGAGGGTGTTTTACCCAGTGACCAAAAACAATCAAAAGTAGAAACACCTTCTTAAAAGGCTACAATGATGAGAGAAATGCAAAGTCTCAAGTGAGTTGTGGGTCAAAGACCTTAAAGACCTGCTGACCCATAACGAAGGCAGAGTTTAGTGCTCTGGGTGGGAGGAGGGAGTATGGGTGGTGTAGATGCTGCAAGAACAATGTGTCTGCCGCTGCTGGGTACACAAAGAGGGAAGGTCTGTAGCTAGTGGTGGATAAATGGAGAAGAAATGAGAAAATAAGAAGTGGGCCGAAGAAAAACCTTCCTAAAGGAAAACAAACACCTCCTCCCAGCTGAAGGAAAATCGAAGAAGGAAAACCTTCGTGGAATGCAAGGACAGTACAAAGGGTGGAAATTAGGAAAGCAGACATGCACACAAATAAGAGCCAACAAGCCAAACCCTCCCTGAAATCAACAGAGGCTTCCCTTGGCAGATATGTGCAAAATACATGTCTTAGAAACAGGGAACATTTAAAATGCAAACTAACAAAGCAAAGGGTCTCCCGGTTTAAGTTAACATCCCTGGAAGTGATACAAGCTGTTTATAGTACAGGTAGCACTCACTGCTGTTCGCTGATAACTCAAATTTTAAATTTAAAAATTAGGAGGCTACAATTTCCCTTCAGAACAGGCTGTTGGGGTTAATTGCTGGGTATTCATCGAAACTCAGGTTTTTAACCAGGGTTGGGACTCAGATTTCTGTCTTGAATTGAATAATCAGAATGGCATTGTAACCAATGGATCTACATAATCCCAATACTGATATCCCTGCACCCCCCCCCTTTTTCTTGGCAAAGCCAAACCTCTCAACCTTCTGTATCAAGGTGCTATTTTTGCCAAATACTATCCTACTCCTGAGTTGTGGTGTTTGTTTGTTTATCAGTTGTTTGTTGGTTTGTGTGGCAAAGAAAAATTTGGGGGTATATTTCATGGTAGTTGTTTTGCTCTTGTTTTGGAAGTCTCATGGAAGCCACGTGAATGTCAGATTCATTCTTTCTAGGAGAGAGGGCCCAGGAGATGGCGATGCAGGATGTAAACTCTGATGGCATTAGGCAGTAGCTCTGTGACCCTGAGTCTTTTAATATCTCTAATTCTCACCTCATAGGAGCATGAGGATTAAATGAGAAATATGTGCATACAGTATAATAGCATGGTGATTTAAGCATGAACTGTCCTGGAAATAAAATGCATATTTGTTAAGCAGATGACCTCCTTTGAGAGGTCTTATCTCTAGAACATATACGATGGAGGGTCCCTGCCAATGGGATGATGATGGCAGAGAAATGGTTTTTCTGGGTATAGGAAGCAGCGTGCCTGATTCAGAACTGTGAGCAGAGGGTGGGGGAAAGGGAGTCCTTTTTCAAAATGGAATCTTACTCCTCTGTGGCCTAGTCCTCTATGGATACCCTCCCACCATCTCTGCAAATTTGATATCGCTTTTCTTCTTCCCATTCATTTATACTATGAGTTTGTGTGTTGAAAGGGGACATTTATTTATTTATTATTTTTACTGAACATGAGTGTGTGTGTGTGTGTGTGTGTGTGTGTGTGTGTGTGTAGTAGAAATAGATTGTGTTTTACTGGGGATAAAAGGGACTGGAGAGAAGTGGAGCTGAATTAGTAAAAGACAATAAGCATCTGCCTAAATCTGTGTGCTCCCCGGCTGTGTGACTTGCCCTGTGGAGGGGGACCAGAGTGAGAATCTAGGTCTTGTCATTTTCAACCTACAGCTCTGCCTGGAGGTAAAAAACGAGAGAACTGTATCCAACCATGTGTACTAGGGACTTGCCGAGGTCACGGTGCTAGTACCAACATGAGGCTCTTGGTCTCTGAGGACATAGGTCTTGGGGCCTCTTGGCACCTCAAGCAGTGAACTTTCCACTCCCCTGCCTTCTCCTCTAGAAATGCGTGTGATGCTTAAAAAACAAATAGACAAAAGGCAAGAACAAAACAAAATAAAGACCCCCAATACATTGACTTGTAAGTCATCTAGGAAAACACGTTTAATGAAGAGGTGATACCCGCTGACCATGAACTTCCTGCCGGAGTTCAGAGGCACTGCTTTGTGCACCGGGCTGTCTCAAGTTCTCCATCAACCTCTGGAAATAAAACTGTCTGTTGCTTTACAGCTGCTTCCTCCCGCCTAACAAAAATGGTGACGAAATTAAGTTCACCACAGCCCTCGGGCCCACACTCCCCCGAAAAGACCATCCCACATTTCTAAGGGTTAGCAGAATAGTCCCTTTTATAAATGGGTGCGATGATGTTATTGGAATGGAATGGGATGGGTGGCTCGCACACTTGCTACCTCTGTGTCAGATTTCTGTGACTTTTTGTGTCTACATTGAGTTGTGAGACTGTAACTCACCCAGGATTTGCAAGTCAGTGATCTCGAAAAAAGTATCTGGTAATGAGTGGAATGCTTTTTAAGGCCCTCTTAAAGAATACAAAATTAACTCAACTACTAGTTAAAAAAAAAAAAAGGATTGTGGAAATCACTCCCTTTTCCAACTCATGGTTACAGTTTAATAATAGAAAAGAATTTCTTGGAATATTAATCTACCCCTCCCCACATCCTTCCTGCTATTTTGTCACCTCGCCTCCTCCGGCCCCAGCTGCCTGACTCTTTTCCCTTAAAAAGCACCTACAGTCTTAAAGCAACTGATTAACCACATGATGTCTCCTCTCTCTCTCTCTCTCTCTCTCTCTCTCTCTTTTTTTACTGGAGGATTCAGGACAATATAGTTTATTTTCTCATAAAAGATCTACCAAAAATATATATTTTATGATGTCTACTCTTAATGAAATCGAACAGAACTCCCTAGTTTTACAGCAACAAAGTTTGACGTGGGGTGGAGGGGGGCTTAACATTTTCTGGAACATAAAAAGCATCTGTTTTTCCGGATAAATTGACAACCTCTAAGCCAGATCGTGCCAGTTCTCAGATGTGCATGTGGAAGAGAAATCCATATCATTTGGATTCCAACCTCACTCTCTTGTGTTCTGACCGTGATGTCATGGGCACAAGTCAATCTCTCTGAGACTAAGTTTCTTCTTAAAATGAAGAACAGTAATAATATCTTCCCTGCTGAGTTGCTATAAGGATGAAAGAAGGTAATGTATATGAAAATGGTTCATTGTAATGAAAGATAAAATCGTTATTCCAAATTTACCTGATTGCATTCTCCTAAGATTGTTCTAGTTAAGGCACTGATCTGACTGGTTTGTGAAAATGAGAACATACTGGTTGTAAAGTTTCTGATTATAACTTTTTTGCTAAGAGGAAATATAGTTTTAAAAGACAGACAGTACCACCTGGCCGGTGTGGCTCATTTGGTTGAGTGTTGTCCCGTGAACCAAAAAGGTCACCGGTTTGATTCCCAGTCAGGGCACATGCTCGGGTTGTGGGTTTGATCCCTGGTCAGAATGCGTGCTCAGAGGCAACTGATCGATGTTTCTTTCTCTCTCTCTTTCTCCCTCTCCCTTTCTCTCTAAGATCAATAATAAACATAAAAGACAGTACCAACTAGGCCCAAGTTCAGAATGGGGATTTTTTTAAAAAAGATCAAGTTCTTTGGACATGTTAGGTAGAAAGCTCTCATTCTGAAACAAATCAGAGATCATTGGTGCGAAGCTGAGTGACAGGAAAGGACCCTCGGGCGGCAGAAAGGGGCTCTCTAGGCAGCTATCTATCATTTTCTAGGCCATCTTTGTCCCATTAAATTAAAGGATTATATTCTTTAGGCAGCACAACGTGCGGCCTTTGGGGAAACTATGATGTCAAAAGATAACTCTCAAGTGGGCAGGCAGTAGGAGTTGGGGACAAAGAGGAAAGGAGCAATCACAATTTACAAATAGGCAATTGTAAAACTGTTCTTTTCTTTTAAAAAATTTTATTGACTTCAGAGAGAAAGGGAGCGGGAGAGAGAGATAGAAACATCAATGATGAGAGAGAACCACTGACCAGCTGCCTCCCCCCACGCTGGGGACCAAGCCGGCAACCCAGGCATGTGCCCTTGACCGGAATCAAACATGGGACCCTTCAGTCCACAGGCCAATGCTCTTTCCTCTGAGCCAAACCAGCTAGGGCTAAAACTGTTATTGAAACCCTAGGCACTCACCTCTGTATAACACACATGGCCTCCTCCACCTCACCTGGACACAGGAACCCAATGAGAAAGATTCTTTCCTATGTATTTCCAAGAGTTGCCTGTGTCAAGATATTAAAAAGGGCCCCGTGCTGTCCTCTGCAGCCAGTCCTCTATGGATGGGCAGGCAGGGGGTGGGTCACCCTGGCGCCTTCTGAGGAGAGCTGGGAGCTCTAGCGGCTGCCAATGGCGGCAGTAGATTCTGCCGGGAGCTTCCCGTGTCTTGTACGGTACCTCCCACCTCCATGTGCCCCCCAGCACTTGGGATGACCGTCTCATCCCCTCTGGTTCCCACCATTACTTCGTGTGTCCTTTTGTTCTTCTGCTCTTTGCATTTCTTAATTTGAGCAAAGGACCAGCAAATACCTGGGACATGAATGCAGATCCCAAACTGCAGTACAGTTTGCATTGCATCTTAGGACCCAGGATCAGGCTTCCCCAGAGGGGAAACCGGTATAACTGAGAACTGTGGTAACTTAGCCTTTGAACATTTTTTTCCACTTGAGCAAGTGGTTGAGAGGAGGGGAAGGAGGCAGCTGCGGTGGCCTCCTACCCCCAGAAACTTTTCCAAGGGGCCTGGCATCATGGGAATTTGCTCAGTATGCTTTGAGGAGGTATTTCAATCCTGCTGGGACCATACCAGAGCAGTTTTTGGCTTCCCTGGAGTCCTGGGTTTGAATGTCACTGTCTAGAAGTATAGGATTTGATTTCCTAACCAGTTGTTCCTTCCCATGGAAAATTCATCTAACACATTATTGGGTTTCCTGAGAGGTATGCAATAAGACTCCCTTACTGTAATGAGAAAAGGGACTTTTTTTTTTTTTCTGGAGCATATAATGATAACTGCTATTTTCACTCACTGGGTTACATATGCTCACTGGCTGTGCACTGAACACTAGCCACATACAAAGGAATGCTGTATTGTTCCCCAGCGAAGGGGGTTGATGATAAATGACCTGGTTTCATTCCTGGGATAACATGGTTTTACAGCAGAAGAAGGTATTCCAAGCAGGACTCACCACTCCATGCCCAACTGTGAAAGAATGGCATGCAGGTATCTGTCTGAGCCTCAGGAGCTGAAGTCTGAGCTCTGAGATCACTCAAGAGTCATGGTGGAATCCTCCCCTCCAGCCCCCATTCTAAATGTGAGGCATCAGCTAAAACTACCATGTTTGGATGATTCTGGTTTCGAATATGAACCAAATATCTGTAATCCTGCATCCTTGAATCAAAATGGTTTAAAGCTGCCCCCTTTCAAACTCGGCTGCATGTTGGAATTACATCGGGGGTTAATAAAAACAAACTAACAGGTGCCCCCAGAATTCTAATTCAGTTCCAGCCCCCCAAATTCTAATTTAGTTGGTATAAAAGTGTAGCCTGGCATTGGACAATTTCAAAAGCTGCCCAGGTGATTCTAATGCGCAGTAAAATTTGAGAACCACGGGTTAAAGCTGTAAGGTGAAGTGATAAAGAGAAACAGTAAGTAGGTAGAGAGACTAAGAGGTAGAAGAAAGGCACACAGAGTGGAAGGCGATTTAAGGAAAGTAGCAGGAGACTCACCACTCCATGCCCAACTGTGAAAGAATGGCATGCAGGTATCTGTCTGAGCCTCAGGAGCTGAAGTCTGAGCTCTGAGATCACTCAAGAGTCATGGTGGAATCCTCCCCTCCAGCCCCCATTCTAAATGTGAGGCATCAGCTAAAACTACCATGTTTGGATGATTCTGGTTTCGAATATGAACCAAATATCTGTAATCCTGCATCCTTGAATCAAAATGGTTTAAAGCTGCTCCCTTTCAAACTTGGCTGCATGTTGGAATTACATCGGGGGTTAATAAAAACAAACAGGTGCCCCCAGAATTCTAATTCAATTCCAGTCCCCCAAATTCTACTTTAATTGGTATATAAGTGTAGCCTGGCATTGGACAGTTTCAAAAGCTGCCCAGGTGATTCTAATGTGCAGTAAAATTTGAGAACCACGGGTTAAAGCTGTAAGGTGAAGTGATAAAGAGAAACAGTGAGTAGGTAGAGAGACTAAGGGGTAGAAGAAAGGCACACAGGGTGGAAGGCGATTTAAGGAAAGTAGCAGGAGAAACAAGAAAGCCAACAGAGAGGGAAGGAGTACAACCAAGCCTTGTTCTAGTGGGGGACCGAGTGCCAAAGCAAAGACCCCCGCTGCTGAGTTTCAGGGCTGTCTGGGTCCCAGGGAGGGCTGCCCGCGAAGGGCGAGGCTGGCCCCTGCCCTTGCATTTCTGTGAGTTGTGTTTCTCATTACTGCTGTATGGAGGTGTAATCTTTTTAAGCTCATTAAGTGATGTTACTACTGGGGAATGGGAATGGCAGGGGAGGGGTTGTCAGTGGGTAGTGCGGAGGCCTGTTACCTGAGCCTGTGAGGGAGTTCATTTTTACCAGCGGGTTTTGGGGCTGCCAGCCATTGGAGGGGCTAAAACCATACCCATCTTACTGCAGTTAGTTGCCACGTTCACCTTACATGTCATTTCCAGAGGGTGCCCTCATGAAACACACCATGAAAGAAAGATGGCTCAATGCCATTGAACTTGTTCAAGCTGACGGGACATAACATGAAGACAATGTCAAGAGGTACTAGCATGGAATAAGCATGTGAGCATCTATTTCGCTTATGAAATATTCATGTACTTTGTCATTCCCCAGTTTAAAAATATTTTTAAAATATGTTTTTATTGACTTAGAGAAAGACGGTGTAATCTTTTTAAGCTCATTAAGTGATGTTACTACCGGGAAATGGGAATGGCAGGGGAGGGGTTGTCGGTGGGCAGCGCAGAGGCCTGTGACCTGAGCCATTATCAGGGAGTTCATTTTTACCAGCGGGTTTTGGGGCTGCCAGCCATTGGAGGGGCTAAAACCATACCCATCTTACTGCAGTTAGTTGCCACGTTCACCTTACATGTCATTTCCAGAGGGTGCCCTCATGAAACACACCATGAAAGAAAGATGGCTCAATGCCATTGAACTTGTTCAAGCTGACGGGACATAACATGAAGACAATGTCAAGAGGTACTAGCGTAGAATAAGCATGTGAGCATCTATTTAGCTTATGAAATATTCATGTACTTTGTCATTCCCCAATTTTAAAAATCTTTTTAAAATATGTTTTTATTGACTTAGCGAAAGAGGAAGGGAAAGGGAGAGAGAAATGGAAACACTGGTGAGAGAGAAACATCTATCGGCTGCCTCCTGCACGCCCCATACTGAGAATCAAGCCCGCAACCCAGGCATGTGCCCTGACCGGGAATTGAACCGGCAACCTCTTGGTGCATGAGTGGACAC
>NW_005353789.1:6065503-6077020 GCF_000412655.1 Myotis brandtii | reverse complement strand
GTTGTTTTTCATGAAGATTGTGATTCTTTCTACAGAGCGTTTGGAAAGGATTCTTTGGAATGTTTCTTTACAGGTGTCGCTTAGGAATCAGCCATTGTCACCTACTGATTGTAAATAAGCAGGACCCACAGCCCTAGGCACAGCATTGTCTGGGAGTGAGATATTTTCATAACCTTTTGTCCTTCACCCTTATCTATAACTTGAGCAAACACTGAAAGAGGATCACTGTTTTTTCGCTCGTGGTTGCACGTTACTTTTTTAATTACATTTTTTTATTAATTATACCCTTTTGGCTTGCTCCTTCACTTCCTTTGGGCATTTGCTCAAATGTCAGCCTTCCCTGCACAGTCCGTTAAAAATTGCAGCCCCTTCCTGTCATATTCCCAGCACACCTTGATTTTTATTTTTCACCTGGGAGACATATACTCACAAAGTTATTCACTGTCTCCTTCTCATTAGAATATAAACGCCTAGATTTTGTTCAGAGTGGTGTCCCCAGTGCCTGGAATGGAATGAGCACCTAATATGTGCTCAATGAATGCTTGTGAAATGAAAACAAAAATGTACCCTCTAGCAGCGGCGTGGCCTGGTGGTTAGGAGCACCGGCTCCGAGCCAGGTTGGCTGACTTTGAATCCCAGCTTTATCATGTACTACTCCAGCACCTTAACCGCTGTAATATTTCATCATCCGGAAAGTGGGTACAATAGCAACATCTCCCTCACTGTTGTAGTAAGTTGCTGTAGAAATCTTGGCTGTTAAGAATTACATCATTAGACAGAGTTATCCCTTTTCCTGCATTAAATTTCATTGGAGCGGGCAAGCTGGGCTCATCCTCACTGCCCTCCCTGTTCCCTTTGGTCAGGAGTCTCATCACTAAGCTGACCACACTTTTCACCTCTATCCTTCAGCCTAGAAAAATCGTGCAAGCCTCCCTGGAATAAGGGCCTTTGCAGTCCCCTTGTCACATGGAGGCGTCCAATAGCGTCCCCGCCCCTCCAGCACAGTGCTGTGCAGTGGTGAGGGGCACTGGCTTCGAATCCCACAGAACTTAGTTTGCAGCCCTGACCCTCACTGTGAGGTCTGGGCCAGCTGACTTCACCTCTCATTTTTTCTTTTCTTTCTTTTTCCTTTCCTTTTCTTTTCTTTTCTTTTCTTTTCTTTTCTTTTCTTTTCTTTTCTTTTCTCTTCTCTTCTCTTCTCTTCTCTTCTCTTCTCTTCTCTTCTCTTCTCTTCTCTTCTCTTCTCTTCTCTTCTCTTCTCTTCTCTTCTCTTCTCTTCTCTTCTCTTCTCTTCTCTTCTCTTCTCTTCTCTTCTCTTCTCTTCTCTTCTCTTCTCTTCTCTTCTCTTCTCTTCTCTTCTCTTCTCTTCTCTTCTCTTCTCTTCTCTTCTCTTCTCTTCTCTTCTCTTCTCTTCTCTTCTCTTCTCTCTCTTCTCTTCTCTTCTTTTCTTTCCTTCTATTTTTGCCTCTGGGAATTGAGGACAGTCATCTCTACTTTGTATGAAGGTTATAACAATAAAGACAATGGGTGTAAAGAAAATAACCTCAGCCTGGGTTTGGTGCACTTTCATCCAATCAGAGAATAGTTGCTGAGCGGCTGCTGGGACCAGTGCTCAGCAGATCCTAAGTGGAGGCATGTCCATCCTTTGCTAAGAGAAGGGGGTGCTTCCCTCCTTCCAGCCCGTTTTCCTGCAGCAGAGCCTAAGCTCTGTGAGTGAGAGAGCAAGAGTCTAGGTCAGTGGTCGGCAAACTCATTAGCCAACAGAGCCAAATATCAACAGTACAACGATTGAAATTTCTTTTGAGAGCCACATTTTTTAAACATCCAGCTCACACATCTTCTCTGCCTCCTGCAGACTTTGTCTCTTATCCTCTATGTCAGTGGTCGGCAAACTCATTAGTCAACAGAGCCAAATATCAACAGTACAACGATTGACATTTCTTTTGAGAGCCAAATTTTTTAAACTTAAACTATATAGGTAGGTACATTGTTATTAACTTAATTAGGGTACTCCTAAGGCTTAGGAAGAGCCACACTCAAGGGGCCAAAGAGCCGCATGTGGCTCACGAGCCGCAGTTTGCCGACCACGGGTCTAGGTGGATGGGGCTTGTTTCCTGCCAGCGAAAGTCACACCCAAACTGGACAGAGATCAAATTTGTCAGGGGGAGGCGGGAGGAAGGTGATGCTAATGAGTGTAGCTATAAAAGAACTTTTTTATGGGGGGGGGGTCAGAGGTCACGGGCAAAGCCTCTCTCCTGACCCCCAGAGGGGTCACTCTGGAGAAGCTGCTGCCTGCTTTGTAAAAGTTAAGGCACCCAGAGGTTGAAGGACCTGGCCTTAGGTCACAGGACTAGAAATGGAATTAAGAAGAGGAGCCAAGTTTTCATGGCAGGTCAGTTTGTCCTGGCAGCCAGGACCACTCCACTTTGCTTTAAGCTGTGCCTTTCTCGTTGATGGCAGGAACAGGTTATTTGGTGTATATGTGTTTTATTTGATTCTCCTTTCTAACTCTTTAACATCTTTCATGTTTTCCTATAACAGTTTTTCCTCAAAGTGTGAACTTTAGACAGCTTGTATCAAAATCAGTGGTGGTGCCTGCTTTAGGTGCAAATCTCTATACTCTTTGCTAAATCTAAATCGGAGTGTCCAGTCACGCAGTGGTTCTCAACCTGTGGGTCGCGACCCCTTTGGCGGTCAAACGACCCTTTCACAGGGGTCGCCTAAGACCATCCTGCATATCAGGTATTTACATGACGATTCATAACAGTAGCAACGTTACCGTTATGAAGTAGCAACGAAAATAATTTTATGGTTGGGTCACAACATGAGGAACTGTATTTAAAGGGCCAGAAGGTTGAGAACCACTGGGTGGAAGCCTGCGTTTTAACAAACTTGCCAAGTGATTCTACCTCCCACTGAGGCAGGCAGTGAGCAGCACTCAATGTTCCAACTTCCTCTGACTGGGGGAGGTCCTTCCTACGCATCTCACCTGGTCGCCTTGCCCCACAGAAGACCCAAAAGCATGGATCCACGTCAGCTTGAGCAGCTCCATGGTTATTCCTCGAAATGAAAGGGTAGCTGTGTGCCCCTTGGCCATGATGCAGAAGTAAAATTCAGAATTCAGATTTTCAACTTCAAATCAAGATCAGGAATGGTTCCTATCTTCTCTGAACTCCTTCACAAACGTGTTAGAACACAACCCAAATGCACAGAAATGTTCAAAAATAGCACTAGTATGAGGCCGGCCTACTTTCCAAGGGCATAGCCGCTTGTGGCAGTTTCTAAAAATAGACCTTTCTGATACAGGTCACTAAACAGGAATGGCCTCCGTGTCACTGTTTACAGTTTCCCATCTGACACCTTCAGAGCAGCAGTGCTGCCTGGAGGAGGCTGGGGACCCACGTCGGTCTGTGGGGCTTCCTGGGAAAGTGCAGCCCGGGCTGCAGCCCAAGAAGGGGGACATGCAGCAGCATCCTGACCGAGACCCGCCGTGTTTGGATGAAGGGCCCTTTCAACCTTTGTGTCATGATTCCTTGTCCGCGTTCCATCACTGTCTCAAAGTCAGGGGCAGAGGTCAAAAACCCCAGTCCCACCACGAGATACTAATGAACAGAAAAATAAGCTCATGTTCAGGAATGTACGACCCACACTGTTTTGTTTGTTTAGGCTAGCTTGCATTCTTTCCCCTTTGCAAACGCGTGAGTTGACAAGGCATCCTATCGTTGCAAATGTCATTTTGACACCTTCCCATAAAATGTGCAGAAAAGGCTCCCTTCTCTGATATTTTTGGAATAGCCCTATAACTATCAAGAGTTCTTTTCTTCCTGTGTAGTAATTCATGGATACCACTTTCCTGGCCCCTAAATGCAGATGACGTGGGTGGTATGAGAATTAAGAATTCTTGGGATTAAAATTCTGAAATTAAGCAAATGGGATAAAAGAATGGGGACACTTGGAATTGAATACAAATGAGGTGATTAAACTGGACCATCAGGCTTTCACATCCGTAAGTTCATAGTCAGTTCTGAAGAAATGGCTTATTTTGGATAAAATGTAGAATATTATATCTAGGAATCCATTTTTTAGAAGATTACAAATGAGGTGATTAAACTGGACCATCAGGCTTTCACGTCCGTAAGATTCATAGTCAGTTCTGAAGAACTGGCTTATTTTGGATCAAATGTAGAATATTATATCTAGGAATCCATTTTTTAAAAGATTTTTTTATTGATTTTTAGAAAGAGGGGAAAGGGAAGGAGAGAAAGAAACATTGATGTAAGAGAGATACATCGATCGACTGCCTCATACACAACCCCTACCAGGATCGAGCCTGCAACCTGGGTATGTGCCCTGACCGGGAATCAAACCAGCAACCTTTCGGCGCTCCGACAATGCCCAACCAACTGAGCCACACAGGCCAGGCCTAGGAATCAATTGTGATTTATGAGTTAGCTTGTCAACATTAATAAATAATCCCAGTAAGCTCTCACCTTTGTTAGCTTTGAGTGTTCTATGCATTTCTTTCTCTCATTTAATTCTCACAACAACCCCATAAAATAGGTATGATTATTACTCTATTTTAAAGAAGAGGAAACAGACTTTCAATAAGGCAACCTGGCCAAGGGGACAGACACCTCTAAGAAGTGTGGATTTGAACTCCCATCTAACTGACACAAAAGCCCATGCTTTTCAGCCAGTAGGTGTTCCGAGGAGCGGGTTTTCTGTGATTGCTCAAACCCCTGAACCAGCGTGGGTCTTCAGCCTCTGGGTGACCACAGTTTGGGTTCTGCCAATGCTTTTATTTATTTTGCTTTCAAAACAGTACACACTGGTGCCTTTTGTTTCCCCAGCAGTGTTGATTCAAATTCCCTTAAATAAATTAACCTTCCCCTCTTGTCTAACTCATTTGATGGGAGCAAGTCCACCTGCCAGTAAAAATAGAAACGGGAGAAACAACACAGCAAGAAGGGAGAAGCCACAGAGGGTTGTATGGTTATTAGAATGTGAGTACAGGTGCATCATTTTTCTGCTCTCCCCCAAAACAAAACAAAAAGAGCCCAAAGCTTGATTCTAATCAATCACAGTGTGTTCTGTAATTTTTAAATAGTTGATATACCTGATTAGTATGGAAATGTGGGAACATTCATTGTTTTTGTAAGAGGACTTTGGAGATTTTATCGCTTCTCTTCCAAATATTAAATGTTTGATAATGGTGCTAAGTTTAAGTGCTAGACCTGTGGGTACTAGCTCATAGCCCTGGAAGACTCTGTCCATTACAGGAGGGGCTGGGCTGGAGTCTGATCCAACCTCTGAAGGAGATGAGATGTGTCTTTGTGCTCTGTTCTTGCCAGCACCTAATGAAGGCCCCAGGCTTTATCCCATTAGTACCCACTGCTCTCTGCACACCCCACCCATTCTGTCTCAACTCTAACCTCTTCTAGGAATTGTTCCTCTACACCTGTCTCTTTTCTGGTTCCTCATTCAAACTTGCCTTTCGGTTTCTTGCTCCCTTTGAACCTTGTTGAGCTCTAAAGATATGGCTAAGAATAGCTAGAAGTCTTTGAGAACCATCCAATCTTGCATTGATATAAAATGGCAGTAATAAAGCTATTATTCATATTTTTTAAAGCAATTTGAAGGTTAGCAGGATCTTAACATAAAGGAATGTCTTCCCAATGGTGTTACCTCTGTGACAAATTGGTTGGAGCTATCTGTGGACAAATAAATAAGTGGGTCTTGTCAAAAGCCTTCAAGTCAGAAGATGACCTCAACCTCTTAAGGCTGACCTTGGCTCCTCCCTGTACAGTCAGGAAGAGTCTTAGTGGCCAGTGATGATGGGCCCTGAGGTGGGGTTGGAGAATATATAAAATGTCCTGAAAGGAAAGTGAACATGCTCATTTCACACTTTTGGAAATCATCTTACAGGTGTATGGTGGTCATTCAAATGTGACTGTCCAGGCCTTAAATATAGTGAAAAGAAACTGATGGGTATTTTTCAGGTATAGAGGCTTTTATCCCAGGCTAGTTTTCCTGTGCCACCCGACTGTTTCTGAGAGATTAACACAAGCTTGAAACCCAGTATGCACAAATTGGAGTTTAGCTTTGTCAATTGCTCTCCATTGGCACAACAATGAGACTGTATTGTGGTTGAGATTTGTGGGCTGAAGTAGGCAGTGTGATGAAGGGACACTCTGATAACCTATCACCCCATGTAAATGTGCACAGAAGGTCACGTGCAGGGTTGCCAGATTTAGCAAATCAAAATACAAGATG
The DNA here is from genome assembly GCF_000412655.1 of Myotis brandtii. Classification (NCBI taxonomy): domain Eukaryota; kingdom Metazoa; phylum Chordata; class Mammalia; order Chiroptera; family Vespertilionidae; genus Myotis; species Myotis brandtii. Next base: position 6,070,747 of record NW_005353789.1, on the reverse strand, counting down.
CCCCGTTTATATTTGGATTTCAGATAAACAACAACTAATTTTAAGTAAATGTCCCTGATTTTATCTAACAATCCTAGTCACATAACAATTTATATGTACAGAAGAAAAAAATGAATTCTTTATTCTGCCTAAATGTAATCTGTTATTCCCCATAAACCCATACTTGCTGGTCAGCAAGGAAACAGAGTTTTAGTCGTAGCCAAGCTAAAAGCTAGCCTGGTCTCATTGTTGAATAGTACCTGGAGGTGAGGCTTAGTCTTTCTTACATAAAATGTTCCCTTCTCACATGTAACCTTCCATCTCTACTGCCCAGCTGCTTTGCCAAGAGTGTCTGGGGTTTGGGGCAGGGGTGAGTGCAGGTCTTAGGGCACAGTGGTCTTCCCCATCACCTCTGACCTCCACCACTGAATTCTGCAGCTGTCAAATTCACGGTCAGCTCTGGCCTGGGTGATGCCCTGGGGGATCCCTGGCAACCTCCCCCCGGCAGACACACACATTAGATTCAGACGCCTTAGTGTCTGCTAAGTTCCCCAGCCCAGTAACCCCTGGCCCAGTGTTCACCTCAGGATCATCTCACCCCATCATAGCTGCCTCATCCCAGGTCTACTGGCTGGCATCTGATATCTGTCTGAATTGATCTGGGCCCCGTCTTCTCCAGTGTGAGATTCTTCTAGAGTCTCAATGGAGCAAACAGAGCCAAAATTCCCCAACGCCCTGGACATTGCCCTCACTTACCTCGCATCATGCACTCTTCTGCCTGAAGCCAGAGAGGTGAAATCAGAACTTGCCATCATCTTTCCCTCATTTCCACAATACTCTGGAATGGGAAGGGCTGGACTTTCTCGCTATTTTCTTACTTTGCTCTATGCTTCTGTTCTTCTATAACTGCAAGCCTCCTATCGTAGGTGGGAGGGGCATCTTCTTTGCACTGTGGAGAAAATGTGGTGATTGGAATCCTAGAGGCTTAACACTGGATATGTTGCATTGGTTCTCAAAAGTGTGGTCACTGACCAGAAATGTGTATGAAATGCAGATTCTCAGGTCCTCCTCTAGAACTACTGAATCAGAAACTGGGGTTTGGGACTAGCAATCGATGGTTTACCAAGCTTTCCAGGTGATTCTGATGCACCCTTAAGAACCCCAGCTTTAAAGATTTCAGCAAATTCTTTTATTCCCTCTTCTAGGTTCCAAGCCTAAAGTCTTATTAAATAGACCAAATACTCCCCAATCAATCTAGTTGATTAATATTGCTAGATAAACTTGAAACATGTTTTGGTTTAAAAAAAAAAAAAGGAATGTGCAGCCTTAAAAAAAGGAAGGAAATTTTGACACATGGTCCAACATGAGTGAACATTGAGGATGTTATGCTAAGTGAAATAAGCCAGTCTCAAAAAACAAATACTGCATAGATCCACAGGTGTGACGTACCTAAAGCAGTCAATTTCATAGATACGGAAAGTAGAATGATGGTTGCCGAAGCCTGGGGGAACCGATTACTGGGGAGTTATTGTTTTATGGGTACAGAGTTTCAGTTTTGTAAGATGAGAGGAGTTCTGGATATGGGTGGTGGTGATGTGTGCACAAAAATGTGAATGTACTTAATGTCACTGAACTGCACAATTAAAAATGGTTAAGGTGCTACATTTTGTTATGTATTTTACGGTCCAACACGAGTGAACTTTGAGGATGTTATGCTAAGTGAAATAAGCCAGTCTCAAAAAACAAATACTGCATAGATCCACAGGTGTGACGTACCTAAAGCAGTCAATTTCATAGATACGGAAAGTAGAATGATGGTTGCCGAAGCCTGGGGGAACCGATTACTGGGGAGTTATTGTTTTATGGGTACAGAGTTTCAGTTTTGTAAGATGAGAGGAGTTCTGGAGATGGGTGGTGGTGATGTGTGCACCACAATGTGAATGTACTTAATGTTACTGAACTGCACAATTAAAAATGGTTAAGGTGCTACATTTTGTTATGTGTATTTTACCACAATTTTAAAAAATTAATTAAAAATAAAAGAAGGAATTTGGTAGCTAAGCAAAGATTAAATTTGTGAGTTAAAAATGGCTTAAGTTCTTAAGCAACAGGTATTGATTCGAGGAAAGGTCACATGGCTAACTCGCCTGTTTATCTGTGGAACATAATCCTGGATGTTGGAGTTCAGGTCTAAACTTTGAAACAGGTGCTTCTAATAAGTTTGGGTACTTCACTAGATCGTGGTTGAGTTTCTGAGCTACCTGAAGTGTAAAAAGAAGATACAAACAGATCTGGCTCTAGAACTCAAATAGGATAGTTGGTCTTAGTGTGACTATTGAGATAAAAAGGTATTATGGAGTTTTTGCATATCTCAGACTAAAAGGCCTTCAGCATCAATGAACTGCTAGTGGCCTGTATCCTTCTACATAAAAAATATTGGCAAGCCATCAGCTTTCCCCCATCTGCTGAAAGAATGAGCCACCAGGGAGGGCCTGGCAGTGTACTCTGTCCATTGGCTTGAATAGGAGGTCGCCTAGTGCCTTTATTGCTCTACTCTGCCAATCATTGGGTATATGAGCCCATCCTCCCCAGAGGCAGCGATAAGGCGAAGGTGTTGGCAGATGTTGGCAGATGTTACTGGCAGCTTTAGACCTCACTCTACCTCCCAATAATATGCATTGATTGCTCACCCAATAAAATAATATCCTTAATATGAACAATTCATGTGTTCTCAATTTGTTAAAGAATGAATAAAAGCAGAGGGCCTGGCAGTGTACTCTGTCCATTGGCTTGAATAGAAGGTCGTCTAGTGCCTTTATTGCTCTACTCTGCTAATCACTGGGTATATGAGCCCATCCTCCCCAGAGGCAGCGATGAGGCAAAGGTGTTGGCAGATGGTAGCAGATGTTACTGGCAGCTTTAGACCCCTTCTACCTCCCAATAATAGGCATTGATTGCTCACCCAATAAAATAATAGTCTTAATATGAAAAATTCACGTGTTCTCAATTTGTTGAAGAATGAATAAAAGCATCTCTAGAAAACCACTCGGTCCAAGTGAAAACAGTGAATTTACTATGCAGAACACAGCTTCAAGACAAGTTCCTGCAGCTCCTTCACAATCCACTTGCCATCAGGAAGCCCTCTTACAGGAAATTCTGTCCCACTGTTCTAATCCCATTTCCAGGCTGCACAAATTTCCTGGGAGAGAGGAAATGGTTTTTTTTATTATACACCATTTTGCAAAATATTTAATTCTGTAATCAGCATGGAAAATGTTGAGGGCTACATGTTTGAAATGCTGATTTTTCTGGCAAAGCCATATGTTGTCAAGTGGCTATAGAAGCATTTTTTTTTCTTTTTTCTTTTTTTCTTTTTTTTCAATTTTAGTTGACATACAATATTATTTTAGTTTCAGGTGTATAATATAGTGACTAGACATTTATATAACTTATGAAGTGATCACCCAGATAAATCTAATACCCATCAGACACCATACCTAGTTATTATAATACTAGTATTAATAACTATATTCCCTATGCTGTACTTTACATCCCCAAAGAAGGATCTTTGAACACCCAAATCTGCCTCCTGTCTCAAAACTCTATTTATACAAGACAATGTTCTCATAAGCCCAAGAGAAAAGATAGCGAGGTATTTATTTTAATTTTGTTCATTAAGTTGTTTTAAAAATAAAAGTACGTAGCCCAGCCAGTGTTGCTCAGTGGTTGGGCATCTACCCATGAACCAGAAGGTCATGGTTCTATTCTTCATCAGGGCACATGCCCTGGTTGCAGGCTTGCTCCCCAGTAGGGGGCGTGCAGGAGGCAGCTGATTGATGATTCTCATCATTGATGTTTCTTTCCCTCTCCCTTCTTCTCTCTGAAATCAATAAAAACGTATTTATTAAAAGTTAAAAATAAAAGTACCTAGATAATAAACATTAGTTTCCAATACCTCTTTCAATACCTTTCCATACCACCACCAATCCTTATAATGTGAAGTATGAACTCCTAGTCAGACTCTAAATTGAATAAGGTTGATTATGCTCCTGGTTAAGAAATGAAGTTTGTTATATTCTTGTGGAAGAGTTAAGAAAACATGCCATTTACTAACTTTATGGGGAGGCTATGTAGTCCAGTGGAAAAGTCCCTGGGCTTTGTAATGGCCTTGCCTTGAACCTCGACTTCTCACGTATTGGCTGTGGAGGTAGCTGCATAACCTGCCACAGATCCAGTTTCCTTTAGCTGTACAGTTGGAATACATTCTATCTAAATTTGTATCTCAGTGGGTTGTTTAATGCTTAAGCGAGATACTCTATGTAGAGTGGCAAGTACATCTTGGCCTATGGTAGTCACACGGGAAATTATAGTTACCAGACAGAATAGGTGTGTGAGAGCAACAAGTAACAGAAGGGGCAGAGGCAGTTGGCTAAGTCTGTGGGCTCCATCCTTTGTTGGGTTTACCATGACTCTCTTCAGTTGTATCCTTGCTTAGTGAAGCCCAGTTTTATTTCTTTCAGACCTGAAGCAATTAGATCTGTCATCAATTTCTTGAGATTAAGATTTGAATTAGGCAACAACTGGCAAAGCTAATTGATGTGGAGGTCAAAGTGGGGGTGGGGAGTGTGGCATAGGCTGGAAACATCAGGAAGGAACCTTAGCAGATGCTGAAAATAGTCTATATATTCTTTACTGTTTACATAAGATTGGTGCACTTTACACACTATGTGTGTGTTGCACCTTAATACCAAAAAAAAAGGAAAAAATTAAAAATGAATTGAACTACATGTACGTAAGAATACAAAGGTCTCCACATATCAAATCCACTATTAGGTGAAGGAATTAAGAAGTACAAATCAGCAGTTACAGCATAGTCAGAGGATGTAAAACACAGCATACAAAATATAGGTAATAATATTGTAATCATTATGCATGGTGCCAGGTGGGTACTAGACTTATCGGGGGATCACTTTGGAAATTATATAAATGTCTCATCACTATGCGAAGTACAAATCGGCAGTTACAGCATAGTCATAGGATGTAAAACACAGCATACAGAATATAGGTAATAATATTGTAATCATTATGCATGGTGCCAGGTGGGTACTAGACTTATCGGGGGATCACTTTGGAAATTATATAAATGTCTCATCACTATGCTGTACACCTGAAAATAATCCTATCTAATAATAGACAAACATGGTAATTGACCATACCTTCGCTACGCCTCCCATTGGCTAATCAGCGTGATATGCAAATTAACCC
>NW_005353789.1:6062788-6064828 GCF_000412655.1 Myotis brandtii | reverse complement strand
TCCTCAGCAGCACTAAGGATGTCCGACTGCAGCTTAGGTCTGCTCCCTGCTGGCAAGTGGACATCCCCCGGGGAGCAGGCCTAAGCCAGCAGGTGGTCATCCCCCGAGGGGTCCCAGACTGCAAGAGAGCACAGGCCGGGCTGAGGGAGCCTCCTCCCCCTGCCGCGAGTGCACAAATTTTTGTGCACTGGGCCTCTAGTATAAAATAATATTTAATGTCAACTGTAATTGAAAAAAATTCAAAGAAAAAAATCCACTAATAAATCTAGACAATTCTGTTTTTAAAAAGCCACGTCAGTGAATTTAATCAAGTTCTTTGATTGGCAGCATTTGAAAACTACATCTTACAGAAGTATTTGACCTGCAGACATTTGTTTGATCTAGAAATATTTGGCCTGTAAACATTTGTTTAATCCACATTAAAAATGTGGAAGTTTTACATAAGAATCTGGCTTTCTGGCTTCTGGAAAAATCAGACGATCTGGCAACGCTGGCTTGGAGCGGCGTGCACCACGTCAGGTGACGCGTTCCCTCTCCAGTTTGCTTTGGGGCCCCACTGCTCCCTGTGATCTTACACCTGCCACTTTTTTCATCTCCAGCCAATTGCCCAGACTGAGTCTTTTCCAACAGAAGGTTGGTTGACAGTTTCTAATACTAAACCAGGGCTGGGAGTCAGTGTGTCTTCTCTTTGATCTCTCCAGTGCCCACCCTGGCAAGCCCTCATGAACTGTTTGCTGAATGAATGGAAAACCCCACAGAATGTGCTGACTGCCTGCTTGTGACATCTCTTGCCACACTTCTTTGCGAGGCACGTGGGGTTGCTGCCCTGCTGTGAATCGAAGTGCCTTTTTGTACTATGGTACAAGGTAGAGGCTTAGGAAACTGAAAGGAAGAATGTTCTTTACACTGTCCATTTGAATTATGATTTGAAGCAGGTTTTATCATACCAAATTATCATCAGGCTAATTGCTTGACAGCCGCTCTCGTTACTGCTGGCTGGCGCCATTCAACTGATCTACTCTGCTGATACCTGGCGGGGGTGGCGTGGCATGGTCTCCCTAGGGAGAAATCTGCTAGCCAGAAAAATCCCCAAACTCCCAAATGTTGAGCATGCCATGCACATCCCATTTCTAAGCCACTCCAAATCTAACATATACAGTAATGTTTAAGAGTATACTTAGAAATCAGGTGATCGTGGTTCAAGTCCTATTACTGCCACTTGCTTGTTTTGTGAGCCTGGCCAAGTTTTTAATCCATCTGTGCCTGAGATTCTTCAGCACTAAAGTGGGTAGAAGGGCAGTAGCTCCCTAGCAGGGGTTGGAAGAGTTAAAACAAAATATATAAAGTACCCAATATCCTGCCTGATATGTAGTAAATACCCTACTAAGTTCGTATATAAGTATGTAAATGTAATTGACATTTACTATTACCTTTATACCACATTTATTTTTTTTATATTAGCTGTGTGATTTTCCTAGAGATTGAAAAGAGTCATTAATAGCTAAGTGGTTAGAGCACCAGCTTGTGCACCAGGGGGGCTCCAGTTCAATTCTGGTTAAGGGCAATGTACTTGGGTTGTGGGTTCATTCCCCTTGGGGGTGCAAGTGGGAGACAACCAGTAGATGTGTCTCTCACACACATTGATGTTTCTCTCTCTTCCTCCCTCTCCCTCCCTGCCTTCCACTCTCTCTGAAAGCAATGGAAAAGTATCCTCGGGTGAGGATTAACCTAAATAAATAAACAAATAAATAATGATGCTGTAATTTGTGTTCCTCAATGTTCTTTCTCCAGTGTTCTTTTCACCCCTGTGAACCCACATCTATACCTGTTATTCTTAGCACTCAATAGTAGGTTGGGTTCCCCCTCAGGGATGTTGGGACTGAGCTCAATGCCTTTATTTGTTACCTTCTGGCCTCTAACATTCTTATGAAGAAATACCATGGTCCCCCCCAACCCCCGCCAAATTAGAGACTGTGAAGAGAGAAAAAAAGAACAGGGTGATATGACTACTTTGGGCCTGTTAGTCTCAGACAAAACAAT
>NW_005353789.1:6055817-6062574 GCF_000412655.1 Myotis brandtii | reverse complement strand
TATATATATGTATATATTTCCATTAATTTTTAGAGAGAATAGGAGGGAGAGGGTAGAGGGGAGAGAGAAATAGTCTGGCATGGGGCGGGGAAAGAAACATTGATGTGAGAGAGACACATCAATTGTTTGCCTCCTGCACATACCCGGACCAGGACCAGGGATCAAACCTGCAACCCAGGTACATGCCCTTGACCAGGAATCAAACCCTCAACCTTCTGGTACACAGACCAACACTCTAACCACTGAGCCATGCTGGCCAGGGCTAGAAGCATAATTTAAATTGAAAGTGTGGCTTTCATCAGTAGCACCAGCAATAAAAAAAAAAAAAAATCATGCCTTCTGATTTCTGTATCATAAGTGGTTTATGTCCCATGACTATTATACAGGAGAGGTATAGTAATACTTTAACTGACATCTTTTATGATGCTAAGAGCCCTACAGGCATTATCTCATCAGTCTTGATGTCAGCATGTGGTCAGATTGGGATAAAAATGTTCACCTGCGTACAAAGTGAACTGCTGTGTGTCCACTTAGCATGTCCTCAAGGGTCTGACTCCTTTAGAAACACTTGGAGTTCTCCAACAAATACAATTTCCCATGAAATTAATAAAAAAGGGACTTGAAAAGAGAAACTTAAATTCAGTTTCTCTCTAGGTTCACTACCCAGTTCTGTGGTGGTTTTTCCCCAGCATGGAACTTCTATGTGAAAATCTGCAGAGTTGGGCTAAACTAATTCTTTTTTTAAAAAAAACAATTTTTAAAAAAAATTATTTATTTCAGAGAGGGAGGAAGGGAAGAGAAAGAGAAACATCGATGTGAACAAGATACATCCATCAATTGCCTCCTGTACGTGCCCTGACTGGGGTTGAACCACAACCTGGGTGTGTGTCCTGACTAGGAATTGAACCCATCACCTTCCAGTGCATGGCTCAACACCCAACTGAGCCACAGCAGCCAGGTCTAAACTAATTATGACCCCCACAAAAATGGATTGACCTTTTTGCTTTACATGTCATTGTCACCTAGTTCATTGCCACTGCCCTCACCAGTGCAATCTATTTTACTATTTACATTATCTCTTCCTCCTAAAGACACAGTGTGATTTCTGCAAGTGAGATGTGCAGGATACCAGCTCTACCTGAGTTGCTTATGAACATGACTTTGTAAGGCTTGATTTACTTGTTGAGAATCTAATATATGCCGATCGTTGCTCTGGGTGTTTGGGACTCAGCCATGATTAAAACAAACACATCTGTCCTCATGAGGTGATGTTCTTCTGAGCAGAGGAATGAACAATAAACACGATACATATGTAAATTATACAGTATGTTAGAAGGTAGCGAGCAATTTATGACAAGAAAGCAGTCCACAGGCTGTTTTTATCTCCTCCACTCATAAAATTCAATTTCTCCTGGGAGGATGGAGGACAAACTTTTAATTTTTAAAAATATTCTCCGTGAAAGTACTTTGAGCTTCTAGAGCAGAGCATACAAATACAAGGGCTGGCAAATAAGTGTTGTGGAGGCCTTCCATTCTACCTTACATTGTGGAGGGGTCTACCCTGAGCTGCTAGAGAACGTATGCTATGCACAGGCACAGACCCAAGAAAATGGAAAATCCCCTTCTTGTGTTTGTGAGGCTTTCTCTCCACTGACACTCCCATCTCTAGTCACCAACAAGCACCCTATAAGGACCTGTGCAGATCATAAGGGAACATACCCATGGAGATCTGTGCCCTGAAATCAAGGCCATCTGTCTTGGTCTGCAGTTTGTCAACAGAGTAACATAAGCCTCTCCTGCCTGTGGGTTGTTTTTTGTTTTGTTTTTTAGATAAAAACATAATTTTTAAAATTTCATTTTTATTGTTTTGGGGTTGGTTTTTTTTTACATATATTTTTATTGATTTCAGGGAGGAAAGGAGAGGTAGAGAGAGATAGAAACATCAATGATGAGAATCATTGATTGGCTGCCTCTTGCATGCCCCCTTACTGGGGATCAAGTCCACAACCCGGGCATGTGCCCCGACCAGAATCAAACCCAGTACCCTTCAGTCCATAGGCCGACGCTCTATCCACTGAGCCAAACCAGCTAGGGCTGGGTTTGTTTTTTAAAAGGTAATCAGAAGAAAATCAAATGTGCCTAAATAGATCAGCTACTAGCTTTTAGAAAAAAGGAAAAATAAAAGCCCCATATTTCTCCAAAAACTCATTTAGTATGTTCTTTTATTTCTCTTTACCACAGAGATTAGTACTGGGGAGAAACTTAGTGATGTTTTGGATTAGGCTCAGACAATAAGTGACCTGCTCAAGGTCACTAAGCAGGTCAGTGGCAGAACCAGAAGTTGAAAGCCAAGCCCTCATGTCCTGGTCCAGTGCACTGTGGGTTCCACAACACTGCTTCCAGATGAGATCATCAGTGCTTTTTGAGCATGGATTGTGTAACCCTCTACAGCTGATTGCCAAGGAAGCTAGGTAGGCAGGTAATAAAGGAGAAGTCTAAGATGTTTGTGCAAGCGTTCCTGATTCTCATAAAAATCTGAAGTAGAGCAAGCAGGAAATAGAAGGTGGGGCTGAGGGCAGGTTGACAGGGGTGGGAGGCAGCTTAGCAGGAGGAGGGGTAGCTGGTGGGCACTGCAATGTGAAGGACTTCCTATGTATCAAAGTCACATGCACTGACATGAATGAAGGGCATCATTTCCAGGCTTGAGGATTCCAGACTCCACTATCCTTCCATCCATGAGTGGCTGCCAAGCCACCAAAGGGTAAGGGGACACACACTGTGCTGTCTCGCTTCAGATCCTCAGATCCTGGGGAAAGTGGGAGAGGATCATCCAGCCCACACCACAGCTACTAGGGAACATCGGAGCTTTCCCTGCGGGCCAGGCACTGGGCTAAGTGCTTAACTTCCATCATCCATTCGCCCTCACAGCAGATCAGTTCTATCATCAGTCCCACTTCAGGAGAAGAGAAAACTGAGGCTTGGAGAAGTTTAGTAATTGGCCCAGGGTTACAGAGCTAGTGAATGCCAGCGTCAGAATTCACATTCTCCTTGACAAAGGGTGGTGGTTCAGAGTGTGGACTCTGGAGTCAGATTGCCAGGGTGTGGACCCCCTCGCCCTGCAGCTTGCTGGCTGTGAAGTGTTCAACGCCTTTCTTGACCTCCTCAAGCCTCCCTTTCCTCCTCCATAAAGTTGTAACATAATTATAGCCTTTACCTTATAGATTTGTGGTGATGATTAGAGAAGGTAATGTAGTCACTACTGACACATAGTTAATTACTAGTTGTGTGGACGTTAACTACAGGTTGAATCACATGGAATTGCTATTACAGTAGACCAAGAGTCGTCAAATTTAGACAATTTCATATAGTTCAATCTAATACTATATAGGTGCCCATTCTTTGTAAATATAACAACGGTTCCTTTAGTCATCTCATCATTTGTGAAAAGAGAGGTGACTTAATTGCTTCACTATAATTTTCCCCCTTTTACTGGCCTGCTTGCTTTAGCTTCTCTAAAGAATCACATAGAGATATCCTCTCTTCTAATGTTACCTAGCACCCACAAGGACGTTCCCAGAGCCACCAATTGGCTGAGGCTGTTGTCACAGGGAACCTGATGGAGAGTAGATTGGAAGTGAGCGGAGACTGGACAGCTCTATCCACTGAGCCAAACCAGCTAGGGCTGGGTTTGTTTTTTAAAAGGTAATCAGAAGAAAATCAAATGTGCCTAAATAGATCAGCTACTAGCTTTTAGAAAAAAGGAAAAATAAAAGCCCCATATTTCTCCAAAAACTCATTTAGTATGTTCTTTTATTTCTCTTTACCACAGAGATTAGTACTGGGGAGAAACTTAGTGATGTTTTGGATTAGGCTCAGACAATAAGTGACCTGATCAAGGTTACTAAGCAGGTCAGTGGCAGAACCAGAAGTTGAAAGCCAAGCCCTCATGTCCTGGTCCAGTGCACTGTGGGTTCCACAACACTGCTTCCAGATGAGATCATCAGTGCTTTTTGAGCATGGATTGTGTAACCCTCTACAGCTGATTGCCAAGGAAGCTAGGTAGGCAGGTAATAAAGGAGAAGTCTAAGATGTTTGTGCAAGCGTTCCAGATTCTCATAAAAATCTGAAGTAGAGCAAGCAGGAAATAGAAGGTGGGGCTGAGGGCAGGTTGACGGAGGTGGGAGGCAGCTTAGCAGGAGGAGGGGTAGCTGGTGGGCACTACAATGTGAAGGACTTCCTATGTATCAAAGTCACATGCACTGACATGAATGAAGGGCATCATTTCCAGGCTTGAGGATTCCAGACTCCACTATCCTTCCATCCATGAGTGGCTGCCAAGCCACCAAAGGGTAAGGGGACACACACTGTGCTGTCTCGCTTCAGATCCTCAGATCCTGGGGAAAGTGGGAGAGGATCATCCAGCCCACACCACAGCTACTAGGGAACATCGGAGCTTTCCCTGCGGGCCAGGCACTGGGCTAAGTGCTTAACTTCCATCATCCATTCGCCCTCACAGCAGATCAGTTCTATCATCAGTCCCACTTCAGGAGAAGAGAAAACTGAGGCTTGGAGAAGTTTAGTAATTGGCCCAGGGTTACAGAGCTAGTGAATGCCAGCGTCAGAATTCACATTCTCCTTGACAAAGGGTGGTGGTTCAGAGTGTGGACTCTGGAGTCAGATTGCCAGGGTGTGGACCCCCTCACCCTGCAGCTTGCTGGCTGTGAAGTGTTCAACACCTTTCTTAACCTCCTCAAGCCTCCCTTTCCTCCTCCATAAAGTTGTAACATAATTATAGCCTTTACCTTATAGATTTGTGGTGATGATTAGAGAAGGTAATGTAGTCACTACTGACACATAGTTAATTACTAGTTGTGTGGACGTTAACTACAGGTTGAATCACATGGAATTGCTATTACAGTAGACCAAGAGTCGTCAAATTTAGACAATTTCATATAGTTCAATCTAATACTATATAGGTGCCCATTCTTTGTAAATATAACAACGGTTCCTTTAGTCATCTCATCATTTGTGAAAAGAGAGGTGACTTAATTGCTTCACTATAATTTTCCCCCTTTTACTGGCCTGCTTGCTTTAGCTTCTCTAAAGAATCACATAGAGATATCCTCTCTTCTAATGTTACCTAGCACCCACAAAGACGTTCCCAGAGCCACCAATTGGCTGAGGCTGTTGTCACAGGGAACCTGATGGAGAGTAGATTGGAAGTGAGCGGAGACTGGACAGAGATGGACTATGAGGAAATTTCTGGTGAAATGAAGAGGGCGTGGTCTTGGCTCCTTTAAACCAGCGTGTATGTTCTGCTCTTTGAGGGAATGGCATTCCCATACTAGGCAGCTAATCATGATAAACACATGTCCAGCATCACCAGTGGCCATTCTGGACTGTGGAGATGAGCTCCTTGTCAGCGGCTGGAGGTTAAATTTGACACAGTCAAAATTCATGTCATGGCCGGGCTGCTGTTGAACTCTGGCTTGGTGGGAGTAGCCTCTGATGAAAGAACATGCAACTCAGCTGTTTTGGGAGAAGTTGTAAGGGGGTGAGGTGGAGGGGGTAAGAATTTTGCCCTCCTAAAAGGAAGAGAAAACTGAGATTTAGAGAAGTTTAGTAATGGGCCCAGAATTACAAGGCTGGTGAATGCCAGCGTCAGAATTCAGATTCTCTTTCATAGTGGTGGTTCCGAGTGTGGGCTCTGGAGTCGGGTTGCCAGGGTGCGGACCCCCTAGCATTCTTTTGAAAGAATGCATCTATGGTGCAAGATCTAGTAGGAGGCATCTCTTCTGAAAGATGATTCCCTGCCCGCCCCCCGGACCACTGTTCCCATCTCACACTTGCCTCAATCCTATTTCTTTAGAGTTCACATTATAGGAATATAAATAGCTCTGGAATTCAAGTAACATCCTGGAGACTCCGCCTTCCTAGTGAATACAAGGAACAGTCTTTAAATAAAAGTCATTTCAAAATTAAGATGAAATGTAATGCCATTTTCAAGGACACTTTAGACTTTCTTGGTGTCTAGAATAGAAATTACTACTGTATTTAGAATATATTGCCTCCTGTGATTTCAGAACTCTTTTCCCTAGTCTTTCCTCATCTAAAAGATAATCTGTAAGACTTTTAAAGATTCTTTAGCAAGGAGGTTTATAAATGTTCTGTGGGTCCTATGATTTGTTTCTCCCACCGTGGCAGCTGTAAAGTAATGAAAATGTGTTTACATCCCTATGAGCTCGGACACACTCGGGGTCCCGTTTTCTTTCCGTGTGCACGGTTCCCTTTCCTCTCTCTTGGTGCCTGTGCTTACTATTAAGCTGACCCCTATATATTTGGGGCAAATCCCGAGACCTGAATGGAGCACTGCTTACCCACGCAGCTGCAAAAGGCTGCAGTTTCAGGGCTCAGATAATAGAGTTAAGGGAAACTGTAACTGGTGGCAGTTTAGGAAACCTGTTAGGATCCCATCCACAGAGGTGAGCTGCCAGGCACTCCACTGCGGTGAGTTTTATGAAATGCAGCCTTGTTGTTGGTGGTGTTTTGTTGTTGTTTGTTGTTTACAAGTAGTATCTTTATAAACGTTTGTGTCTGAGGTGATTTTTGCCATGTTGGGTTTTATTGTTGGAAACACTGAGTGTACAAAGAATTTTCTTTTTCTTTGATCCTCCCTCTCTTTCTCCTGGTTTCGTTGGACACTATTGCTTGCAAAAACCATAGCTAATTAAAAATTGAACTTCAGCTGCAAAGAAGT
>NW_005353789.1:6002692-6055800 GCF_000412655.1 Myotis brandtii | reverse complement strand
ACAGTGAAAGCTACCAAGGCGGGTCGTTCTTTCTTACCTTCACTTAATTGTCATCACAGATCACAGTGCACCCTGTTGTTTAGGAGTCAAAGAACCTAGAGCGACGCTCTTTGGAGAAGGGCAGGGCATGGTTTACCCGTTACCACAAGCTCTTCTTGCAACAGCCTGACAAACTGCTCTCCACCGCGTGGGACAGGAGCGCGCCGACCAGGCTGCCAGCGCCACTGCAGAAACCGGTTCTCAGGTTCTGGCCGCGTGTACTTCCCCTTCCATCAGGGGCTGCTGTCAGGCGTGCGGGCCGCGATTGGCTGGGAGGAGGGCAGTAATCCGAACTGCCTTTTGTACTTGGCTAATCAGGGCAGCCGTTGGATTGCAGGTTGGGAGCTGAGGTGCCCGGTGGTGTCAGACACCTGTGTCTTCTTAGCTCTCCGCTTCCTGGCGCTGGCTCCTGTGGATTCGTTCCGGGCTGGAGCTGTGCCTCGATGCCACCTCTCCCAAGCCACTGAGCCCCCCTCGGTGGGCCAGCTTGGCCCAGTGTCACCCTGCACAGAGATGTCCAACAGACCTCTGAGGACAGTGGACATGCTAGCTTAGACTTCCTTAAGGTAAGTCCCTTTTAAACCAGATATTTCTCGACATTATATTCCACATGTATCTTGTCAGAAAGGCCGGTATTGAGAAGGTAAACTAAAGAGAGGCGGGGAAGTGTAGGTTAGGCTGTTGTGATGAAATCACAAAATTATTCGCTGTCAGATGTGCTTGCAAAATGATACCAAGGCATAATCAGTGAAGATGTGAATGTGGACGAGGGTACCGTCAGATGACTGTAACCCTTGCAGACAATTGACACCTCATTGTGTACTCCTTCCTATTTGACCAGGAGCTCAAGTGAAGATAGAATAAAGTAACTTTTAATTAGAGCCAGCAAATACACTATGTGCTGGTTTGTATAAGAGAAAGTTAGGCTGAACATTCTAGCTCCTTCCAATTATGCCACCCCAGGATTTCTAGTCTCATTCTAAGTACCACTTATTTTTAAAGCTATCTTTAACTTTTTCTCTTGTAATATGAAAACAGTTTTCCTTTTTAAGGTTTGTTCAACATCGGGGAAGTTGTTCAACATTGGGGAATTAGTAAATTAGCAGGGGGTTTGATTGTCTTGCTTCGCTCCACTCATCCTTATGCTCAAGAGAGAGAGTCAGATTCTAAATGCTAGCACCCAAATTGGAGCAACAAATCCTTAGGAATATTAAGCCATGATTCTGATTGAACTTAAGCTCTGCTCTGATTTCATTTTCCTTGTAAGTTGATTGACAAATGCATCAAGGACCCTCCTGTCTTCCCCCTGGGATTGCTGTCAGCATAGTTGTCACTCTAGGATTTCGTAATCCAAGGTTGGTGAGAAGACTAGTGGTTTGGGACTAGTGCTTAACAGTCCTGCCTGTTTTGTCCTGAGAGGGAGGAAGTAATTTTCCTTTTGATTTTTTTTTAAAATGAAAACTTGCTGTAAGTGAATAAAGATCTATTTGTAAATCCAAAGAGGTTCTGAGACTACTTTTCCCATCTTATTAATTCCGAAGCTATAAACACCTTCATGAAACAAGGGCGTTCTCTAATTCTGAATGACCTGTTCAAGTAGCAAACAGTAATAGAGACCAAATAGCGGTGGCGAAAAGAAGCGATAAGCATTCAGGAACCATTCACTTGAAATCTATGTTAATCATCCTGAAATGTGTGTTTTTCTTCCAATGTTCATAGCCAGTTGGAAATTTCCATCTTTCTCCTCTAACTCATCTTTGTAAAAACATTTTTCTATAATAAGATCAACATGTCAGTAATGCTAAAAATGGCTGCTTTGATGAATAAAAGCATCAGAAATGACATTCCCCATGGGGTGAAATGGGATCATCACACAAGCCTACAGCAATCATTTTTAATATAAAGTGCGTGCAAACAGGACAGATGGTTGGTGATAAATGAAAAATTAGATTGGTTAGTAGGTAGATACTAAGTGGATTTATAAATATTGAGAGAGTTGAAGGAGAAATGGACATTGGAAAGCTAAATAAATGTATGTTTAGCATTTACTTAAATTTCAAAATTCTACCTTCGCTTATGAATTACACCTAGAAAGTGTATAAATCAAAGATGATTTCCTGGATTAAGGATAAGTCATTTTCATATGGGGAAGGATAAATACCACCTCAGCCCTAATCACTATCTCAAAAAAAAGCCAAAATACACTATTCACAAAAAACAACTCTGTGTCCTGAAGAGGTACAGAAAGGAAGAGAGAGCTAGTTGAAAAACTTCTATAGCTAGTTAAAAAGAAAATAAAGTCACAAAAAAAACCCATATTTTAAACTGAGTATAGAAAGCCCTTGTGCATATCTGCAGAGTACCAGGGACCCCCAACTATGTAATTTAACACAAGTGTTAACTAAAATACATTATTTCATCCCAAGAACAGTATCATTAGAGAGTTAGATTGGGGCAAGGGATTAATTATCTTAAATACATTTTCCCCCAGTGACAATTTTTAAAAGTCTCCTGTCTGGAGCTGTGGAATGTCTGCGGGGCTCTCAGCTGCTGCGCGGTGAGGGTCCCTCACAATAGCGCACACTGGGCCTCCGCCTCCCAGACACACACTGTGTCCCACTGGCTCTGTCTGAAAGGGTCAGTTATGCAAATAGAAGCTGCATACGTCAGCCCTCCCTCCCAGCAACTCCCTCTCTAGGCTTCCCTTCCTCAAAAACAGCCGGAGGATCTCAGCTTTTCTTTGACTTTTCAGAGCTGGGCAGCCTGCGAGCTAAAGGCTGAATGAACAGCTGGGCAAGACCTCCCTTTGCTCCATGTGCAAAGGACAAGCTAGCTGGGTCCCTTAGCCCTAGACACATGGGCAAAGAAACAGTTTCCTCATCTGCACTTCTCTATAGATGGCTTCATTAAAATGTCAATGTTACATAAATGCATAACCCATGGACACAGACAATAGGGTGCTGAAGGCCTGGGGGAAAAGGGACAAATGTAATAGTTTCAACAGTAAAGAATGTTTTTTAAAAAATGTCACTGGTTAATACAAAAAAAGCGGCACTCTTTGTTAGGCCAAACCTCTCAAAGGTTTTTTTTTTTTTAAAAAACGAAAAACTTCCAGCAATTCCAATGTCCACATCTCAGGACAAACAGATGACTTTGAAAGGCAGGAACCTAAGCAGTCTGGACTCATTTAGCCCCTGAGTTGGACAGATTAGATAAAAAATGAGCGTCAGCTGATGGCGGTGGGGCGGTGTTGTGGCATATCATCTGATATCACTGGGAGAAAAGCTCTTAGGGATCTTCGTGAACTGAAACCGGCAGGATTGCTCTGACGTCCTGTCAAGTGATCAAGTGAGCCCTGGCGTCAGACACTTAAGTAGGACTTCGCTTGTACACTCCAGGCCCGGTTTAAAGCCACAACCTGGAGGTGGAATTTAAATGAGCCCCACCCTGAGAAGCTATGGCTGTTTAGAATTACTTGTTTTTTTCCAAGTACCAAAGCTGCTTGGTGGCCGAGTAAAGTTACCAGTAGACCCTTCCCACCAAAAACAGTGGTCAGCATTCCGGACCAGCCCTCCAGGGGCGGTGGGCCCAGCAATCAGAGCCGGGGGTGCGGGTCTCCAAGTTCCTTTCTTCTCTCTTCCCTGGGAGCAGTGAAGGCCCTCCCTGATCCTATATTTATACAGTAATTTCCCAGTCGTTTATTAATCATGGCTCATTCATTCCTTTCTCTGATACTTGGAGGTAAAGTCTTTGGCCCAGTTTGGAAGAC
Source organism: Myotis brandtii (assembly GCF_000412655.1). NCBI lineage: Eukaryota > Metazoa > Chordata > Mammalia > Chiroptera > Vespertilionidae > Myotis > Myotis brandtii. The sequence continues at coordinate 6,051,992 of NW_005353789.1, read as the reverse complement.
AGAGAAAGGCGATGAAATGGAATGATTTGTCCAGCAGCACCAAGAAGTTAGCGAGAAAGTAGACACTCTACTGCCATGCAGTTCCCTTTCTCTTTATGTCTTTTTCTCAAAAGAAAAATCCGGAATCCTTCGAACCTCTCCCTCAGCAATTCTGTCTGGGCACTAAGAATGCTACTGTCCAAAAATGTGCTGCTCTCTTCATGGGATCGCTCTGTGACTGGGAGCGGCTCAGAGGCTTACAAACAATGGAATGAATTAGGTGTGGAGTGTGGTGTGCTTTTATGAGTGTATGTGCATATGTGTGTACTTGTGCACATGTATGTGTGCCTGCCTACACATGTGTGCCCAGCAGCAATCCTGACCAGCTCAAAACCCCAGGGATGTGGGATAAAAGTTTGTCTGAAGCCTAAACTGAGACGGACAGCGACCTCTCTGCTATGGACTTTTCCTAGAGAGACCAGATCATTCATTTATAACAAATTTCAGCTCGGCCGCTTGACAAGGGAGGCCGGCCCAGGAGCTGCGGGTGAGCTAGTCAGAAGGCGGCAGGCCCGGCTTGCCCCCGAAGGTATTTCAGGAATGTTAATGGTATGCCTGAGTGGAGGGCTTCAGAGCCCAGAGCTGGGGCTGAGCACTGTTCTGTGGCCATCTGTTGAGGCCCAGGAAGTCTCATAGCAACAGCTTCTCAAGAATGGTGCTTTTTAAAAATTTTAATTAAAAATAACTAACAACCCCCCCCCCCCCACACACACACACACACACACAAAACTGCTCCAGTGCCCAAGAAGAATCAGGACAGCATTCGGATTCTTTCTGCAGAGTGATGAGCTTTTAAGGAAGAAAAGCCCCCGTATCTTTCATTCCCATTCTTTAAAAGAGCAATTTGTACTTGGTTTTGAGGTCTTAATTTCCCCTCCCCAGGGGTAGAATTTTTTTTTTTTTGAAAGTGAAGACAAGTTTCTAAACCTGTGGAGAAATAATTGACAAAAATATGATTAAGAAAAACACGGTCAGGGTTTTGAGATTTCCTGGTATTTGTTGCTCTTAGCAATGCTGTCAGCAGCTGCATAATGTGAGCTTTAAGCCCAGCTGTTTAGTGAGATGAACTTCAGACAAAGGCACTGATTTCACTTTGAGGATGTATGTGCTCCAAAGTGAATCTCTTGGATCTATGTAATGGTTGACCTTAGAAAAAGAGGGAAGGGAAGTGATATTGGTAGTTGTAAATGTTTTAAGTTAGCCATGAACAAAAATTGCCTCAGTTCCTCAGGATATGAGTCCCTGTAAAATCATGGACACCTGAAGCCTGGCTGGCAGCTGTGTGTACAGGGGCAGGCCCGCTAGCCCAACAAAATAAGTATATTCTGTTCCGAATCCTACCCCTCACTGGGCTATTTTAGGAAAGTACACAACCTCTGAGAGAATAGTTCCTGGTCTGCAAATTGGATTTCTGCATTGTTAGGAAGGTTAAAGATAATCACATAAAAGGAACTCTGGGAAATGCCCTTTGAATCTGAATGACATCTATAAAGGAGTGTTATATGCTGTCATTCTTGCCATTGTCCAGCCCTGGGAAAATATTTTCATGAGAACTTTTATATTCTCTTCATTTTTTTCACTTGACATTTTTTCGTTTCCCTCAAATCTTATCAAATAAAATTTCCCAGTAGAGTCACAAAATAATCCAACTGATTTTGCATACACATATATACTTATTTAATATAGTACACATGTAGACTAATTCTTTATACTCTTGATTATTAGTGCGTATTTATACTCATGAAGTATGATTCAGATTTAATGTATTGTCCCTGATGGTCAAGGGTGATGCCACTACCCCTCAGGAAAAGGATATGTACCCCAAGTTTGATTTCTGGAATGTGGGTTCCTAATGGAGTCTGTCTTTCTATAAAAAACATGACCACTTACCCTCTCTGTACCTATTGCTTCATGTACAAAATTTAACCAACAAATATTTATGGAGTGCCTATCATGTGCCAGCTGTGTTTCTAGGTCATGAACAAAAGTAGACTAAAATCTTTGCATACGTTCTGGTCAAGGGAGATAAATAACAAGACCCCAACTAGGTCAATCATGTTGAAGGTTGTAAAATGATAACTGCTATGGAAAAAAAACAAAGCAGGGAAGTATGTAATATAGAGGCACAGGGGGCATTGACATTTTCTAAAGGGTGGCTGGAGCAGGCTGCACTAAGAAGGTGATATTTGAAGGGGGTGAGAGACTGAGCCTTGGGTGAGTTAGGGAAGAGCTCTCCAAGCAGAGAGACCAGCAAGTGCAAAGGCCCTGGGGGGGAAGTGTAGATGACACTGTCTGGTGAGGAAGAACCCAGAGGCCGTGAAGGAGGGGCAAAGGTCAGAGCCCCTGGGCCACTGGAAGACGTTTGGCTTTTACTCTGAATGACCACTATGAGAACTTACTTCTCAGAGCTGTTGCAAAGTTTAAATAAAGTAACTTGTGAAAAGCCTTTAGCCCAGTGACTACCACATAGAAAATCTCCCATAAGTATTAGCTCTTATCCATTTGTTTAGCACCACTACCTAGGATTCAATGGTAGAATGATGTGATCACACAGAAGAGTTTTGTTCTGATCAAAGCTGATTCCTCTTATAAGAATTAAGCTCCCAGTCTTGGCTTCTGAAGTATTCAATTGTATCACCTAGAAAGGTCCCCCATTCTATATCTTCGCACATAGAGAGGGAAAAATCTAGTTTTAAAAAACTGGCCTTGTTTAAACTAAACCATTGTTTCTATTGTGAAAGTACTAAGTCCAAACTCTCTAGGGACAGGTGTATTTTGATACATTTGGTTTAAATTTCAGCTACAAAAGTTCTGTTGAATTCCATGGAACTCACATGATATCGCAATGCACTCATGTTTGAGTTTTGATGTTGATACCTTTCTCTAAGCCATGGGAGTCCAGGTGGGGAGGAGCCTATTGCAGATGAAACAAAACAAGGAATCAATATCTTTTCCTTCTCTCTGGAGCCCAGAAGCAAGATTGGTTTCCCAGGGCACTTCAAGGACCTCCTGTCACAATGATCTTCCTGACCACCCTTCTGAGTGTCTAGATTTTATTGATCTCCTGCTTTCAACTTGAAGGGTTTGGGTCATAACTCATGTCAAGTGATGACTAGCTCAGAAACTAGAAGAGAGGGAATCTTTTTCTCCATGCATTTGAAGACTATCATTTAGAATTTGGGTTATCCTTGCTCCAGAACCAGTGAAAGTGGCTTTGAAAGGGGCTTGGGAACCAAAAAAAAAAAAAAAGAAAGAAAAAGAAAGTACCTGATGATCACTAGAGATCATCCATAAAGGAAAAGGCTCTCTAAAAACATACATGCTCATAGATAGAGGCAAAGAAGCATCGAACAGACTGTCAAACTACAGCGGGAAGGTAGGAGAGGGTTGGGTGGGGGCGGTAAGAGATCAACCAAAGGACTTGTATGCATGCTTATAAGCACAACCAACAGACCAAAGACACTGGGGGGTAGGGGCTGAAGGGGAGGAGAAGGGGGGAGGACAAGTTCAAGTGCTGGGGGGGGGGGTAGGGGAGGTCGGGGGAAGGTCAATGGGGGGAAAAAAGGAGACATATGTACTACTATTTATAATATCTTAAACAAAATAAAATTTAAAAAGATAAAGTAATTATCCATTAAAAAATAAGAATAAATAAAAACATACATCCTCATCAATGGAAATGTTCCATTAGTGCAGTGGTTCTCAACCTTCTAGCCCTTTAAATACAGTTCCTCATGTTGTGACCCAACCATAAAATTATTTTCTTTGCTACTTCATAACTGTAATGTTGCTATATCTGATGTGCAGGATGGTCTTAGGAGACCCCTATGAAAGGTTCATTGGACCTCCAAAGGGGTCGCGACCCACAGGTTGAGAACCACTGCATTAGAGGCTGGGTAACCAATGGTCAGAGAGGTTATCAATCATTTTGATTAACTTAACAGCTTAACTTCGAAGATTTCTTCCAAATTTGTGGTTGTGCTTTCTTCCAATATCTGCTTATTGAAAACTAAATTCTGGCCTTCCCGGTGTGGCTCAGTGGTTGAGTGTCAACCCATGATCCAGGAGGTCATGATTAGATTCCTGATCAGGTCACATGCCTAGGTTTTGGGCTCAATCTCCAGTAGGGGGTGTGCAGGAGGCAGCCGATCGATGATTCTAATTATTGATGTTTCTACCTTTCTCTCCATCTCCCTTTCTCTGTCTGAAATCAATAAAACCATATTTAAAAAAAAGAAAACTAAATTATTCAGGAAAAGTCACCTTAAATTCTGTGTCATCGATGTTTCGTATGGGGTTTCTGAGAACAAGAAAAAACATTGTGATTGTGGAGGCTTTGTGATTTGGAGCCAGAGGAGTCATCCTCCTGCAGTGTTGACCCTGGTCCTGGAGCCTGGAGCCTGGAGCCCGGGTCCTCAACCAGCACCAACAGTGCTGTGCTCCCGATTGCAGATTCCAAAGTTCACATGCTGCCATATCGCCACGGCTTGCTGCAAAATTGCTTAGTTATGATCCGTGGGTAGAGTAGACTATAACTCACTTTACTTTTTGAACAAACACTTGTATTGTACTTACTATGCTCTACATGGTTTATAAAATGCTCTCGTAACAACCCTATGACAAAGCTACACTTTTAATCCCCATTTAACAGGTTAAACAGTTGAGATACCAGTTCAGTAACTAATCCGAGGTTACATAGTCACAGCTGGGATTTAAACCTAGGCAGTTGGCCAGCAGGGTCTGGATGTGACCAAAAAATGCTCTGTCTTGTCCCATGCAGCTTTTTCATTTGTTTAGCACTCGTGTTGATTTAGAGAAAAAAGTGATCTGGTATATCGTTACACTTTATTGCCCTCTGTGAGGGCAGGGAATATAACCTGTTGTTACCCTGGGCCTAGCATAGCACCTGGGGCATGGCAGATACTCAAATATTTATTGAATGAGTGAGGGAGTGAGGGTGTGGCAAGAATAAACAGTAAGGCCATAGAAATACCTTTCTGGTATCACAGAGCCACAGAGACATATGTGATTGCAGGGTGTCACTTAATGCAAAAACTTTGAAAAGTTATAAAACAGATAAAATTAGAGGTGAGAATGTAAAGGGGCAATTATTTAAACCAGTGTGAACAATTTCATCTCTTTTAGCTGCTTATTGATATATATATTTTTAAATATATTTTATTGATTTTTTTACAGGGAGGAAGGGAGAGGGATAGAGAGTTAGAAACATCGATGAGAGAGAAACATCGACCAGCTGCCTCCTGCACACCCCCTACTGGGGGATGTGCCCGCAACCAAGGTACATGCCCTTGACTGGAATCGAACCTGGGACCCTTCAGTCCTCAGACTGACGCTCTATCCACTGAGCCCAACCGGTTAGGGCTGCTTATTGATATTTTAATTAATAAGTCACATCATACCTGAAATGTGCCCCAAAAGACCCCTAACTAACACCTGCCAATGTAACAACTGGGAAAGGAGCAAACCAGGGACCCATGAATTCCACTAAATCAAGGTTTTAATGTGGGGTTTGGACTCAGTACATTTCACAAATGGACATGGAGACTCACAGATCTGTTGGGGGCGGGGGGATGGGGGAGGGAGAGAAAGAAAGCCTGGGTCTGAGGGAACATCTGGGTGCAGGGAACATAAACACATGCAGACCAGCTCAAATAGAAAGAGGGTTCTTTGAAAAGATGTGAGGGAAGCTGTGGAATCCAACTATGGGAAAACAGAAACACTTCGAAGTGTCACCCAGTGATTAAGTCAGGAGTCAGAAGCCTGAATGTGAGTTCCCACCGTGGCATTGCTGAGTTTGTGACCTTGGATAAATGTTTCCAGACCTTGTGTATCCATCTGAAAAGGAGGGAATAATTCAAGTGTCTGCCTTGTGGGGTTATTGTGTAGATTAAATGAGGTAACACACTGAAGCACTTGAAACACTGCCAGACACATAGTAGGAGGTCAATAACCATTAGCTTTTATTATGATTTAACAAGTAGACAGCTATTCACTTTCTCATTGGACTACATAGTTCCTCATTTTAGTTGACTTTGAACATCAGTTCCATTACTTTCTCTGCAGACTGGCTTTCCAGAAAACATGGTTCTAGGGTTAATGGAATGGCATAGTGATGTCATCAAGGATCTAGGTTTTTCCATTCTATCATCCTTAGCACGATGATTTTCTTTCTTTCTTTTAAATATATTTTTATTTATTTCAGAGAGGAAGGGAGAGAGAGAGAGAGACAGAGAGAAAGAGAGAGAGAAAGAGAAACATTAATGATGAGAGAGAATCATCGAACAGCTGCTTCCTGCATGCCCCTACTGGGGATCGAGCTTGCAACCCGGGCATGTGCCCTTGACCAGAATCAAACCCGGGACCCATCAGTCCGCAGGCTGACACTCTATCCATGAGCCAAACCAGCTAGGCCGCATGATGATTTTCATTCCCAGATTTGCCCGTCATGATTACAAGATGGCTGGGCAGCTGCAGTCCTCACGTCCTCACACAATTTTGCCAAAGGCAGGAAAGAGTCCAGGTTTTTGTGTTTGATCAAGAATGAATAGCACTTTTCCAAAAGCCCTCCTGCAAACTTTCCTTTGAGTCAGATCTCATTAGATAAGGTTGGGTCCTATACTCATGCCTAGACTAGTAGCTGGCAGGGGAATCAGAGTACCGTGACTGATGCAAATCAAGAATGATTTATCTTTTGGAGCTATGGAAGAATCCACAGGAATCCACCTTCCAGAGCACATAGTCATCTGGTACTGTAATAGGATCAGAATTATGTTTGTGAGGAAGAAGGGGAAAGTGACCATTGAGTAAACAATCATAAGGGCCCGTCTTAGATGAGCATGTGTCCCAGCCACTCAGAGTCTTCCCCTGTGATTTTATATACAGAGTAAGAGAAGGCAGAGCTAGCTTTCTTTTGAAATGGCCGATATGAGAGGATGTAAACCTAAAGTTCTCTGTTCTGTGGCTATTTTCTGTATTGCTTCTCCTCCACCCACACACTGAAGGAGAATCTTATTTGCTCTAGAAAAAACAGTGAGGGTGGGGAGTGAGAGAGGCAGAGAGAGACCTAGAGACCAAGACAGACAGACAACCCCCGAAGAGATGGTGCCTGATAGGGTGAGGGATCACCTGACACTATTTTTCAATCCCTGAGGCCATCTCCACTCTTGGCCTTTCTAAGAAATTCCCACTTTTGCTGAAATTTCTTTGTGGATTCAATGCCACTTTATCATTTGCAATAACAACAACAAAATCCTGTCTGATGCATTTTCCCTAAACTTCTGGGTTTCTATGCCTCCACATCTGCATATGTGTGGCCCTGGCTCTCCATCTTCGGCTTTACTCCGTGTGTTCTCACAGCTCTGGAGCTTTCTTCCCTGGTTAACTCAGCCTCCGGGCCCCAGTTCCAAGCTCCACAGGCAACAACCTGAAAGGCTCTGCTTGTAGCCAAGGAAGAGCCGGTCCAGTCTCACCCTTTCAGCAGGGGCTTGGTGGGGCCATCTTCTCCTAGAATTGTGAGCAGGGAGACTATAACATCTATCTCTGATTAAAACTGTGTGATGTCTGCCGACTCCTTCCTAAAATGACTGTGCACCCAATTGAAAAGTACATTTTTCACAAGTAAAATGGCTCAATTTCAGATATACAGTGCCTTTGACAGGGAATTAAGGTCTGGCAGCTTTACTCCCTTTGGTCTGACTTACATAGAAGAGAATTCTGGATTTGTATCAGGGAATTAGTGACGGATGTAAGGAGGGAATAACTAGAAGAGCTGAGTGAAGTCATAAATGAAATCAATGTGGGCATCAGGGGCAGATCAATTGGGAGAGTCAATTAGGACTAATGAGGAAAATACCATGGAAGGCAGACCTATAAGAGGTAGAGCCCGTGATTCTGTAGAATGAATAACTTTATTTTTATTTATTTTTTCTTTTAAAAAAATGATTTTAGAGAGAGAGGAAGAGGGAGGGAGAGAGAGAGAGAAACATCAATCTGGTTGCCTCCCACAGGCAACCCAATTGGGAATTGAACCCACAACCTGGACATGTACCCTGACCGGGAATTGAACCAGTGACCTTTCAGTGCATGGGACAGCGCTCAATCAACTGAGCCATACTGGCCAGACCAACTCTTTATTTGTGTAATATCTATTTTTACTTTTGTATTAGGAAAATGTCCAAACATTCATGAAAGTAGAGAGTACCAGGAATTCCCACACACTCACCACCCAGCTAGATGGCACTTGTAGAGTAGAACAAGTCTGGGAGGAGGAGAGGATGAAAGCAGGGAGCAGGATCCAGCGAAGGACAACATGTGAGAGTGCTCATGAGTTTGGACAGGACCTGAAGGGAGTGGAGAGCTAATGAAGAATTTACAAGCCAGAGCAGTGACAGAATCAGATCTGTGTCTGAGAAAGACCACCCTGGCCACATTTTGGAAGGTGGTTTTAAAGGTGGCAAGTCTGGAGGAAAAGAAACGAGTGAGAGAGGAGTGGTCCAGGTGAGAAATAACAAGGGCCTGCGGAAGTTGTGGATTTGGTATGCAGAAGGTAGACTGGATGAAAGCCTGGCTCTTGGTGTGAGGGAGAGGGTAAGGGTGCCGATTAGGATGGCTCCCAGGTTTTTAACGTCAGCAGCTCAGTGGAAGGTTATAGCTTCCCAGCAAAGACTGATAAACCCAAGAACTTTGACATGGTGTGGTAAGATGTTAACTATTGAATAACAAAACAAAACAAAAAATTCCTTATATAAGCATCGTGGTTAAAGATTAAAAGGAAGGCTTCAATAGTAGCCTTTGAGACAGGAACAACACCCTGATCTTTAGCTGTGCCCCTTCAGAGAATGACCAATTGATATTAAGGGAAACTGTTACTACCCCTTTCAAGTACAGCAAAACCTCCTGCAGTGGATAATCAGTCTTTTCAAGATAAGACACAGTAATGCCCAGCTGTGGGCAGCTAGCTTGTCAGCCTCATTCTTTCTTTCAAGAGTAAAATCATATAAAGCTAGAGTATTCCAAACCCTTTCCCCATTCTTTTGGAGAAAGCAGTTTCTTGTCTGTGTTGTTGCTGATGGTGGACATGCCAGCAGCATTCCTTCTGTCTCCCTGTGCTTGTCATGATGGTCTAGCAGCTCAGGCTTTGGAGTTGAATGGTTCTGAGTTTGAATCCCAAAGTCATCACCTTCTAGTACTTTGGACAAGATACTTAGCTCTGTGACCCTCATCTATAAAATGTGGGGAATATGACCTACCTCACAGAGCTGCTGTGGGGGATAGAGAAAGTGAAGTGCTTGGCAGAGGGCCTGGTCTCAAGTGGTGGTGGTGGAAGTGGCCATTGTGGTTGCTGCTGTTCTTGCTATTAATGCTGATTTTCAGACATTAAGAAAGGATACCGTTTGCTTTGCACACTTTCATTCTGCCTTGGGCCTGCGTCTGTTAGATGGTGCCTCCATATCATGTTGACTTCTTTATGGATTGGCCCCAGGAGAAGGAGGTACATGTCCCTGTGAGTCAGAGGGCAGGTTGCACACACCTGGCTCCTCCCTGATGTGCCTGGAGATATTGGGCTGATAAAGTTTGGGATAGAGAAGCACCCCATTCGACTATAGACACCACTGGGAAGAAGGCAGAGGTCTATGGTACGCTTGGTTTTCACATGACCAAGATGTTTCCCTAGGATATAATGGGCCACTGAAGCGACGCCTGGTTTACATTGAATAATTCAACATAGAATATGTATGGTTAAATTCCAGCGTGAGGCTTCAGCGGCCAGTTGCACCCAAAGAAAATGTACTTAACTTTCTTATCAAGAAGTGGTCTTGATAAGACACTGGGTGACTGTAACTTTGGTCACGGCTCTGGAATGTCCCAGACGGCCCTGCCAGTTTCATTGCCCAGAGATGTAATATTTCTATAAATGCCCTCCTTTTATGCTTTCACAAATTAGAAATGTTTGTATGTTGTATTGTAACCAAAAGCAAACAACTGGTATGCCTCTACCTCACCTGTGAAAAGGGGAATGGCGAGAATTCAGAAGCTAATATTGTTCAAGTGCCTGGGATAAGAAATATATTTCAAGCATAAAGTATTATTGTCCTTGATGGTTGTTAAATCCTCATGACTCAACATGAGAATCAGTCAGAGACTAGAAAAAGTGGAAGTGTGTTTTTTATACTACTCTGAAATCTGTTAGGCCTTTTCAGAAAGAAATTTTTTTTAAAAAGATTTCAAAATATTTAAAATTAGCCATTCATACCTTTTTGCCATAAAGAAGAAAGAAGGCTGAAAACTTCCATCAGTAGTTCTCAGCCAAGGTGGCTTTGCTCCCCAGGAGACATTTACTGGTGTCTGGAGAGCACTTTTGGTTGTCACACCAGGGGGTGGGATGGGGCTGGGCCACTGGCATCTGGTGGATAAAGGTCAGGGGTGCTGCTAAACATCCTGCAATGCACAGAAGAACCAGCCACAAGGAATTTTCTGGCCCAAGTGGTGTCATGGTTGAGAAACCTGAGTTAAATAATGGCTGTTGAGAGCCACAGGTGGTTATTATCCAACACTGGACTGTCTTTTAGCAAGAAATTCACCTTCCCATTGGTTTCTGAGGATTGAAATTACTTTCCTCAGCCCATATAGGAAAAAACATGCTGGCATGCCTTCTTATAGGTTTAGTCTGAGCTGTCTTCTTTCTACATAGCTCTCAAAGTATCAGACAAATCTGTCCAAAAAATCATCAGGCCACTTGCTTGGGAGATTGTGGGTAGGGAAACACAACAACCAGATTGACTCAAGTGTTCACCTTTCAACTGGTTGGTTTAGCACTCCGTGGACTCACAGCTGTTCGTGGTGACAAAGGGAGGAGTAGGAGAGAGAGGTCGGGTGAGGAATGCCTTCACATTTCAACACTCTCCAGGGAAAGGGAAAGTTGGCTTTGCAAATACTTGCCAAGCCATCCAGGGGCAATCACAGAACCCTCCTTTTGTTCTTTCTTCTCTGTTTTCCTTGAGTCTCTTTATTTCGCAAACTATTATTTGGGTACTTTCCAACTCAACTTCTGTGATAAGTACTGCTCATGATGCAAAAAGCTCAAAAGATGTTAAGAATAAGCTAAAAGAAGATCACAAAGTCCTATAGGTAATCATGTTATCTCAAAAAGAAACAGTTAAACTAAGGGCTTCTCCTCCAGATTGTATGTATTTATATCTGACAAGGTATAAAACGAATCTTCATTTTGTTGTGCATTTAATTGTGTGTTTATTGAAAGCTATATAATCCTATCTAATAAAGAGGGAATATGCTAATTGACCCTCATGCCATCACAAAGATGGCGGCGCCCACAGCCAATAAGGAGGGAATATGCTAATTGACTGTCCCACCCTCAAAGATGGCGGCGCTCACAGCCACAAGATGGCTGGCATGGGAGGTTCAGTTGTGGGTGATCAGGCCAGCAGGGGAGGGCAGTTAGGGGCGACCAGGCCAGCAGGGGAGGGCAGTTGGGGGCGACCAGGCCTGCAGGGGAGGGCAGTTAGGGGCAACCAGGCTGGCAGGGGAGGGTAGTTAGGGGTGACCGGGCTGGCAGGGGAGGGCAGTTGGGGGCAATCAGGCTGGCAGGGGAGGGCACTTAGTTGCGATCAGGCAGGCAGGCAGAGGGGTTGGGGGGATCAGGCAGGCAGGTGAGCAGTTAGGAGCCAGCAGTCCCAGATTGCAAGTCAGACATCCCCCGAGGGGTCCCAGATTGGAGAGGGTGCAGGCCGGACTAAGTGACCCCCCCCCCCATGCACGAATTTCATGCACCGGGCCTCTAGTTACATGATAAATGACTACTGCAGCCATATGTCAATTTTCTTGATTTTGTTCTATGTAGAAAGCTTTTGTTTTATCTTTGAAAGACTACCCAGATCTGGAACTTACTAGTGGAGTAATATTGGTAGATAGTAGACAAAGCTAACTTTAGTTACAATAAATAAGCATAATCAGTGATAGGAAATGGTTCTTCAGTTGAATCTCTCCTGGTCAGCGTGTAAGAAAATAAATTTTCATTCTGATGAATGCCAGTCCATCGTCAGGTACTTCAGTGGAACTCACTGTGCTAATATGACAGATTAGGAGGTGACACTCTGGAGCCAGATTGCCCTGGTTCAGACCATGGCTCTCACAGACTCTCTGCAACTATGGAACTCTGGACAGATCACGTCTCGGTTTCCTTACCTTCAAAATGAGAATAAAGTATTCTCCTCAGAAGGCAGTAGTAAGGATTACATGGGCTAATGCATGTGCTCAATGTGCATAGTTATTTCATTGTCGTCATTATCATTGTTGCATTGTGTTTTATTGTTTTGTTTTGGTACTAAGTGGGAGACTGGTGGATGGGGCCACTGCAGCTCGCCCAAATTCGTAGGTGCAAATGCTTCTAATCCTGATCGTCTCATGTTTCTTGAGACAGTTATCTTTTTGTTGCTGTTGTTGTTAATTCTCACCTGAGGATATTTTTCCATTGATTTTTAGAGAGAGTGGGAGGGAGGGGGAGAGACAGATAGAGAAAAACATCAGTGTGAGAGAAACACATCAATTGGTTGACTCCTGCATGTGCCCCAACCAGAACTGGGGATCGAGCCTGCAACCAAGATACATGCCCTTGACTGGAATCGAACCTGGGTCCCTTTAGTCCTCAGGCTGACACTCTATCCACTAAGCCAAACTCGGGCTAGGGTGAGACAGTTATCTTTTTTAAAGCACATACTTTGGAATGAACAGGACAGAGGTTTATTGATTTATACCCAAATCCTCTGGCTTTTTATGCAGCATGGCTACATGAAATGCTGGGATCAGCGCTTTGGGTTCCCGAGCCTCAACTGCATGCTAGTCTTAAGGCAACAGGAACCGTCTATTAGAATTTGAGCTTCTGGTTGCCCTGGAAGAGGATGCTTTCAACTCTTTGAACCTGTACTCCTGGGGAGTGTTGGTGACTGTGCCCTGAAGAGTGGTGATGTCAAGTATATTCTGGCTGTATTTGTGCGAAGTGGATGACATGTTATATTTATTATCCCTGAAACAGGATAGGATTGAAATGCTGTGCACAAATAGGTGGAGATGATTTTATAGCTTTAGATTTTTCAGTTTATTTTCTAGAAACATACCTCACTTGCTCTCCTAAGTAAAGACACATGGTTGCTTTTGAGCTTAACTACATCATTTAGGTATGTGCCTCCTACTTAGCGCACTATCTAAGTTGCCTGTGTGTTATTCCAGTAAACAAACGTGTTTGATCAAAACTGTCTCTTGAAAGTCTGAATTTTCTGTTAAAATGAGAACTGTGCATCTATTAGAAATCATTGTTTTTCCAGGATCAATGTTAATAATTGATAGACAGTATCTGAAAACTTGAAATCAGAACCACCTAAAGCAGTATGGGGGAGGAAGAAGAAAAAGGATGTAGAAATACTAAAATTGTGTGTTTTATAAGACAAATGTGATATCACATTAAAAAGAAGAGTTCTAGGAATTATGTTCTATTTATTCTAGATTGAATTTCAAATAAATAACTGATATATTCGGTTAGAGTCAAATAATTATCTGAATATATAAAGCTAAGGATTTACTCATCTCTAAAACCAAAAATGTGAACTAGTTGATGATTAAGGTACATTTTTTCTGGAACACATGTCAAAACTAATCTAATGTGACTTTTGCATTGAATTCCTCAAGGGGCAAAGTGGATGCACATTTAATTCAGTGCTGAACAAAGCCTCACTAGTAAACATTAAACTGGTTTGGATTAAATGCCCTCTTCTACACTCAAACGTGGGCTGTAAAAGTCATGTCCCCATGGTGATAAGAGCTGCAGTGTGAGGGTACGTGCAGAAAGATTGCCTGCCGTGGGGAGATGGGTTGCCCTATTTCATGCTGACTGCAATAGTGTGGGCACAGCAGTGGAGATGATGACCCGATGGCAGCATTGGAGTGAACTTTAATTAAATACGAGAGTGGAGAGATCCAGAGCTGAGATTTACCCAGGAAATGATAATGTCCCCATGACATTCAGCCCAGAGAGAGGTTTTAAAACACCACTTGGTTGTATGTTAGTGAGAGAGAGTTAGTTCTCATTGTAGAAATCCTAAGAAAAGTTGGAAAGATAATGAACACCATAAATTAGATTTGAATTTGACTAGGATTGTAGCCTCAAATTCTATGTCCCTTTAGCTGTTCTGTATCCCTTTAAACTATAATTATGCTGCGAGGGAGAAATTGCAATAATGCTATTTAAGATAAACAAAAGGAAGACATAATAAAGAAATAGTAAGATGGCTCTGGCTGGGTGACTCAGTTGGTTGAAGCATCGTCCCGTACATCAGAAGGTTGCAGGTTGGTTTGATTCCCAGTCAGAGCACATACCTAGGTTACAGGTTCAATCCCTGGTTGGGGTGAGTATGGCAGGCAACCAATAGATGTTTCTCTCTCACATCAGTGTTTCTTTCTCTCTCCCCCCCCTCCCTTCCTCTCTTTCTAAAAATCAATAAACATATCCTCACAGGAGAATTTTTTTAAAAAAGAGTAATAAATGGTAAAACAGAACTACCCAAGTGTTCAAGAGAACTGTGCAACTCAGCCAGTGGGAGCAGGGGGAACCTAATTGGATTGCTGAAGAAGGGAAATATGAATAAAATAAGGGGAAAAAATGTAGGCTTTTAAAATAAACTGATGATCAAAAATAGACCCAGAGTCAAGAACCATGAATAGACTGTTGAATCTCAGAGGGAAGACAGGGGAGGGTGGGTAGGAGAGATCAACCAATGAACTTATATGCATATATGCATAACCTGTGGACACAGATAATGGGGTGGTGGGGACCTGGAGGAGGGGGAGGATGGGAGTGGGCTGGAAGAGGTTACGGGGAGAGGGACGGGGGTGTGGGGGAGGACCTATGTAATACTTTCAACATAAAGATTTTTTTTTAAATGTAGGCTTTTAAATAGATGGAAAATTTCTTGTTTTCACAAATGTATCTTTATAGCTATCTGATGGAAATTCTAATAGCTACTGTTAAATTTCTTTCTAATATTAAAATTTTAGATATAGAATTATTCTTTTTCATTTTAGATTTACCAACATTTGTTAAAGGCAATAAAACCATGTATTTTAAACATGCAAATATGTTTAGCACCATGCTTGCTACTGACTTTGCTGCTTACCAGTGTGGTGCAAGATAACTGCTCTGAAAGCTCAGCCTTCTTTTCTGTAAAATGGGGGTAAAAATCTCTGCCTACAGAATTACCCAGATTATTATTTATATTCATATGCACCAAATTACATACACAGTATTGTACTGGGGAGCTGGCAGGAGTCCAGCAAATGCTGTAGGGGCATGCAGGTAGTGATCTTGGTATGTCAAACTATACCCAGACTCTGACACAGTTTGCATATATTTTACCCAGTCAGTTTACCGAACATCATTTTCAAAATCCGCAAAAATGGTGGGAAACTGTCAAGTGTATGCATGTGTGATATTTATATTTACGTGTACATGGGTATGAAACATTTAAGAGTTACAGTCTGCTAATAAATATAAAACATCTTGGGAGGGAAAAGGTGCCACTCAGATATAAATGATTACTTGTCAGTTCCCCCAGTTTTGTTGACTATAGAACATCAGTTGCAACATCTCATCATAATCTTATCCATTTCTGTTTTATGAAATTAAAACTTGATTCAAGGTATGCTTTGTGGTCTTTCTGGGTCTAGGAGATAAACAGGCCCAACTGGAAATAGACAAAGCCAGGCAGCTTAAGCAAGAGTGTAGAGACCTATTCACTCCCACTCCCTGAGGAATTTATGACGGGTAAGTTGTTCTCTAATGAGCACAGAAAGAGAGCGTTGCATCTTCTCTTAATTAGTTTGACAGATATTCATTTAAATTTGAAAAGATTCCCAGGCTTGAGATAGCAAAGGAAGGTTCTGAATTCCTTTTGCGTCTTAATTCTGTTGTTGTGGTGGTGCCCTGGGGAATGTCAACATCTGAAGATGAATAAAGCCCATGTGTTCATCCAGGGACCTCCACATTTTCTGTTTACAAGTGGCTGTGAACCACCAAGCTTTTGCTTTGCAGCTGCGAAGTCCAGCACAAAGCACCAGGCTTGGTTTCTGTGAGGAGTGGATTTTTTTCTCAGGCCTAACAAGGGATAGCTAGGCTGTCCTTAAATAGCCAGCTTTACATCAGAATAAGTCACTGATTTGGGCATGATGACGTGAGGTACACACTGAGGTTGATAAATTCATTAAACTACGAATTGTTTTTATCTTCAGTACTTAAAACCATCATGGACATTAGGTTAGTTGCCGGAGTCCATTCATTGTCTTCACTAGCTGAGTTTAGACAGAGACCCCCCGCAAAAGCTAGTAGCCATTGAAAGTCCTAGTAAAGGTCAGGGCTTGAAAGTCCTAGCAAAGGTCAGGGCTGTGCACCACCCAGTTAATCTAGGAACCACTCAGTTAATTTGGGTAATAATAGTTGAAGCATCCCCACCTTAGTTCCCTTAATTCCTTAGATAGTTATGTAGATCCTTGTTGATTATTGTTAATCAGTTACTCTGCCTACACTTGGAAATCTATTGATGAGTTAATCAGATACTTTTGTCTACTCCTGGAAATTGCTGATCTGTGTGTCATTGAAACTTCCTTACCCTAAGGGCTACTCCAGATCAATAATAGATTGTAGCAGCCTGAGCATGGGTGGAAGTCCTTCGGGACTTGCCCGCCTGGTCCCCCAATATTGCAAAAATTATCTCGTGTCTTTTTCTCTCATTTGTTGTGCGGCTCCACTTTCAGATACCGAACCCTACTCCACGCAGAACGTGGAGGGAGTGTTACTCGACAGTTAGTGCCAGCCTTTGGTTATCCATGGAAATGAGTAAACAGGAGGCCATTAATTATCTATCTATCTATATCTATCTATCTATCTATCTATCTATCTATCTATCTATCATCTATCGATCTACCTATCTACCTACCTACCTATGGCCATATATACCCTCTTAACCACTAGTAACACTAACCTTTATTAGGGTTATTAACAGTGGGTTATTAACAGAGTATAATAAGTTTATTCCACTAATAAGTGGGAAAGCAGGGACTCTCATCCAGCCTTATTATACTCTGTCTCTAGGTGTTCACTGCACAGGGTCCACACAGGGGCTGGAACCCAGCCACCCTGAAGGACCTGGCCAGGCACTGCAGTGCTGGCTACATGGGTCCTGAGAGAGCCTTGTCCCATGCACACAATGAAAGGCCTCTATGGGCCAGCTGAGGTCCTGACTGAATGTTACTAATGGGGAAATGTCTAAACACAGACAGCCTTGGGAGGAAGGCACAACACTTGCCTAAGCTAAAGGCTAAACATCTTGCTCTTGATTGAGTTCATTCATCAGGCTGGTCTGGTCTAGCTCTTCTTGGTGGAGTGTCCCACCCCTGCTTCACCACCACCACCATCTACCCCATTGACTTAGAGCAAATTCCTTTTCTTTATCCCCTCATCTTTTTTTCCTTTAATTTTTTCCCATCACCATTTATCCCCCCTTCCCCTCCTCCCACCCTTCTCCTTCCCGCAATCACCACACCATTGTCCACATCCATGAGTTCTTCCTCTTTATTTCCTTTTTGCTCAATCACTCCAACACCCACCCCCAGCAAAGCTGTCTGCCTGCTCTCTATGAGTCTGTCTCTGTTTTGCTTGTCAGTTCAGTTTGGTAATTAAATTCTACATATGAGTGAAATCATATGGTACTTATATGTCTCTGGATAATGTTAGAATGTAACATCCAAGGAAAGAGTCCAGAATTTTAGTCCTGATTTAAAGAAAAAGAGACAGAGCTTATAAGGCACCACCTGTTCTCTCAAGTTCATTGACTTGGTCATTAGTGAATATTCTCTGTGGACCTTATTTGACTCAGTGTAGCAGAGATGGTGTAACCAGGTCAGAACGGCTGGGTGAGAGTCCCTGCTTTCCCACTTATTAGTGGAATAAACTCATGCAAGATTTACCCCTTTGAGCTTCCATTTCCTCGCACAAGAATGATAATGCGAGGCTCAGGTGAGATAATATATGTAAAGTGCTTAACAATAATGCCATGTAGAGCAGTTACTCAAAGTGGGCCCGAACCATCAGAGTAGCCTGGGAACTTGTTAGAAATGCAAATCCCAGGTCCCAGATAAAACACTCAGGGATGTGGGAGAAACTATTTGCAAATCATATATCTGATAAGGGGTTAATATCCAGAATATATAGAACTCAACAACAACAAAACAACCTGATTTTTTTTAAGGGCAAATGACTTGAATAGACATTTCTCCAAAGATGATATACAAATGTCCAATGAGCGCATGAAAAGATGCTCAACTAATGATTAGGGAATACAAATCAGAACCACAATATGATACCATCTCACACCCATTGGATGGCTACTGTATAAAAGAAAGACAGAAAATAAGTCTTGGAGAAGATGTGGAGGAATCATAACCTTTATGCACTGTTGGTGGGAATGTAAAATGATACAGCTGCTGTAGAAAACAGTGCAGTAGTTCCTCAGAAAAAGGTAAACACAAGATTACCACATGATCTTTGTACACCCATGTTCATAGCAGCATTATTTGTTTTTTATTTTTGTTTTGTTTTAATATTTTTTTATTGATCTTTTTACAGAGAGGAAGGGTGAGGGATAGAGAGGTAGAAACATTGATGAGAGAGAAACATCGATCAGCTGCCTCCTGTATACTCCCCACTGGGGATATGCCCGCAACCAAGGTACATGCTCTTGACCAAAATCGAACCTGGGACCCTTCAGTCCTCAGGCCGATGCTCTGTCCACTGAGCCAAACCGGCTAGGGCCATAGCAGCATTATTTGTAATAGCCAAGGTATGGAAACAACCTAGTGTTTTTCAACAGATGATGAATAAAGAAAATGAGATGATAGATAGATAGATAGATAGATAGATAGATAGATAGATAGATATAGATAGATAGATGATATGCAGGGTGAGGCAAAAGTAGGTTTACAGTTGTGAGTACACAAAAGTTTATTCTTATATTATTATTTATTAATTATTGTATTATTCTCCATATGAACAACTGTAAACCAACTTTTGCCCCACCTAGTATATATGATGGAATATTATTCAGCCTTAAAAAGAAAGGAATTCTGATACATGTTATAAACTGGATGAACCTTGCCCTAACTGGTTTGGCTCAGTGGATAGAGCGTCAGCCAGCGGACTGAAGGGTCCCAGGTTCGATTCCAGTCAAGGGCATGTACCTTGGTTGCAGGCACATCCCCAGTAGGGGGTGTGCAGGAGGCAGCTGATCAATGTTTCTCTCTCATCAATGTTTCTGACTCTCTATCTCTCTCCCCTCCTCTCTGTAAAAAATCATTAAAATATATTTTAAAAAAATAAAAAATAAATAAATAAAATGGATGAACCTTGAGGACATTGTACTAAATGAAATGAGCCAGTCACAAAAAGATAAATACTGTATCGCTTCCATTTATATGAGGTAACTAGAGTAGTATAACTTATAGGGACAGAAAGTGGGTAGGTGGTTCACAAGAAGCTGGGGGACGGGAATATGCAGAGTTGTTTAATGGTATAGAGTTTTAGTTTTGCAAGATGAAAATAATTCTGGAGCCCTAGCCGGTGTAGCTCAGTTGGTTAGGCATCATCCTATGCACCGAAAGGTTGCCGGTTCAATTCCTGGTCAGGGCACATGCTCGGGTTGGTGGCTCCATCCCAGTAGGGGCATGCAGGAGGCAGCTGATTGATGTTTCAGTCTCATCTCTCTCCCCCGCCCCTTTCCCTTCCTCCCTCTCTAAAAGTCAATTTAAAAATCTTAAAAAAGAAAAAGAATTCTGGCAATTGATTGACAACAACGTAAATGAACTTAACACACTGAACTGTAGAGTTAACATGGTTGAAAATGTAAATCTTATGTGTATTTTACCACAATTTTTTTTTGTAATTTAAGGGTGAAGACCAGCAATTTGAGTTTTAATAAGCCCTCGAGGTAGTTCTGATGCTTGCTGAAGTTTGAGAACCACTGAAATCGAGCAAGCATTTAGTAAGTGGTGGCTGTTATAATAATAATAATTATCATTATTATGTATGCATCAGTAAGCTATAAATGATGTTCAGTATAGTTTGGTTTAACGTACACTTCCTGATACTCTAATTTTTGAAAATTAGTGAGTTGTATTTGGAAAATTCTTTTAAGTGAATTGGGACATACAGTTAACGAGACCACCCCTCTTTCCTAGCCATTTACACTTAGGAAAGCTCATACATGCTTCTAATTCCCTGGAAGCTGAAGGGAAAAGGGTAGTCGTTTCATTTCTGGGGTACAGAGTACACACTCAGCCTCCTGAAGCCAAGCAATCATTTTCCTGGACCCTGGGGACCTCTTAGTTCACACAGAACATTTCTAGAACCTGTCACTGAACATTGTTGCCCTCAGCATCACAGTCCTACTTTTTGTTTTTTAAATATATGAAAAGCCAAATTATATTGTAAACTTCCTTTCCATCTGAATCAGAATAGATGTGGAGAGCACGGTTAGCAGAAAATCTTTGTGCCCATCTACGCCTTTCTAACACTCACCTATCCTATACCCGCATCATCCTAAATTCCGACTGACGCTAACAGAAGACACAGCATCAACTTACTTTTTCAGTATTAGCCTTGAGTTTAGATTCTCAAATTTCCAGGCAGCTCTTGCCACCTGGTCCCCATTTTGCTTTATTTTTATTTATCTTTTGGAGGGCAAAGGGCGAAGGGCTTTGAAGAATTCCCCAGGCGAGCAAGACGAAGCATTTTCTGCAAGGGAAGTTGATGGTGCGTTGTTTTCCTTCACAAAGGACAATGAGGATATAACCTCACCGCTACCCTTGACCGTCATCTGTCAAACCAAAGCAAACAAGCCAGTGCCCGTCTTTCTTTATTATAAAAGTAGGACAGAAAATACCCGCCATGTGGTGGTTGTCTAGCCAAAGAAAACCAGCTTCGTTTCAGAGAATGTTGACTCATTTGCTTTCACTGAGTGACGTGTCATTGAGATGCGAGTGAAGTCAAGCATTTGTGGAAGAGTTTTGTTTCGTTAGACCACAGGTGTTTCTGTGGCTTTCTGAAAAGGTGACAGTAGGTTCTGAGGGGTTTTCCTGATTTGATGATGAGGAAATTAAAGCACCAAAAAAAGAGGAGAGTGGTTAGCATTATTCATATTAACGTGAAATTTGGAGAGTGAGTCTCCTGTTTTGCAGAAATAACTGCACCCCTTGTTTTATGCCATCGACTTTTACATATTTTTCAAATAGCCACGTGTCTTGATAAACTCCTGAACTGATTCTTGTTTATATATGTATTTTTTTCCAATGAGATGCCCCACACCCCCACAGAACTGTCCCTAGCTTTTCCATCTTTCGTCTGTAATCTGGCATTTTATATTTAAAACTAGTGGCCCAGTGCATGAAATTCATGCACATTTAAAAGGAATTAATTAGAGGAAATATTTTAATATTGCTATTTGCCTTTTCTCTATAATAGAAGTGTCAGAGTTGAAAGAAAATTACTAAAATGTATATGAAAATCTCCCTCCTGTCAGAGTCTGGGGCATGCCGTGGGACCCAGAGTCAAGTCCCCACCCTCCTGCACATGCCTCAAAATCGCACAAGACCCAGACCCAGCCAGCCCCATCCCCGTCAAGCCCCACAGGTCAGGGGGGCACAGCCTTAGGTCCCCCAGCCTGGTGCTGGGGTGAGGGGCGCAGCCTCAGGTCCCCCCGGCCCAGGTGCGAGGGCGTGACAACCATTTGCATATTAGCTCTTTAATATAGGATGCTGTTGGCATCCCTGCAGAAGGATCCTGGTGTTATTCTTCTCTAAGCCAATCTCAAAATCATTTCCCACTTTATTGATTGAGAGATCCAGAGTTGGTTGGGGGAGGGGGCAGGGACTCTGTGTGCAACTTCTCACTAATGGGCCAGCCCTCTCCAGACCCAGCTAAGACAGGGAGAGGATTCTGAGGACTGGTGATATGAGGTTTAGCCACTTCAGCCTGTCCTCCACTGTGGGTGGGGACAGGAGAGGGAGTTGCTTGAGGAGTTTAAAGGTAAGTTTTCTCCCATTAAAAAAAATTGTAGTAGCCCTGATCGGGTGGCTCATTTGATTGGAGCATTGTCCCATACACCAAAAGGTTGCAGGATCGATTCCCAGCAGGGGCATATACAGGAGGCAACCGATCAATGTTTCTCTATCACATTGATGTTTATCTCTCTCTTTCTCTCCCTTCCTCTCTCTAAAATCAACAAAAATATATCCTTGTGTGAGGATTTTTAAAAATATGGTAAAGTATACTAACATAGGCTGAATATGTGTCCCCTTCCCCCCAAATTCATATATTGAAACCTAATCCCCAATGTGATGGTGTTTGGAGGTGGGGGGGCCTTTGTGAGGTGATTAAATCATGGGGTTGAAGCCCTCGTGATGGGATTAGTGCCTTCATAAAAGAGCCCTTAGAGCCCTCCCTCATCCCTTCTGCCCTGTGAGGACACAGCAAACAGGCAGTCATTGGTGAGCCAGGAAGCAGGCTCTCCCCAGACACTGGATCTGCCTGTGCCTTGATCGTAGACTTCCAGCCTCCAGACCTGTGAGAACTAAATGTCTGTTGTTTACAAACCATCCACTTGATGGTATCCTATATAATAAAAGGCTAATATGCAAATCAACCACATGGTGGAACCAGTCGCTATGACAGACACTGATCACCAGGAGGATGACGCTCAATGCAGGAGCTGCCCCCTGGTGGTCAGTGCGCTCCCACAGGGGGAGTGCCACTCAGCCAGAAGCCCTGAGCTGGGCTCATGGCTGGTAAGCGCAGAGCTAAGGATGTCTGACTGCTGGCTTAGGCTCACTCCCCTGAGGACATATCCCAAGGGCTCCTGGACTGTGAGAGGGCACAGGCCCAGGCTGAGAGACCCCAGCCATATGCACGTTGGGGGCAACCAGGCCAGCAGGGGAGGGCCGTTAGGGGTGACCAGGCAGGCAGGCAGAGGCAGTTGGGGCAATCAGGCAGGCAGGGGAGCAGTTAGGGGCATTAGGCAGGCAGGCAGGTGAGTGGTTAGGAGCCAGTGTCCTGGATTGCGAGGGGGATGTCCAACTGCCGGATTGGGCCTAAACCGGCAGTCGGATATCCCCCTAGAGGTCCCGGATTGGAGAGGGTGCAGGCTGGGCTGAGGGCCCTCCCCCCCCCCACCCCCGCATGAATTTTGTGCACCGGGCCTCTAGTTTTGTTATAGCAAAAGCAGACTAACACATATACGGAACATAAAGTTGACTAGTTTTCAGTGTACAATTTAGTGACATTAAGTACATTCACGTTGTTGTGCAACCACCACCACTCTTCATCTCCAGACCTTCAGGTAATTTTTTTAAAGCCACTTCTTGCCTCAGCTCCAAATTCCAGTGAACTCTGTGCTCGCTTCCTCTCCGAGTGCATGTTCCTGTCCTGATGATTTAACATAGAGGGTGGGAAGGTTTTTTGGTGTTGTTTTTTTTTAACACTACATGATGAATTGGTTTCAGTGGAATTCAAACGATCTTGTTTTGGTTATTTCTTATCGGGAATGCTGAATTTTTTTTTCTAAGAGTAATGGCAGAGGTGAAGGGGCAAAAGGGAGATACCTCTTTTGTGAATCAATTCAGCAAAAGAGAGGAAATGGTTAGGTGACATTAAATCATTTCTGGAAATATGTTCTGGGTGCTAAACGGGCGTGTGGTACCCTCAGAGAACTAAGACACCCAGTTTTTACGTAGTAAACCTTCTGGCTGTACCTTAGGGCAATGTCCTTAGTGTTTTTATATTTGTTTTCCATCGATAAGAACTTCTTGAGGTCACGGTGTCCTTGGGTTCCCATTAAGCTGGGCGACGGGAAGTTTTTTAATATTTACTTAGTGTGCACAGCATACCAGGAACTTTGCAACAAATCCACGGAGCCTGGCCTCAAGCTGAGCCTGACTTGGGAAGACTTCCCTGTAGGCTCATCTTTTGCTGATTCCAACTTCTGGAGTTTCTGCGGGGGGTGGGTGGGGGGACCTGAAAGAGTTATAACCTTCTTCACCCAGTGTCGGCATTATCGGCCATGGAGGGGTATTTGTACAATACAGGTTGAATCAGTCAGACGTCAAATAAGATGCACTCTGCTTCTTGGAATATTCTTGTAACAACTTAATTGCATTTTGCTCAAAGAAACTTGCTCAGACACATTTTGTAAAAATCCAAACATCTTGTCCACCTCTGCTCACCACACCCCCACCTCTCTTTGTTCTAAACCCCACTTGTTTTTATTCCTCTGCTCTAAACCCTCTCTGGGGAAATTCTGCATTTTGTTTCGGAGGTATTTTTTCTTCCTGATATGGCAATGTCCATTAATATGACATCAGAAACAAGCAGCAACATTTTCATCTCTGTGCAGCTTCTGACACATCTTCTGTCTCCTAAGGCAGGATTTTCTAGTTAAATCTCTGGCTAATTAAGACAATAATATTAGATGTAGAGCTAGTTTGTTTAGCCAAACAAGAAAATATGAATGGAAGCAGTGCTCATGATATGGGAATACTTAAAGCTTTGTGGAGACAAATTGAAATGATGTGTTAGCTCTGAGTTTTACTTTCCTGTATAATTGCTCATGAATCCCAGGGGACAACTTGTGACATGCTAAGTAGCCTCTAGGGGTTATGGCCAGGCTTCGAAGTGTTTGAGCAGAGCATTAGGGGCTTTCAGATTTTATGCCAGTTGCTATTATTATTAAATTTTCTGTACTGAAGAAGAATTTAGCAAAAAAGCAACACCCATTTCAGGCAAGATTTAGTCACATGTCACAAATATTATGAAAAGTACAAAGTTATAAATTTAGGTTCTTAAAACAAACACTGTTGAATACCAGCTGAGAGCCTAATCCATGTACTACCATCACTCATTCCAGCATCTTGTGATGTAGGCCAGTAGTAAATCAGTGGGCTTCTAAGTTAAAGAGAAAACGTAACAGGGAGAAGGAAGAATTCCCAGCATATGGAGTCAGAGGGGGTGTAATAGGATAGGTAGTCCAACATTCTCCCCGACCCCCACTTTCTTAGCCCCCACCCCACCACCGTGTCCAATGCAGGAAACTCCTCCATAACGTCTAGGACAGAGGTGCTTCTAACTTCTCCTTGCATAGTTTCAGGGTCAAGGAGCTCAGTACCTGACAAGTCAGCTCATTCCTTATTTGCATAGCTCCAATTGTTAGAAATTGTTATGAGTTCTCAGCTCTCTACCTTACATAACCACTGACCATATTCCTTGCCAAGGCAAGCTGTTTTTTTATGCTGTCAACTTTTATAAACACATGTACAGCTCACATAAAGCATTTACTGTAAACTATTAGAATTTTAACAGAGCTGCGATATAGCAAGGAGTCATGTAGCAACATTACATGAGAAATGTCTTACCAAGTTCATTAATATCTCTTCCCTTTGCTTTGATTAAATGCCCTCAAATGGTCCTGGGAACATACTACAGGTGGGCAGGTTGGCATGTAAGTTAGAAAAATCAAATAGGACTTTGATGGAAGCCACCTATTCAAACCTGAACTTCATCTTCAACTTCCATTTGGCTCCTCTTGTTGATGGCAAGGAAGAGAAGGGCCATCCTTAGGTTAAAGTAAGGGCATATCTAAGGGCTGGGGGAGTAGTTGGGCACTCATTCACATGGGTCACTGGTCATGCTGTGTCCTCCTCTCTACTGAGGAAATGGGATCAAAGGTAGCACGATACCACCTTTGCTCAGCCACCCACTAAATCATATAATCATGGAGCTGGAAGACCAACCCTAGTATTTTACAGACAGGAACACAGATTTAATAGTCTTAGACAGAATATCTACCAGGCTTGCAAACTTAAATGGCTATCAGAGCAAGGAAGAAACCCAAATGAATGAAGTGAGCAAGGTACAAAATGTAAATAGCCCTTTTCCCAAGAACACAATGGGGAGTGGTGAGGACTAGGGGAAACTGGTGGATTCATGCTCCATCTAAAGAGGGCAGCTGATTCTCAACTCAAATGGGTTATTATTATGAAGGAAGGCAGACCCAGTGTTGCCAGAAATCTGGATTTTTATGTGAGTGATCCTAAATGATTAAGTGTTCAAATTGAAAGCTCTGTGTGGACTAACACCAGTGCAGGCCAACCAAAACAAGCCTGTGAGCCAAATTCTCTTTGCAGATGCTGGTCTAGGGTTTGGGAAGCTCATGGATGAGTTGTGTCCTGAGTAAGGGCATTCAGGAGTGGGGCTGTGAGTGGATCCAGATGGTTTTCTGCAGTTGGCCTATACCCATCCCCCCTTCTGCGGAAAAGATTGAGTTAAGCTCCGTGTCACCCCCAGAGAAATGCCTGTTTGTCCTCTGAGACCAATTGACCTCAGCAGGGTGCAAAGGAGGAAGCTGGCTGAGAATGGCGGCTTGAGGGTATGAACACACAATAAGGAGAAAAAGAGCAAGAACACAAGAGACCACAGGAAGGTCAAGCACATTTGAAGACATGTCTAAACTTTTGGCATTAAAAATCACATTCCCCCCCCCAACCCCCCCCCCCAAAAAAAAGTACCTTTACTTAGAGCATTTTGTACCACCTTCAACCAAAAGCATAGTTAATGAATTTGCAATCAGGGCTCTTGTTTTCTGGGACACAGTGACTGATTGGTTCCCTGTAATTTCAACTGACATGTGCTCTTCAGGGGACCAGATGGGAAAAGTGCCTGATGGGAATCTGGGTGAGTTCAGTCCTGACTGGGAATGAATGATTGATGCCAACTGACGCTGAAATGCAGCATGTTTCCATTTAAGAGGACTTGCTAGAGGAATGTAGCTTTCCTGCCTCTCCTCATTTATCACGGTGTTTACAAATCCTGTCTGGAGTTGAAAGTAAATTATCATCCTGTTGCTCATGGTTGTTTAACAGCTAAGAGTGTTAAAGGTGATGGAGCATGAGCCCATTGATGGAGTCATGTGAAGGGAAAGGGGCCCACAGGGAGGCACCCCTGGCATGTACGATACTAAACCCAGGAAAGGTGCCCGTGGGCAGGTTCTGAAAGGGGGGAAGCACTTCTTCCAGTGATCGTTCCAGTTGAATGGTGTTGCTACATAAAATGCAGAATTAACTGGGATTTGGGGTTTTGGTCAGGTGATAGGATTAAAGAACAGTCTGGTTGCTCCGTAAAAATATGAGTGGTGCCTGAAGTGAGGAAGGTAGGCCTTCACCTCATGGAACCTCGTGTGACTCTAATTCTGAAGGTTCGTGGTCATCACATCTGGGCATATTTATCTCACAGAAGACTCAGAGTTGTGTCTCCCATTCAGTACAGCAAAGATCAAGAAGTGAAAGCAGGATTAGACTCCAGACCAACGGGTGGAAGCGAAAGGGAGTGAGAAATTAGGTGTGACATTAGGAAGGTCCCATTCAGTACAGCAAAGATCAAGAAGTGAAAGCAGATTAGACTCCAGACCAAAGGGGAGTGAGAAATTAGGTGTGACATTAGGAAGAGTTTTCTAATTAGAGTTGTTTGAAAATAGAAGAGGCCTTGAGTCAGGGTTAAACAATGGCTTGGCAGTGATAGTTTAAAAGAGATTCAGGCACCCTATAGGGCTGAGGTAAGATGACATCTCTCTCTCCTTATCTAACCTTGAGATTCTATGATTCTAATAATCTGGCATGGAATCCTGAAAGGTTCAACCTTCCTGCATTTTCTGTTTCCTGGATATTAAATCATGTTTTAAAAACAATAATCTGGCTTCTCTGCCTACCAGTGGGGTTTCCCTAATGCAGAAATTAACATACAACTGATAGTGAAGTTAAGTAGGTAATATAGGCAATATGAGATGTGAGGAAATCTCAGAAGTCAAAGTCAAGTGACTCTCTATTTAAAAATCATGTTACTGCATAGGGGAAAGCAGAATAGGTCTGATTTGTATTTTATCTAAATAAATACAACTAGCCCTGGCCAGTAGGGCTCAGTTGCTTGGGCTCGTCCAGTGCACCGAGAGGTCACCGGTTCGATTCCCAGTCACGGCACATGCCTGGGCTCGATCCCCAGTAGGAGGCGTGCAGGTGGCAGGTGACATTTTTCACTCTCATTGATGTTTCTTTATCTCTCTCCCTCTCTCTCTTCCCCCCTCTCTCTAAAATCAATAAAACATATTAATTAAAAAATACATAAATAAAAATGAAATAAACTAGTGATGGAGAGCACAGTTGCTGGTGCCAGATTGTCTGTGTTCACATCCTAGTTCTGTCTTAGACTAGACCTTGAGCAAATCATTCAACCTTTCTGTTCCTCAGTTTCCTCATCTGTGAAATGGGATTGGTGATAGTATCTACCTCCTACAATTTGTGGAAAGAATAAGAGGGTGGAGGGCATAGACAACATTCAGAACTGAGCATGGCACAGGGAATGCGATCAGTCATGCTTCCGCCCTGCTGATGTTATTGCTATGGAGCAGAACAACACGCTGTGCTTCAGAGCTGACCCGATCGGCCCAACTTCACTTTTCTCCCCTCACGAATCTATTTAGATCAAAGAATAGCCCATGTTGATGTTCGAATGGGGTATAAATACTTTAACTGAATGTTTTCCTCTCTATGCTGGTGACATTATAGACTCTGTCAGAATAATTATATTCTTAAAAAAATTTTTAAATCCTCACCAGAGGATATGTTTTTATTTATTTTTAGAGAGAGAAGAGGGGAGAGAAAGAGAGAGAGGGAGAGAGAAAAGAAACATCAATCAGTTGCCTCCTGAACACATCCCAATAGAGGATTGAACCCGCATACTAGGTATGTGCCCTGACTGGGCATCAAACCTGTAACCCTTATACACAGGAAGACACTCCAACCAGCTGAGTCACACTGGCCAGGGCATAATGATACTTTTGATAGAAGGATTAAAGGAAGTTTTTGTTCTCTAAGGAAATTTGCCTTTGACCATAGTTAGGTATTTTTCAGGCTTCAACCTGTACTAATACGTTTGGCTACTTTACTACATTGCAGAAATGTAATTTAACCTTTTAAGGGCCTTGTTTTGTTAATCATCAAATAATTTAGTTCTCTAAGATGTAGTCTCAGCCTCATGGTATATTTATAAAAATATTCTATTTTTTTAAACCAAGAAATCAATACATAGAATCCTAATTTAAATAATCTAAATTTTAAATACCTAAATTTTTAGCACTAAAATATGAACTGTTAGAATGACAATTTGAAAACTAATAAACACATACGTACTTACATATAAATTGTATTTTTAATATAGCATATATATATTTTTATATATTTTATTATGCTATCCTCAAATTTTCTTCACATTAGTATAATTTGAGCTGAATTTAGGAACAGATCTTGGAAAGCATGGAAAGTTGAAATGTCATGAACATAAATGTTACATACACGTTACTAAAGTAAAGAAGGTTTATGCAATAGACATTCATTCCTCATATCTTTTTTATTCTCTGCATTGTGCAGGGCTACCCTGCTTATCAATAATACAGATATGAGGATTTAATTCTTTCAAATCTATCCCAGCAGCAGATGAAAGGACAGAGGGCACTTTTCCCTGGGTCAGACCTCCGGCCTCGTAGCTGAGGTTCTGCCAGGAGCAACACCTTATCTGCCCCATTATGTGATCTGAAGGGACGAGGGCAACTCACGTGAAAATCCCCAAGCATTCAGCCCTCACGGGGGGATGCAAACCCACCAAGCAGCACCTTGGCATGGGGAGCAGAAAAGTGAAGCTGACTTCGGGGGCATTTTTGTGGTTTTCTCCTTTGTGTTTCTGTCGCCATCTCCAAGAGCCTCTGAGTGCCCAGAGTTTTTCGTAAAGCCTCCTGTCAATCAAGGGCAGAGTCTCAGCCCCGCTGGGAGCCTCCCATGTGGCCAACACCGTCTCCAGGAAGTTATGCACCACAGCGCCACGCAGGGGACCTGGCTGTTAGAGGCAAAGTGACTGGAGGTCGTTAGACCGACCTCCCAAAGGCTCCCTTCAGACCAGTTGAACTGGCTCGCACCAAATACAGCCAAACACGGACGGTCCGAAGAGGCATTTCTAAAAATCATTTTGTACACTTACGCATCCCCAAGCCGCCCCCCTTCGCATTAAAGCAAACTTCAGACATGGAGCTTCAGAGGGTATGATTTATTTATACAACTGTCTGAGTGAAGCTCTACTTTTACTTTCCACCCTCCACTCTTTCCTTTTCCTTCTCCCTTAGGAGGGAAGCGGGTTTCAATATAGTGCAGTGTTTTGTTTGTCTGATATAATTTGGATTTCTCTACTTTAAAAAAAAACACATGTTTTTACTGATTTTCAGAGAGAGAGGAAGGGAGAGAGAGAGAGAGAGAGAGAGAGAGAGAAACATCAGTCTACACCTCACTTTCCACCCTCCACTCTTTCCTTTTCCTTCTCCCTTAGGAGGGAAGCGGGTTTCAATATAGTGCAGTGTTTTGTTTGTCTGATATAATTTGGATTTCTCTACTTTAAAAAAAAACACATGTTTTTACTGATTTTCAGAGAGAGAGGAAGGGAGAGAGAGAGAGAGAGAGAGAGAGAGAGAGACATCAGTCTACACCTTGGGCATGTGCCCTGATCGGGAACCGAACCAGTGACCTCTTGGTACATGGAATGATGCTCAACCAACTGAGCCACACTGGCCATGCTCTTCACATTTTTTAATATCCTGTTTCGTTTGGGGCAATGGAATGAGTAGACTGGTAAGTTTTCATAGGGGCATGCCTGCATTTGATGTCAAATTTTATTGGTTTTGCTTTTTCTCCTCTAAACGTTTCTTCTTTGGGGATTTGTGGTTCAGAGGGTGGCTCCCTCAGAACGAACTCGTCTAACACGATGCCAGTCTGCAGAGCTATAGTGGCTGTGCTGGCTCCTCCTCGGGCTTCCTGGCGTCCGTTCTCACTTGAATGTCAGTAAAATGGCAGCTCTCAGCAAGGGAGCATTCTTGGTTCCTGAGACAGGGAACGAAGCCAGGCACTTGTACATTTGTTTTCAAATGAACTGGTTCTTATGCTGTAAATATTTAACTATTCATCATAGTATTCCTACCAAAGTTTCCACTAGGTTTCCAGCTAGTTTCATTTCTCAGGGGCAGGAAGGACCGACCTCTAGCTTTCCAGAACTCTCTCTAAACAAATATAGACCGTCTTCCGGGGAGTTTGGTTTGAGAAAGAACAAATCCTGGGAGAATAATGGGATCTGGAAGGCGTATTTCCTCCTTGATTGAGGCAAGGAGGCCATGGGGAACTAAGTTGGCCAGCAAAGACTAATGGATGGAATGGTGAATCTTATTGTGGTCCTGAATATTTTATCATTCCTTATGCCTTCTTTGCTAAAATTGTGGGAGGTGATGGCTAAACGCAAAGGGTTTTTTTGTTTTGTTTTGTTCTCAGTTTATGGTTTTGAGCATCAGAGGAGGGCCGTTAGCTATTAAAGCTACTGAAGAGGGCAGGTGATCTTATCTTGGTGATGACAGTCACTGCGGTCAGCTTTTCTCTAACCCCTGAGGTGTCTGGGTTCCTGAACCTTCATTTCTCAGTGGCATTTGCTCTCAGGAAGAAAGTCCAGGAATGCATTAGGCAAATTTAGATTTACAGCTCACCTCTGTTTACTCTTTGGGTGATATATTGGTTGATTTTAGGGGAAAGATTTTTTATAAGACTTATTTTATGCTTTTGATTTCTTTTATGACTCTTAAGGGTGGGCTACTTTGCCATACTGAAATGAATTGTGAAGACTTATTTTATGCTTTTGATTTCTTTTATGACTCTTCTTTTAAGGGTGGGCTACTTTGCTATACTGAAATGAATTGTGATTTTTTTTCCTTTCTTCTGTCATTTCCTCCCTTCCTCTCTCCCTCCCTCCCTTTCTTCCTTCATTCCTTCTTTCCTTTCTTCCTAAACATGTATCTCCTGTTGTCCCAAGTCTGTGGACAGCAAGGCAAGAAGTACACCGAGTCTGAATGTGTAACCTTATCACTCAGAACACGACCTCTCAGAATGTCTGATGGCACTCGGACCACAAATGCCTGTTAAGGACAGAAACCGTAAGCATGAGTCAAATTGTCAACTCCCTTGCAGAGCCAAGCCTGCCCGTCAATTAGCAGTTTATAAAACTCCTGGCTGGAGAGCTCATTGCCAGGGGCCCCAAGGAAAGCCCTGGGCTCCGCTCCTGCATCTACTCTGTGGCCCGAACCATGACCTGGGCCTTTTCAAGGCGTTCGCAAGAGCATTCTGTATTTTCTTTATCCAATTTAGAAAATATTTCTTTTAGGAAAGATGATATTTTAAAAATTATTATTCGGCTCAATATTTTTAAGTGAAGTTCCCCCCGCCCCCCATGTCCAACCATGTCCAACTCCTAATTAATTGGCTCATTAAGGCGTCTTGTATCTCACTCGCTGATTTACCACACAACAGGACAAACATGATGCAAAACGACTTTCTTTCGAGATTCATTATTATGCTTCAAAATCTTTTTCTGCCCCTTTCCTGTTTAGCTTCAGATTTGCAGGAAACACCAAAGTATGTTCCAGCAGTGTGAGCTGCAAGTGTGGAGCCGAAAGAACACTGTAGGAATGTGAAATAAGAGACCATAGGTGGGGAAAGGGCAAATAAATTTCCTGCTCACTTCCCATGGCCATAACTGAGAAGCCAGTGCTTTCTTTCTGAGGCACTCCGTGGAGAGAGTTTAGTCCAAGTCTAAACTCCTGTTGAGTTTTGTTTTTAATCCTAGCATGTTAGTACTTGTAATTCATGTACATGGATTTTAACTTTAGGTTATTTCCGTTTTTCTAACCAAATATTTAAAAAATATCTGTTCGTGTTGGAGAGACATGAACATTCTAAAAGAGTCACTTGGTATTTTTAACGCATAAATACAATTACCGTAAAACCTTCCCATTTCCTCTTTACTTCTCATTAAAATGCCGGAGTGCGGAAGGACTCCAGGCACGGTCAGCACTCAGACAGACCTTGCCGCGCTGCGCTCCACCTCCCTGTGATCACTGTTTTGCGCTTGCTGAGAGCGGTTTTCTTCTGGATGCGGCGCCTGCCCTTGGTCTTGTGGCTTTGACACTGAAGCACTGTTGTCTGCAAAAGACAGTATATTAGAGCTCCGGGGTTCGCTCCGCTGCCTGCTTCGCTGCTGCAACTTCATTCTTGGGAAGTTTCTGAGTTTCCCGGGAGATGAAGCATGGGCAGCGCTTGCTCCAGCCTGAGCGGTTGCTGAAGACCTGGAGTCCTGGTTTTTTATTCGGGTTTCCAAGCGTGGGTGTGGGGCATGAGAATCCCCAGCCAGGGCAGTTACCACCACAGGTCAAAAATGGGTGCCATTCCCCCCTCCTCTGTCACATTTTTTGTTGTTGTTTGCAAAGAGTGGTTATTATGATGTTTTTAAAGTTTGGCCCTCGTTGCAAAAGCCAAGCTGAAATTGGAATGAAGTGTTTGAAATGAATTAGTTTGTTAAGAGCACATCTGAATTAATATGGAGGATGTCTTTTGCATATTTCAGAGCTGCCTTAAATCCTTTTTGGATTTAATGATAATATTGAACATTGGAAAGATTGCGTGTGGTAAAGCCAAATGAGACTTGACAAATTTGCAAACATTTTTGAGGTAGTGTATAATGGATTTTAATGTGTGTGTTTTTCTGAGTTAAAAGGGATAACAGCATCTGGTTTATATTTTTTACCTTTATGACCTATCATCCATCCTTAACCTAAGTGCGGTGATTATTATTGGAAGTGAAAAGGCCCTTTGTGCGAAGCTGTGGTTTTATTTCTCAAAATAAGATACAACCCAACACTTATATCTTTCAGGGACTTCTGGCTGACTTAGTTCGATGCTCTAAGAAGCCTAAGTGTCAGGTCTTACACTTATGTAAGTTATGCCAATGACATGCCCACTGTGTAGAGATTCTATCTAGTGTTGTGTTCTCTATTGTTTTTTATGGTTTGTTTTCATATTCTCCTCTATTGCTTGTATTCTGTTCATAGTGATGGAGGCGACACGAATTTGGGGGAAATGCCTGTTTTAAACTCTCTGAAAGTCAGCTGCAATCAGCAGTTTTTCCTAAGATTATCCACAAAGCCCGTGCTTATCAAATGGTTAAGGGCATATACAAGCCTAGTCTTACTACTGCTTTTCGTGAACAAAGGTGATTCAGAAGATGGGTGTTGACTCCAACCTATGAAGCTGTAAATACTAGAACCAAGGAAATTACTATCATCTGACACTGACAGCCTCCCCTTTGATGGGAATCTCCTTTCAAATGAGTCCACTTCCTTTTTCTGTATTGGGTTACCAGGCACATCATTTGGAATTAGAAATCCTGCTTTATAACAGTTGGACAGACTAACAAGTCTGTGTAAAGAGGCATTGGAAAGATAGATGTGAGTTCCCTACAGAAATGTAGAAATGGCTTTTAAAAGTTTTAGAAGATTAGATATAAAAAAATGATAGAGTTAAAGTTGGTGTTAGGCAAGAAGTCCAGGAAAGGAGACTAGATCTTCCATTAGAATATTATTTGGCAACTTCTTTCATTATTAGCAATTTAATTGATTGTGGATCATTGGGTTTTCCCATATTTTGGAAATCCATGGTTCAATGGAGAAAATAGTCTTAAAACCAAAGAAAGCAATCATTGTCTTTATGTGCCATT
This sequence comes from Myotis brandtii, assembly GCF_000412655.1. Classification (NCBI taxonomy): domain Eukaryota; kingdom Metazoa; phylum Chordata; class Mammalia; order Chiroptera; family Vespertilionidae; genus Myotis; species Myotis brandtii. The sequence continues at coordinate 6,017,152 of NW_005353789.1, read as the reverse complement.
TTGGTTCGGTGAGCAGGTTACATCTCATGGGATTCTGGATCATAGGATGGAATCAACCCAAAGGGAATTTGGACAATGCTCAGTGGATCTTAGACCCGCACGTCTAGGGAGGGGTGCAGTGGATACACAGACATTGGGATATTTCTAACCCATAATGATACTCATTCTTCATTCAACAAGTATTTATTGAGAATCTGTGCTGAACACAAAACATACCAAACCCCTGCCTTTGTTGAGGTTATATTCAGGACAGGGGTACAGGCTATAAATATTAAACATAAAACATAACTACATTATAAAGAATATTAGAAGATTAGTGCATGGGGAGAAAATGAAGCAGGGAATCTGAAATTCTGGGTTAAGAAGGAGGGGGACAGGTTGTAATTTTAATAGGGAAGTCAGGATAGGACTCAGTGCAGAGGCGACATTTGAAGGAGGTGAGGGTGGCAGCAAAGGCCCTATGGCAGGCGTGTGCGCAGTGTGTTTGAGAAATAGCAAGGGGGCTACTGTGGCTGGAGCAGAGTGAGCAGGGGAGAACAGTAGCAGAGCAGGGCAAAGCCATGACAGGTGGGTGGAGAGGAGTAGATCCTGTGAGGACTTGCAGACCGTCATAAGGACTTGAGCTTTTACTCTGAGAGAAATGAGGAACCATTACAGGGTTTGGAGCAGAGGATTGATGTGATTTGACTAATGTTTTAAAAGAATCACTCTGGTGCCCTGGCTGGGAGGCTCAATTAGTGACACCAAAATGGTTGCAGGTTCAATTCCTGGTTAGGGCACATACCTAAGTTGTAAATTAGATTTCCTTTCAGGGCACATACAGGAGGCAACCAATTAATGTTTCTCTCCCTTTCTCTTCCTTCTTCTCCCTGTATTATCAATAAAAACATATCCTCGGGTGAGGATTTAAAGAAAAGAATCACTCTGGCTGTGAAAAGGCTGGAGGTGGGAGGTGAGGGCGCAAGCAGCAGTTTGAGTCAGAAGGCTATGGCAGTGGTCCAGGAGAGAGGGTATAATTGGACTTGGATAATAACAGAGAAGACGGTGAGAAGATGCTGTTGGATTCTGGATCTGTTTTTCAGGTTGAAACAACAGTATCTGTGGGAAGATTAAATGTAAAATGAGAGAAAGAAAGGACTCAGGTTTTAGGCTTCAGCACCAGGTGGATAGAATTGCTGTCTGCTGAGATAGAGATGACAAGGTGAACAGACTTTAGAGAGAGAATTTAAATATATTAAAGTGGATATGTCTATTGACATCATGTGAAGATGTTGGCTAGGCAGTTGGGTATATGAATCTGGTGTTCAGGATCGGGAACTGGGCTGAGGATAGAAATTTTGCAGTCTTTAGTACGTATATTGTACTTAAACCATGAAATATCCCAGGGGAAGTTATTAATCTCTGGAAGTTAGAAGCTGCAACTTGTGACATAGGACTCATCCCAACCCTCTGACCCTGCCTTCTATTGTCTTTTGACTATAGTAGGACAGTACCAATCATAACCAGTCCACCAATTAGTTTAATTGTTTTGTACTTACTGGATACAAAATATTTCCACACCATGCACAGTTAGAGCTAGAGGTCGTCTACTAAAGGTTTTTCACTTTACAGATAAACAAGGGAGGTTGGGGGAAGTTAAATGATTTTTCCAAAACTAGAGTAAATTTAGATTATAGCAAAGCCAGGAGTAAGCCTAGCTCAGCACTCTCCTTTGCCCCACCTAGAGCACTTACTAGTACAGTTTCATTCGGTGGAATAGGGAAGGTGATAACAAAGAGGCAAGGTCAAAGATCATTTCTGCCACCAACTGTTTCCTTCAGAGTAAAAATCCAGGTAGTGGAGCTCTCACGTGTTAATTTTGGCAGCACTTGCCTCCCTTACTATAAAAGCCAGAGTGAGGTTCAACTGACCTGCTCTCAAAGGGAGCGTCCGAAAACACTTTCTGAGTTGTTCAGGCCAGGTTTTGAATACATCAGGACATGAGTTTTGGATTATAGAAAACCGGGGTACAGACAGAGGAATTTATTTCATCCCTTTTCATTTTAGACTTTGAAACTAGAGGAGGAAGGAGAAGAAAGAGAATGTGGGCAACTCTGCCATCAGCTTTTGATGATTCTTGATGATAAGTTGGAGAAGACGGGAGAGGGCTAAAAGAACATAGAATGGAACATAATTTTAATTTGTCAGTGATTGCAGTCTGACATATATACTTCACCTCAATTAGCCCCTGGGTTTCACCATTTCTTATTTCTTAGCTATTGGTAAATTCTTTGGATTGGCTATTGAGTTCCAATGCATCATTTTGTATAATTTGCAAACTGCTATTACACTTAGAGATAATTTACTCATTCAACAGATATTTATGGAGTACCCCCTATATGTCAGGCATAGAAAATGCAGTGGTGAATATAATAGATGAGGTATTTGTTTTCATAGAACTTACATCCTCATAGGGGCACATAGACTTTAAATAAGTAAACAAATAAGTACAGAAGATAATTCCAGGTAGTAATAAGTGCTATTAAGAAAACAGGACAGGGTCATGGGATAGAGATAGATTGGGTAGGCCACTTTAGGTAGGAAGTTCAAGTGACTTTTTGAATGAAAACCTAAATAATAAGAAGCCTGCCACAAAGAGGTGTGGGGCATTCCAGGCAGAGGGGAAACCCAAGAGCAAGGGCCTTGAGGTGGGAAAAATTTGGGGATGGAATGGAAGTGAAAGGCAGCCAGCATGGCTGAAGCATAGTGAACAAGGTAGGCTGGGGCCACGTCCTGTAGGGCCTCAGAGGCCCTAGTAAGGAATTGAATTGTAGTCTTAAGTGTAGCATGAGGCTGTTGGGGGATTTTAAGCAAGGGAACAATATTATCGAATTTATGTCTTTGGAATAACACTGAGATTCCTTTTTGGGGAATAGAATGTGTAAGGCCAAGAGTAGAAGCAGGGAAACCAGGTAGAAAACTATTATACTAATCCAAGGAGATGATGGTAGGTTGTTCCAGGTAGCATGGAGATGACTGACGTGATGAGATTTGAGACAGGTTTATGAGATGACATCAACTGACTTGCTGATGGCTTGAATGAAATAACTAAGGGGAAGACCAATGAAGGTGACTGCTGGGTTTTGAGCTGTATAGTTGGGCTGATAGTGAGGCCATCAGTTGAGATGGGGAACACTGGAGAACAGCAAGTTTGGAGAGTTGGGATGGGTGTGTGTGGGGGGGTGTGGGGGGTGCTAGGAAATAGCAGAAGCAAGAGTTCTATTTCAAACATATTGTGTGTGATATACCAATCAGATATCTGGGTGGGTAGTTGTATATAAGAATTTGGAATCCAAGGGAGAGATCAGAGCTAGAGAAAGTTGAGAGTTGTCAACACATAAATAGTATTTAAGGTCACAGGACCTGATTCACTCAGCGGAGAGAGTGTAGATAGAGAAGAGAAAAGATGTGAAGATCAAGCTGGGCGCACATCGACTTTGAGAGGAGGTAGATCCAGCAAAGGCAACTGAGAAAAAACTGTCAGTGAGTTGGAAGAGAGAGGGGCAAGCCCCAGCAGGGTGTGTTGTGGAAGTCAAGAAAAGAAAATGCTTCTTGGAGGAGAGAACAGTCAGGTGCGATCAGTGCTGCTGCTGAGGGATCCCAAGAGATGGTCACACACCATTGGCCTTAGCAAGATAGAGAATGACAGTGACTTTGACAAGAGCAGTTGCAAAGGAATGATGGGGGTGAAAGCTGGACCTCGGTGGCTTGAAGAGCGATCAGGTGATAAAATGGAGACAAGCGCAGACAGTTTATTCCCAGGTGTGGTTTCTGTCACCATTTTAGCTAGAGATTTAGTAATAAGGTAGGACTATAACTAGTATTGCTAGAAAGACTCCTAATCCCAGGTTATAGAATGGCGGATTAAAATTAATACACATACTAAGAAATTTGATCTACTGTCTACTTGGAGGTGTTAAACTTCCGTGGAGTCCCGCTGATGGTTATACATGCTGCTCCTCCTCATCTTTGGCACCAGCTTCTTGGACCCATTTCCTGCAGCCTTACCCAAGTAGGACAAAAGACAAAACTAGCAAAAAACAGCGTTTATGGGAACATCAGTGTGCTGGTTAGAGGCAATTGCTCTTGAATCCTTACCTCAGGCGATAGAGGCTATCATAATCCCTTTTTCTATAAGGTCACATGGCCTTCTCTACAATCCAGGTAATTTATAATTAAAATCTTGCAACACAGTTTACACTTGAGGTGGGAAATGCTTGTATTTCAGCAAATTTTTAAATGTTATTTCTCTTTTCCTTCTCATCAGATACCAAAAACCATGTTTACATGGCAGTTTGGGATTGGAATTTAGACAACCTGCGAGCTCCAGGCTCCTGCCATTTAACCAATCTCCTTTATCTCGAGGCACATAGCAAGGAGAATCCAGGAAAGAGAAGTAGGTGATAGCGATAAAACCAGTGTTGGTACAAAATTGCATAATCAAGCTAGAAATGAAAAACTTATCCTGAGAACCGTGTCTTAATTTTTTAAAATCTATATACCAGTAGCCCTGCACATAGACAGTACTAGTCCTATGCATCACTCAATGTTCTCCTCCAACACCCATTTCACCCTGCTGATAAACTGCTCCTCAAAATCAAATCCGATGCCATGCATATACATTTTCCTATTGGGAAGCTCTTTGGTATTTTTCTCCCTGGCAGCTAGTAAGACAGATGGCCGGTTGCTTTTATTATCTTTACCTTTTGTGACAGCACGGATGGACCTGGAGAGTATTATGCTAAGTGAAATAAGCCAGTCAGAGAAAGACAAACACCATATGATTTCATTTTTATGTGGAATCTAATGAACAAAATAAACTAGCAAAATAGAAACAGACTCATAGATACAGAGAACAGACTGACAGCTGTCGGAGGGGAGAGGGGTTGGGGAGCAGAGTGAAAAAGGTGAAGGGATTAAGAAAAAAACAACAACAGACACAGACAACAGTATGGTGATTGCTAAAGGGAAAGGGGAGGGGTTGGGGAGAGGTAGAGGAGGGCAAAGGAGGGACAAATGGGGACAGAAAGACAATTTGGGTGGTGAGCACATGATGCAGTGTGCAGATGATGTGTTATAGAATTGTAACTAGAAACCTGTATGGTTTTATTAACCAATGTCACCCCAATAAATTCAATTTAAAAATAAAGAAGGAGGGGGGGAAATCCTGACTCTTAATTTTTGGGTGTGGTCTGAGTGAAAATAAGGGCATTTCCTAACGAGTAATAAGCCCATAGGCGGAGTCCTTATCCTGTAAGTTAGAAAAGCCTCGCAGTCATTGGTGCCCAGGAAGTGCCCTAGACTGCAATTGTTTTTGTTGTTCTGATCTGAAAATGACAACATAGAACACAGCCAAGGGCACGCACCATTTTATTATGGGTGATGCAGCTTTAATTGGTATGTAAGAGGGCATGCCTGTGGAATTAGTCCTTGGAATAGTGGCCAATCAGATCACTTTCAACATTTCTCAATGTTTAGTTTCATCTTATAATTAAGTAACAGCGATCATTTCCTGACAGCTAATAACTGGCTAGAGGAGTTAGAAGCCTCATTAGGTTGATAATTTATCAAATTTTAAGCTCTTCATCTGCAAAGTTGCAAAAAAGAGGAGCCATCCTCAAACTCCAAAATGATTAAAGACAATCTCCAACCATATTTTGTATGTGTGAGTGTTAAGTTATTTTTTAAAGGCTGACATTTTTATTTTCCAAGTTTTTAAAAAGTAAACTGTGTATTATATAATCAGGACAGGTGTTCATGTTACTTTTATAGAAGTGTATTGAACTGTGTTGACACATATACATGCAAACGTTAGAACAAAAAATAGAATAGACAGGCCATGATTCCTTTAATACTCTTGTTGTGACAATTCCACACCCTTTCCTGAGAACAGCTTCACTAGCATTCTTATATTCACTTCACAAACACTGAGCACCGACTATGTGTGAGGCACTATTCTGAATGTTGAAGATGCAGCAGGGAGAGGGGGTTGTTGTGGGAGAGACAAAAACCTCTGTCCTTACTGAGCTGATGTTCTAATCATAATAATTCCCGTCTTCATGATTACCTGTCAGGAGGCCTGAAAGACTACAGATTAAATGTCTTCAAAGTTATCTAGCTAAAGGTAGAAGAGGGTCTTCACTGGACCATCTCGGCCAACCTACCTCCGACTGTGTATCCTCACAGCAATATGGTCATTGTGTAGTCACCCCAGCTTCTGCTGACTCAAGGACCACTCACTAATCACCCATATTTCTGAGATTACAACCTTCCCTTTAAGAAGAAAAAGTACTGTCTCTTCTCCAGGGGGACCTGCTGCTTCCCTCTTCTGTGTGGGACCTGACATGAGCTGGCCACAAAGGAAATGATGGCATCTAATTCCTTGATGAAACCATTTCTACAGCTTGATGCAGGGACAGTCAGACCTGGAATCCTGGAAATCTAACACAAGATTTCCATCCTGCCTAGACCAGGTATAAAAGACCTCTGGAGAAATGGAACAATCTTTCTAGGGATACCTACCCACCCTTAGACTTTCATCAGAGTTATTGCTGGGCATCCTTCAACAATCTTTCCCCTCTGTATACTCCTGATTCTTGTTTTTTTTTTAATCTGGAGAAATGGAACAATCTTTCTAGGGATACCTACCCACCCTTAGACTTTCATCAGAGTTATTGCTGGGCATCCTTCAACAATCTTTCCCCTCTGTATACTCCTGATTCTTGTTTTTTTTTTTTTTTAGTTTTTTTTTGAGCAGAGTAAACGGAATGATGGGGGTGAAAGCTGGACCTCGGTGGCTTGAAGAGCGATCAGGTGATAAAATGGAGACAAGCGCAGACAGTTTATTCCCAGGTGTGGTTTCTGTCACCATTTTAGCTAGAGATTTAGTAATAAGGTAGGACTATAACTAGTATTGCTAGAAAGACTCCTAATCCCAGGTTATAGAATGGCGGATTAAAATTAATACACATACTAAGAAATTTGATCTACTGTCTACTTGGAGGTGTTAAACTTCCGTGGAGTCCCGCTGATGGTTATACATGCTGCTCCTCCTCATCTTTGGCACCAGCTTCTTGGACCCATTTCCTGCAGCCTTACCCAAGTAGGACAAAAGACAAAACTAGCAAAAAACAGCGTTTATGGGAACATCAGTGTGCTGGTTAGAGGCAATTGCTCTTGAATCCTTACCTCAGGCGATAGAGGCTATCATAATCCCTTTTTCTATAAGGTCACATGGCCTTCTCTACAATCCAGGTAATTTATAATTAAAATCTTGCAACACAGTTTACACTTGAGGTGGGAAATGCTTGTATTTCAGCAAATTTTTAAATGTTATTTCTCTTTTCCTTCTCATCAGATACCAAAAACCATGTTTACATGGCAGTTTGGGATTGGAATTTAGACAACCTGCGAGCTCCAGGCTCCTGCCATTTAACCAATCTCCTTTATCTCGAGGCACATAGCAAGGAGAATTCAGAAAGGAGAAGTAGGTGATAGCGATAAAACCAGTGTTGGTACAAAATTGCATAATCAAGCTAGAAATGAAAAACTTATCCTGAGAACCGTGTCTTAATTTTTTAAAATCTATATACCAGTAGCCCTGCACGTAGACAGTACTAGTCCTATGCATCACTCAATGTTCTCCTCCAACACCCATTTCACCCTGCTGATAAACTGCTCCTCAAAATCAAATCCGATGCCATGCATATACATTTTCCTATTGGGAAGCTCTTTGGTATTTTTCTCCCTGACAGCTAGTAAGACAGATGGCCGGTTGCTTTTATTATCTTTACCTTTTGTGACAGCACGGATGGACCTGGAGAGTATTATGCTAAGTGAAATAAGCCAGTCAGAGAAAGACAAACACCATATGATTTCATTTTTATGTGGAATCTAATGAACAAAATAAACTAGCAAAATAGAAACAGACTCATAGATACAGAGAACAGACTGACAGCTGTCAGAGGGGAGAGGGGTTGGGAAGCAGAGTGAAAAAGGTGAAGGGATTAAGAAAAAAACAACAACAGACACAGACAACAGTATGGTGATTGCTAAAGGGAAAGGGGAGGGGTTGGGGAGAGGTAGAGGAGGGCAAAGGAGGGACAAATGGGGACAGAAAGACAATTTGGGTGGTGAGCACATGATGCAGTGTGCAGATGATGTGTTATAGAATTGTAACTAGAAACCTGTATGGTTTTATTAACCAATGTCACCCCAATAAATTCAATTTAAAAATAAAGAAGGAGGGGGGGAAATCCTGACTCTTAATTTTTGGGTGTGGTCTGAGTGAAAATAAGGGCATTTCCTAACGAGTAATAAGCCCATAGGCGGAGTCCTTATCCTGTAAGTTAGAAAAGCCTCGCAGTCATTGGTGCCCAGGAAGTGCCCTAGACTGCAATTGTTTTTGTTGTTCTGATCTGAAAATGACAACATAGAACACAGCCAAGGGCACGCACCATTTTATTATGGGTGATGCAGCTTTAATTGGTATGTAAGAGGGCATGCCTGTGGAATTAGTCCTTGGAATAGTGGCCAATCAGATCACTTTCAACATTTCTCAATGTTTAGTTTCATCTTATAATTAAGTAACAGCGATCATTTCCTGACAGCTAATAACTGGCTAGAGGAGTTAGAAGCCTCATTAGGTTGATAATTTATCAAATTTTAAGCTCTTCATCTGCAAAGTTGCAAAAAAGAGGAGCCATCCTCAAACTCCAAAATGATTAAAGACAATCTCCAACCATATTTTGTATGTGTGAGTGTTAAGTTATTTTTTAAAGGCTGACATTTTTATTTTCCAAGTTTTTAAAAAGTAAACTGTGTATTATATAATCAGGACAGGTGTTCATGTTACTTTTATAGAAGTGTATTGAACTGTGTTGACACATATACATGCAAACGCTAGAACAAAAAATAGAATAGACAGGCCATGATTCCTTTAATACTCTTGTTGTGACAATTCCACACCCTTTCCTGAGAACAGCTTCACTAGCATTCTTATATTCACTTCACAAACACTGAGCACCGACTATGTGTGAGGCACTATTCTGAATGTTGAAGATGCAGCAGGGAGAGGGGGTTGTTGTGGGAGAGACAAAAACCTCTGTCCTTACTGAGCTGATGTTCTAATCATAATAATTCCCGTCTTCATGATTACCTGTCAGGAGGCCTGAAAGACTACAGATTAAATGTCTTCAAAGTTATCTAGCTAAAGGTAGAAGAGGGTCTTCACTGGACCATCTCGGCCAACCTACCTCCGACTGTGTATCCTCACAGCAATATGGTCATTGTGTAGTCACCCCAGCTTCTGCTGACTCAAGGACCACTCACTAATCACCCATATTTCTGAGATTACAACCTTCCCTTTAAGAAGAAAAAGTACTGTCTCTTCTCCAGGGGGACCTGCTGCTTCCCTCTTCTGTGTGGGACCTGACATGAGCTGGCCACAAAGGAAATGATGGCATCTAATTCCTTGATGAAACCATTTCTACAGCTTGATGCAGGGACAGTCAGACCTGGAATCCTGGAAATCTAACACAAGATTTCCATCCTGCCTAGACCAGGTATAAAAGACCTCTGGAGAAATGGAACAATCTTTCTAGGGGTACCTACCCACCCTTAGACTTTCATCAGAGTTATTGCTGGGCATCCTTCAACAATCTTTCCCCTCTGTATACTCCTGATTCTTGTTTTTTTTTTAATTTTTTTTTGAGCAGAGTAAACTTAAGTGCTCAAAGAATGATGGTTCCTCCACCACAGGAGCAACTCAAGACATGAGGTCCTCTGGATCTTCAGGTTGTGAAAAATGCAAAGTAGAACCTCAGGGAGGCTTCTGGCATTTGGTTTGAACTATCAGATCAATCCTGAGTCTCAACATCAGTGATGCCCACCAATGTCCTGCAGAGAATCTGTGGGCATTGGCCCTGATGCCTTGCATGAAAGTTCTTCTGGTATCCCAACCGATTCTGTTGGTTATACACTATGCACAACTAAGAATTGGGACTACCTACTTCTCATGCTGCTAAATCCATTTCTTCAAGATGGTGTCTTGGAACTCTTCTTGCCCTGAGCATATTTCATAAGTGAGCCGACTGTGTACTTGATGACCCCTTTATTTTATTAGAAGCTTGTTTTCTTCTGTAGAAATTCTGAAACTTCAAGATGTTCTTCATTACTTTGTTCTAAGTCCCATGTGATAAATATTTGAAGGAACATCCAGCTATCTTAAAATAACTTGACAGTCTTCACAGTACAAAAACATAAACACATTCCTACCCATTTAAAATGTACCCCAACCATTAAGAACCCAAGGGGAACAAGTTGGTAATTATTTAATGGACATCCTGTGTAGCTACTTTCATATAAAATATAGGTAGGGACTCAGAGCAGGCTTTTTCTTCATCCCTGAAGTCACTACTAATTTTAAGTCAGTTTTCCCAATGTGCCTAGCAATCCTATTTGCCCATAATTTCTCAAGAGTAATAGTCTTTTAATTCATTCCTGGATGGGAGAAAAGATAGTTCTATAATATACACTTTTATTTAACCAGGAGTTTTCAAAAAAGGGAAAACATCACAGTGCTGAGTTGGCATACTATGTCATGGAAAGATAGGCCTGGAGGGGTTGAACCAAAATACTTGCAGAATCAATAGGCAAAGCCTGTCTGTTTTGCATTGGTTTTTGTATGTTTGATGAAAAGAATAAAGATTGAGGACTTGACCTCACCCTGGTGATAAAATCGGGAATGGAACCTTGGTAACAAAAACTGAGGGCAACATAAGAACCATTATATATAGAAGGAAGGGCTTCTTTTTCTTGTGTGAAATTCAGTGTTTCCTTTCTCCTCTAAGCCTCTATGGATGGGATATTATTTTGAGGAGAAGGATATGCTCAGGTGTATAGAAGCTTTAGAAGCTGATGGCAGCCTCACAGTCACTGGCTCCTCTGGGCAATGAGAGTCTTGCTGAAGGAGAAACAAACTAGGAAAGAAAGTTCTATCCTGAATGACAAATCTATGTGTTCTAAGAATGAATCCAAGATGTAGAAGTTGTGGGACTGTCCTCAGTGAGAAGAAAGACAAAATTCTTTCAATTGCTTGCTTTGGGGAAACACCCTCATCACTAGGTCTGGGATCATGAGTCAAAGCCAAGGACTGGAGCCTGGCTGAGTCCAGGTGTGTTGGGCCTTGAAAGGGAGTATGCCGGGTTCTGGGTTGGCACCTCTTCTATAATGCCTTTCCCCTCCCAGGTCTCCAGGTCAGGTCTGGCAGGATTTAATGACTGAATCTCTGCAATGACTGGCATCCGCATAGCTCAGGGAAACTAGGCAGCACCACCGAACCCACACTGGGATTAGAATGTGGGTGGAGTGACTGGGAGCTGGACATCTAAGAGGCTGTCATCTTGCGGAGGTCAAAGAAAGCTTTTGCCAAGCCTGTTAGGTGAGTCAACAGGAGACTGAAAGCACTACTTTTGTCCATTCTAATTTTTTTTAATAGCACTGAATATACCGAAACTTCAGAAATGAATTGTCTGATATGACATGTGTATATTTACCCCTAAAAAGAGATGTTAGATGTTTGGTTGATTGGTTGTTAGTGTTTTCCACACATGAGTTGCCTTTATATTCTGGGAATAAATGTTGAATTAAACAAATAAATAATGTATTTCACCAAAATCTTCTTTCAAAGGACCTAGTTAAAGGTAAATTACCTAGCATGCAATGGGACAAGGTCAAGTGGATTCAACACTTTAAATAGCATGAGTCATCCATGAAGACCCTCCTTTCTCATTTTCTTCTGAGTCTTCATCTGCAAAGCTTTAAAATTACCTTCAGGAATAAGGCCACATAGCTGATTTTTTTTAAAATAGCAAATTAAAAAGGACAAATGAAGTGATCCCTTCTATCTGTGCTTCCCCTGCAGTCTGACCCTAGGGAATCAGTTCTCCATGGATCAGATCATGAAAGGTGGTGTGTCACCCTAGCTGGTTTTGCTCAGTGGATAGAGCATCCGCCTGCGGACTGAAGGGTCCTGGATTCAGTTCTGGTCAAGAGCATGTACCACGCCTGCAGGCTCGATCCCCAGCGGGTGAGGAGGCAACCAATTAATGTGTCTCTCTCACATTGATGTTCCTCTCTCTTTGTCTCTCCCCCTCCCTTCCACTCTCGCTAAAAATCAATGGAAAAAATATCCTTGGGTGAGGATGAACAATAACAACAACAACAACACACACACACACACACACACACACACATAAAAGTGGTGTATTTACTACTTCTGAAGACTCTAAATACACCACTTTTCTGTGTGATCTAACCTCATGGGGAGAAGGGTATTAGGTTATAAATGACACAGACCAACTCAGAACTCCCATGGACCTATAAGCCTTCTCTGTAGAAACTGGAGTGATCTTGGGGAAGGGAGAGGGAAGAGAGAGAATTATCATCCCACACACATATTTGTAAGGCAATACCTTTGAAGTAGCCAAAATCCAGATCTTTGAGGGGGTCTCAGAAACTACCATAACTTGGGTCCCAAATTATGGCAAGTCTAAGAAGGCAGCCAGCTCTAGTTATAGGGAGACACTTTTTAAATCAAATATATTGGGGTAACATTGGTTAATAACATATAAATTAGAATTCAATATTATAATACTAAATTTGTATATTTTATTATGTGGTTACCACCCAAAGTCTAATCTTCCATCACCATATGCATGACCCCTCTTGGTCCTCCAACCACTCCTTCTCCATTCTGTTGTCTGTTTTTGTTAGTTACTTTTTGTTTTATAGCCCACACGAGTGAAATCACATGGTTTTTGTCCTTTACTGTCCGACATATTTCACTTAGCATAATACTCTCAAGAGCAATCCAGGTTGTTGCAAATGGAAATATTTTATCTTTTTACGGCTAAGTAGTATTCCATTGTGTGCATACATCACATCATTTTCTCCAATCATCCATCAAAGGACACTTACGTTGTTTCCCTGTTTAAGCTACTACAAATAATGCTTAGTGAACATTGGGGTACATATATTTTTACAAATAAATGTTTTCAATTTTTCAGGTAGCTAGTGAGAAGAGGGATTGCTGGGTCATATGGTAGCTCCAGTCTTAATTTTCTGAGGACCATCCATACTGTTTTCCTTAGTGACTTCACATTCCCACCAACTCCAACACCTGTCACTGTTCTCTGAGTACCCAACAAATCCATGTATGACTAACTCCATGGTCCCTACGCTTGAGGGATGTGTGTTTTTCTGAGGACCCCCTGGTATCACAAGGCCCCCCTACGTCATATGGTAGCTCCAGTCTTAATTTTCTGAGGACCATCCATACTGTTTTCCTTAGTGACTTCACATTCCCACCAACTCCAACACCTGTCACTGTTCTCTGAGTACCCAACAAATCCATGTATGACTAACTCCATGGTCCCTACTCTTGAGGGATGTGTGTTTTTCTGAGGACCCCCTGGTATCACAAGGCCACCCCCCTAAAATGAATGCTTCTCTGAGGAGTGCTTGGGGGCTCCTATTTGTTTTCTGCCTCTTGGCCTTTCCCCCATGTCCAGCTCCCTTCCCTTTCATGCCTACAGCAGAGCCTATTACTGCAAAGTGGTGATGAGGCAAGGTGGCTGGGAGGTGCCCCTGCATGGGGGAGTTCTGTTGTTTTTATAATCAGTGCCAGCCCTGAGTGGATGGTGAGTAAGAGCCTCTTCCACTTCCCTCTGGGCTGTCCTCCTCTCTCACACCAGTCTTGCTGCTGGCCTGGCTTGGAGATGGTGCTAAGCAAGAGCGGCTGCCTGGCTCTGATTCTCCCCAGGCTTGGGACTCAGAGCTGGAGAAGGCAACAAAGTCTGTAAGTGGGGGCGGCGTTGGCCTGTGCTTCCCATTAGCTGGTATTCCTGCAGGAGGGCTTCTGGGGAGAAGTGGCAGATGTGCGGGCAGTAATGTGGTGTTCATTACTTTTACTGCCTCCATTAGGTAGGTTGAAAGTGCTTGTTGAGTGCATCTTCTGGCAACCTCGAGGCCGATTTTGAGGTTAGACAGCATTTTCTCTAAGAGAATCTTATTTCTGGCAAGTTTCTTTGTTCTTAAATATATACAATATCTGTTTGTTCATTCTTATGTTTGAAAATTACAGCGTAAATTCAATTACGGTTATCCATACTTTACTGGGCATTGGTTTGCCATTTTCTATTCTGCTTATGAGAGTAGGGTTTGGTTTGGGTTTTAGCTGCCGTTTTGTGTACGTTACTAACATATTTGTCAGCTATCAGATTATTACAAGCAGATATAAAGGGGAATTTTCTTATAGAGAGACCTCCACAAAGAATTTGTTTTGCACACTCAATAGGGGAAAAGAGCAATTCATTGGTGTGTGTGTGTATGGGGGAGGGAGGAGGGGTGGAGGAATGTTCT
>NW_005353789.1:5991193-6001996 GCF_000412655.1 Myotis brandtii | reverse complement strand
AATGTTTTCTTTTTCGGGGGGGGGGGGGTGTCGGGGAGAAGGGTAGCTGTAATCTGCAAAGTTTCTGCATCCTTAAGCATAAAGATCGGTTTCTCCTTTTGTAACATGATTTCTCTTCAAACTTGTAGTTTAATTGACTCCAGCTTTGAGTGACACTTTAAAAATGCTCTCCTGCCTCAGAAGCGCTTCTCCAAACCAGGTGTTCTTCATGCTCACCTGCGGGCCGTGTTTGATTAGCAGCCAGCTACAACCGGCTGTTCTTACTTGTGCCAAATCCAGTCTATATATGGGAGTCTGTGTCTGAGAAGACGAGTCATGCTCATTGTTCAGTCCTCTTCCTTGGAAGTCATGTGCCAAAATCACAGAAGCAGAAAAGCCAGAAACAGTATGAGGCTTGGTATTGATGAGCCATAAAATCAGAATTTCACCTCATAATATTGCTTTGTTCTTGGATACATCATCCTTTCCAGCTATGAGCTCACCAACCCTTGCTGTATCTCTGGGCCAGTTGGCATCATTGCCATTCTACAGATGGAGAATGGGAGATGCAGTCGGGAAGGCCAAATTGCCCCAAAACCAGGTGATCTAGCTCAAACTGGGAGCCAGCTCCCTTGACTTCCTTCCAACCCCTTGCTGTCTAACAACGCAGCTTAGAAGAAAAAGCTAGAGGCTACGTGGAAACTGCCAGTGTTTCCTGGAAGCAATCTGTATTTGAATCATTATGCAGCCAGGAGAGACCAAACAGTGGGTCAGACAGTGGATACATAAATGTAGACTGGGAGAAGACAGAAGCGGAAAAGGTTGAAAATGAGAAAATTGGGATCTAAGTCCAAAAATAGGAACTATGCTGTAATATTCTTTTTATGCCTCTGTAAACTGTGGGCTGAAATATGCTAGATTATATCTGTCATATGGAAAGTGCAGGATGTCCTCCAGTAGGAAATGATCATCCAAGTAAAGCTAGTGCACAAACTTGAATCATTAATGCAGCAAATATTTATTATCTCCCAGGAGCCAGATCCTATAATATTCATCTTTGAAGCCTTCCTGCCTATCACATGGTGGGTAAAGAAGGTGGCTGAATGGATGGGTGGAAAGGTGGATACACGTCCACGAAATTTCATGTGAAGGACTCCCTGTCTTCTCTCTGCTCTTCCTCCCTTGGGAAAGCTCCTATAATCCTAGACTACTCCTGCCTCACCTCACCTCTCCCAAACCACCCACTCACCGGAAGGAGACTTTCCTTAATGAAGGCAAGTGAACACAGGCCTGGGTGCCCATAGGGAGGAAGCCTTGATGTACTTTTACCCAGATTGAATCTGGGGATACCACGTCAGGAAGAAGGTCACACCCAAACCGACTCAGGAGAGGAACATTTGCATGCGGTCAGCTTCGCTGCAGCAAGCCCAGCACAGGTGTGTGATCTCTGGGGCAGGCAGTCAAAGCACGTTTGCCTCCGTGGCCTCCAGAGCTCCACTACCCTTCATCCACTGTCTCTTGAGCTTGCCTCCTAGGATCCCAGCTTCACATCAGACATATGCAGCCAGAATCTAGGAAAGGCACACCAGGCACCATTATTTATTGAATGCCCTCAATGCATTGGCCTCGAACCAAATGCAGAATTAGATTACTGTACCTGACCAGTTGGTTCACATTTTAAACAAATAACCAGGCAGATAGAGGCAAACTAAGTAGAAGAAATATACACCAGGGAGAGACTGGTGCTGGAGAGGGGAAACCAGTCAGAGCCTGTTATTTTAGGAGCTTAAGTAGGACAGGATCTTAAAATATTTCAGCTCCAGCTCCATGTTTTTGGTCAGCCAGAGGAAAGGCAGCCTTGGTTGGGTGAGGGAAAGGGAAGCCACACATTTCATGCCCTTAATGTTGATTTGTTTCTTTGTGGTTGTTTCTGTCTTTGGGCCACTGCTGGGCCTTGTACGTACCTCTGACAAAGCATGTAGCCAGCCATGGCCAAGCAATTATTTGTTTACTTTCTGTTTCTTCTAATAGAACATGAGCTCAATGAGGGCACGGACTTTGTCTCTTCATCTCCAAAGCCTGCTCAATAAATGCTTGTTGAATTTACATAGGATACCAGCCTCGGTGACTATAATTGAGTCTCAAATGAGAGCTTGGATGAGGATGTTGGATACATCTAGGAATTAAAAAATAGAGTGAATGTGGATTCGAGTAGTCAGGCGGCTTTACTCACTGGGATCTTGAGATGATGGTATTAGAGAGAGGAGTGGGCAGTCACCTGAGACAAAGACTCATAATTGGAGGGAAGGGGGAGGTGCTCAGAACTGGGAACAGTGAGTGGACCAGTGCGGCTGAAGCAGAGGGCTCCAGTCTGAAATGCTGTGTCACATATAAGAAAGGCAGGATGAAGCCAGTGTGTGAAGGGGCAAATGAAAATGTTTGTAATTTAAACTTTGATGATGGGAAACCACTGAAGCCATTTAAGCCAAGATGTAAGTGATAAAAAAAAAAAGCTCAAAAGAGCTGAATCCCACAGCAGCAGGCAAGATAGGTTGGAGCACGAGGTACCAGAAGCAAGGAGCCTGTGTGTAAAGGTATAGCAACAATCTGTGAGTTAAGTGATAAAAATTCTGGTCTTGGGAAGGTGGTAGTGGGAATGAATGTCAGGATTCTGGGGCTTTATGATAAATGTATCATTTGTATCCATCGTTTTCTCTAAATGAAGATTAAAATAATGATGGCTAAACTTTTTATTTAGTGCTTAGTCACTATTCTAAGAGTATTACAAAAAGTATCATAGTTCATCTTCGTTGCACCCCTTTGAAGTACTAATAGTAGGCCCCTTTGAAAGATAAATTAACTGAGGCACAGAGAGATTAAGAAACTTGCCCAAGGTCATACTGTTAGTAAGACGTGGAGCCAGGAATCAAACCAGGATGTAATGCTGCACAGCTCAAAGTCTTAGCCACAAACACCCACATCACCAGGTTCATGGGAGGATTCATGGTATGATGAAAGAGACTCTAAAATGTGATATGTGTTATCATTCCCAAAGGAGAACAGGGAAACATTTCCTGTTCAGCTTATCTATCATCATTATTAACTAGAGGCCCGGTGCACGAGATTCATGCACTGGGGGGTGTGGGAGGGGGGAAGGTCCCTCAGCCAGGCCTGCCCCCTCTCACAGTCCAGGACCCTTCAGGGGATGTCTGCCTGCCAGTTTAGGCCTGAAGGGGATTGGGCCTAAGCCGGCAGGCAGACATCCCTCTCACAGTCCGGGCTCTTGCAGTCTGGGACCCCTTGTTCCTTACTGCCTGCCTGCAGCAGAGGCGGGAGAAACTCCTGCCACTGCCACTGCGCTCGCCAGCCACGAGCCCAGTTTCTGGCTGAGTGGCACTCCCCCTGTGAGAGCGCACCGACCACCAGGGGGCAGCTCCTGTGTTGAGTGTTTGCCCCCTGGTGGTCAGTGCACTTCATAGCAACTGGTCGTTCCACCGTTCGGTAGATTTGCATATTATGCTTTTATTATATAGGATACCCTACTCCAGTTTAAGGTGACCACTATGCAGTAAAATTTAAAATCGGTAAAGGGATAATATGCTTTTTCTTTTAAACATTGATTTTCTTAATTTAAAAATTGATAATATTCATTTTATAATAATTCAAATATTACAGAAATAACAGATATAGCCCCGACCAAGTACTTCAGTTGGTTAGAGTGTGGTCCTGATGCACTAAGGTTGCCAATTCCATCCCCAGTCAGGACACATACAAGACTCAACCAATGAATGTATAACTAAATGGAATGACAGATCTCTCTCTCTCTCTCTCTCTCTCTCTCTCTCTCATCAATTAAAAAAAAGATATGACAAATATATAGTGACTACCCATGCAACCTTAATTGCCCCCAAATCATTATCCATTGTTGGGTGGAAATTTCTCTAACTCTTTTATGTATGCTGACACATTATCATAATTTATATTAACAATCCTTTTTCCCTAAGGTGATCATACTGTTTCATAACATGCTTTTCCATTGAATATATTTTGGATGCCTTTCCATATCGGGACATACAGTTTTATTTCCTTTAAAGGCTGTATGGGATTCACTTTCACTTTCAGCATGACCCAGTCTGGACTCATGTTCTTTTCCAATCGGCAGAGCAACAGGTTTGACGTGACCTAGATTCTTACCTCAATGCCACTTTTGTTCCTTTTGTGTCTTGGACAGGACTCAAGGAGACACAAGCTCAAGTGGGATTCAGTTTTCTGTTTCTGTGAAAATAATAGAAGCCAGCATTTATCTGGTACTCACTATGAGCCAGCAACTATTCCTAGCCCCACTTCATAGTTGAGAGATTGAGGCCTAGAGAGGTTAAGGAACTTACTTGTTCAAATTCATACTGTTAGAAATTAGAAAGTCCGCACTTGAACCCTGGCTCTTTGACTCCAGAGCCTGTATAGTTAGCACCATACTATCTTTATCTCTTTTACAGGTCTTTTACCTAAACTGGATAATGTGAAGTAGTTCCCATGGCACCATGTTGAGGGCCACTGCAGAATACATGTTAGTCTATTAAGATGAGCTCTGCTACTTCTCTTTACGTCACACTTCACAGATACCAGCCACTAAAAAAGCAGGACTTGTCTGAAGAAGCACCTTCCTTTCTGCTGTCTCTCTGCATGCCCTCCCCCAGGTCACTAGTTAGCCTAGAGTTTGACCCACCACCTCTCAATTGCCCCCAGAGGATGCCTGCTAGGGCTCAAACTTTATTTAGAATCTCTACTGCTGAAAGAGACCATGGAGGGAGCGTTGCCAAACGTTCCGTGGGTGAAGTGGAATTCTCCACATTCCAAGTGGGCAATACGATGGCTGCGAAGGGCTGCGTCTCTCCATTCAGGACAACCCACACAGAAATTTCCAAAGAGCCTATTTAAGTACATGAGTATGGATAAACAACCTTAGTGGAGCATCCTTTAAAGACTTTGGCTTTTGTCTAAGTGAACTGGACTAGTTTAACATACAGTATCTTCTAATGGAATAAAGTAACCCTTTTCTTAGCTTTGTGTTGGGAAAACCTATACAAAAGCATACAAGATAATCTTCCAGTCCTAGACTCTTCAAACCATTAATATTTGAATTATTTGTTTGTACCTAATTTTGTTGCTTCAAATCATTTCTCTCCAAGGTAGGCGTTTTCATAAAACTTCAAGGTAAGAAGAGAAATGAAAATTTTAGTTCTTGTGCTCACACAGTCCCCTAAAATGGTCAACCAGCCCCATCAAGGAAAGTGAACTCCCTGATTCAAAAGCAGACTATTTTATGTTCTGAACTTTTTAAAATTATGGTAATGTTCTTCTTTATATTAACTCTGTCATCTGCTGTCTCATAACTTCATCCTTTCATCTTCCTTGGACCAAATAGAAAACACTGAATGATTTTTCCCACTTCACTACCTTCTGACTTTTTGAGGACAGCTGGCATTGGCCTGCCACACCTTCTCCTTTCCAGATTAGTCTTTAATCCCTTCACCTGTTATTCCCATGTCTTAATCTAGAGTTCCTGGGCTGTTAAGGTCCTTCTTCCTTGATTCTGTTCTAAATTGTCCATATCACTCTCAGATGGGTGACATCTAACATGGAACACACACAGTGCTTCAGGAAAGACTAAATGAGGGCAATCGCTTACCTTTCTCTTGATGGTCTACTTCTATCAGATGTGCTAGACTTAGGATTTCACCCAGTTCTTCAAAAGAAGGGGAAATGAACGGAGTTGATTCTGGAAAGTGTGTAAAGCAGTAACCTCGTCAAGCAATGCTCTAGGAAAAAGAAAACTATGGGCCTAGATTTTTCATTTAGTGTATGGTAGCATCTTTGGGATATGCCATTTTTAATAATAATATTTACCCATGGTCTATCTATGAGACAGAAATTGTGTGAAAATAACAGTGCTTGACTTTTCATAAGTTCTGAGTGATAACTCCTGAGCTACCAGATATTGAGGTTTCTTTAAAATGTCTTAAAAATAAACGATGAGATATTGTAGAAGATTTTTTTACGAGTGATTCTTTGAAGTGGATAATTAGCCCGGAAAGAGTACACGTGTGTGGTTTGTTTTTGGGTTTTTGGGTTTTTCCTAGCAGCCTCCCCAGCCTCCCTCCTCCTTACTGCTGACTTGATGGAGTCACGTTTCTGTGAATTCTTGCAGATTGTCTTGAAAGGTTTACTACTTCCCTCTTCCACTGAAGGAGTGAAGTACCCACTCCAGATCCAGATTAGTTTGTGTAACACTAGAAGAAAGTAAAGTAATAGAGAATAGAGTAGGTTTCCCTCAAAAAATTTCTTTGATTAAAAACTGTATCCATGTAGTGGAAGCTTTATTTACACTTTAGACTTCTCTGGAGAAATTACTGCTAGAATAGGCAAAGCAATGTGTGATAGGGCGTATGTGAAGGTGGGAGACTACTTTAGAGTCCCTTGTGTCATTTCCTTAAAAAGCACGTGATTGGGAACCTGTATAGGAGAATAGCACCAAAAATTATGACATACAAAGAAACTACTGTCAAAAATAACACTGCCCCTCAGCTATTAACTAAATTAAAAAAGGAGGACAAAAATCTTAAAGATGAATTTTAAATAAAGGCCAACTAATTATAGCAGAGAATGTGCTGGATAAGAGTGAGTACATGTAATTATATAGTAATTATGTTGAAAATATAATCACATGCCACCTAAACATTTGCTGTGGGATGAATCCATCCCCTTCTGATCCCAAAGACCTACACGGACTTTGTAAGACATGTGAGATGGTTTCCTCGTCTTAGCAGGGTGACCTCTTCCAGGCCAATTAAAAAGTGCTGCTTTGAGGGTATTGGAACCTATGCTCAAAGGGATAAAAGGAAATTGAAACTTCTATTAAAAGGAGCTAATGATGCCTGGAGCAGTTGGGATTAAAAAAGAACAAAGTCATTTTTAAAAAGATCCCCAAATCAAAGCACTGCTTCTCTCATCAAACACTAAGAGAAAACAAAATGATTTTTAATGAAAAATCAGGCAATGGCATCAGCCTTTTGCCTAGAACTTGGGACTTTACTCAAAACCAGTGAGACATAAAAGATAAGCTAGCTTTTCTCCCAAATTAGATAGAAACAATCCAGAAAGATATTGAAATTGTGTATATCTAGGACTGATTTATAATTAATTTCTCATTTGATATAATATTGTCCCTGGGTTAAAATCTAGCATTTTAAAAATTTGAGATACAGTTGACATATAGCATTGTACTAGTTTTAGGTGTACAACAGTGACTTGATATATGTTTATGTCATGAAATGATAACCATAATAAGTTTAGTTAACATCCATCACCATACATACTTTTAAAATTTTTTATTGTGAATAGTTTTTTTTAAGATATACTCTTTAAACAACTTTCAAATATACTACACAGTGTTGTTAATTATAGTCACTATGCTGTACATTACATCCCAGGATTTAGTTATCTTATAACTTTGGAAGTTTGCACATTTTATCACCTTCACCCTCTTCCCCCCACCATTCCTTCCCACCCTCAGTCTCTGGCAACCACCAATCTGTTCTCTGAATCTATGAGCTCGGTTTGGGATTTTTTTTTTTAGATTCCAAATATAAGTAGGAACATGCAATATTTGTCTTTCTCTTTCTGGCTTTTTTTTTTCATTAGCATAATGTCCTCAGTCCATCCATGTGTTCACAATGGCAGGATTGCCTTCTTTTTTTGCCCAACTAGTATTCCAGTGTGTGTGTGTGTGTGTGTGTGTGTGTGTGTTCTTACCCATTCATCGGTTGATAGACACAGGTTATTTCTATGTCTTGGCTATTGTAAATAATGCTGCAATGGACACGGAGGTGCAGATGTCTTTTCAAGATAATGATTTCATTTCCTTTGAATAAATACCCAGAGGTGGAATTGTTGGATCATGTGGTAGTTCTATTTTTAATTTTTTGAGGAACCTCCATACTGTTTTCCATAGTGACTGTACCAATTTACAATCCCACTAACAGTGCACAACAATTCCCTTTTCTTCACATCCTTGCCAACACTTGTTATTTCTTGTCTTTCTTATAACAGCCATTCTAACAGATGTTAGGTGATAGTCCAGTATTTCATTTGCATTTGCCTGATGATTGTGATGTTGAGCACTTTTTCATGTACCTCTTGGTCATTTGTATATCTTCTTTGCTTATCCATGGAAAATAATGCTTATCCAGGTCCTCGGTCAATTTTGAAATCAGATTGTTCATTTTTGTCCCCCTCTCCCCATATTGAGTTACATGAGTTCTTTATATATTTTGCATGTGGCTGCCCAATTTTCTCATCAACATTTATTGAAGAGACTATCCTTTTCTCATGGTATATTTTTGACTCCTTTGTCATAAATTAATTGATCATTATATGTATGAGTTTATTTCTGGGCTCTTTACTCTGTTCCATTGATCTATGTGTCAGTTTTTATGCTAATGCTATACTGTTTTGATTACTATAGCTTTATAATATAGTTTGAAATCTGGAAGTGGATGCCTTAAGCTTTTTTCTTTTCAAGATTGTTTTGGCTATTCGGGGTCTTTTGTGTTCCATACAAATTTTAGAATTGTTTGTTCTATTTCTGCAAAGAATCACATTGGAATTTTTATAGAGATCGCATTGATTCTGTAGATCAAGCATGTCAAACTCGCGGCCTGCGGGCCACATGCGGGCAATAACAAATATTTTTGCAGCCCAGCCAATATAACAGTATGTAAGAAACGTTTTAATAAAATTTTGTAAATTAATTTTTCCAATATCCTATTATACATAATTATTAATAACAAACTACAACATTTGCTAATGACTGATTACTATAATTGTGTTGCATTCATTTTCCTTATGCATCTTACACGCAGGTGCACCATTTCTCTCCACTAATACTAGCAGCGAATATTTTAGCAGCCCATTGACACTCATTAGTCTTGGATTGACTTGTTTGGTGTGCACAACAGGAAATATTTCGCTTTCAGAGAACAAGAAAAATAGGTTTATTTGCGTTACACTTATTAATTTGTGCAGTTATTCAGTGTCTGGTAAGTTAATGTTCAAGAAAAAATATTAATTTTTATTACAATGTTCTATTATTTTATATTAACAATTACTCATTCATTTCAGCCCTTTGTATTCAGCATGTCTCAAATGAAATAAACCTACGTTTCTATGAAAATTGAAGCTTTTGTTTTTTTGCGGCCCACATCAACTTAAACCTTGCTTATTTGGCCTGTGTTAGCCTTTGAGTTTGACATGCTTGCTGTAGATTGCTTTGGATAGTGTGGACATTTTAACAATATTAATCCTTCCAATCCATGAGCACACAACATCTGTCCATTTATTGGTGTTGCCCAGTATCTTTCATCAATGTCTTCCAGTTTCCAGTGCCTAGGTCTTTCACCCCCTTGGTTAAATTTATTCTTAGGTATTTTATTCTTTTGTAAGGAGAACTATTTTATTCAATTGTAAGTGGAACTGTTCTCTTAATTTCTAAAATGTAGCATTTTGATGATGTGTGATGCACACAGTGAGTATTGTTAGGTGATTGCTGTGATGTTAATTAGTATAACCTTGTTGGGTTGCTTACTCCTTAATACAGTTTATAATCACCATTTGTATTAGCTCAGTCTATCTTAACAGTAGGCCACAAACTGGGTGGCTTAAGCAACAGAAATTTATTTTTTCCACAGTTCTGGAGGCTGGAAAGTCCAAGATCAAGGCTCCAGCAAGGTTCAATTTCTGGTGAGAACTCGCTTCCTGGCTTATAGTGGCTGTCTTCTCATTATGTCCTCACATGGCTTTTTGTGGGTGCATGTGAAAGTGTGCAGAGCGAGACAGAAAATGAGCTTTCAGGTATTTCTTAAAAGGGACACAAAGTCGTTTAAATCAGGGTCCCACCCTTATGACCTCGTTTAATCTTAATTCTGTAGAGGCCTCCATCTCCAACTATAGTTCTTAAAAGGGACACAAAGTCGTTTAAATCAGGGTCCCGCCCTTATGACCTCGTTTAATCTTAATTAATTCTGTAGAGGCCTCCATCTCCAACTATAGCCACACTGGGAGTTAGGGCTGCAACATATACATTTGGGGGGAACATAAACATTCAGTCTATAACACCATCCAATAATAAGGTAGAAGTTAGGGAACTCCTGGGCTTAGAAAGGGATGAGGTTTCGTGCTGCGCCTGCACACCAATGGGCAATGCCTTTGTCATAGAGAATAGTTGAGTCGGTGGCTGACAAGCCATCAGGAAACCTAGGAGCAGGCTAAGGCTGCATTTTTCTTTCTGTTTAAATTGTAATTGAACTAATTGCCCAAGCCAAGGAGCACTACACCCTTGGCACAACTAGCAGCAGCCTCCTCATTACAAATTTGCTTGAACTCTTTTAAAATGTGTTTAATGGCAGTGTAGCCAATGGGAAATTCCCCCGTCATAAACCACCACTTTTGAACATTGGTTATCTATCAAGCAAATCAGGGCACAGGCAAAGGAAGTTTCACTGTCCAATTTCACTCCCTCTGAACTTCAATCTCACTGTGGTTTCAATGGTGGCTAAAAACATTATTTTAGAATAATGAAGAGGTTTGCCATAATAAGCAGGCTCTTCCTACTTATACTGGGACTCAAAGCTACCTTCAAGGGCTCAGGATGCCTCAGCTTGGATATTCTAGGATGAGTTACGTATCCTACGATGAATTAAGTGTTAAATTTACAAAAAGAAAGTATATAGCCACTTCCGTGCCCATGTGTATTAAGCAGAGGCAAAT
>NW_005353789.1:5983838-5990216 GCF_000412655.1 Myotis brandtii | reverse complement strand
TAAAAAATTTACAATTTTTAATTATAAACCTGTGTTTTATATCAAATTACTTCTTGCGTGAATTTTGGGACACCCTTTTTGTGTGTGTGTGTGTGTGTGTGTGTGTGTGTGTATTTCAACACCATAGCTGATGAACTAATATAGGTTTACCCATATTGTCCAGTTATTCTAGTTGGTTGTTCAGGGATACAGGCCTAGAGCAGTTATATCATGTGTTTGTGTTAAGAGAGAAGTGGGAAGAGAGGGCCGTGCATCATGAATAGGACTTTGCTTTATTTAAAGTACAACTATAGGCCCTGGCCAGGTGGCTCAGTTGGTTGGAGCATCATCCAATACTCCAAAAGGTTGTGAGTTTGATCCCCGGTCAGGGAGTGTATGGGAGGCAACCAATCAATGTTTCTCTCTCATGTCAAAGTTTCTCTCTCCCTCTCTCCCCCTTTCTCTCTCTCTAAAAAAATCAATAAAACATGTCCTCAGGTGACAATTTTTTTAAATTTAAAATACAACTATAAAAGTAGAACTGAAGTCCCTTAGATCTGATGCTGTAAAATGAGTTAATATCATGCAGAACTGCTCAGTAAATTTAAACAGTATACTGTACAACTACATGGTTTATATCAAGCATGATGATCATTTCTGCCACTAGTGCCACTAAGCTGCCAGGGTTCGGAATCCTATATTGAATCTTCCATGCACCAGACTCTGTTCAAGATCAGGATTTTTCTATCTTGGTTCTTATTACTGTTTTGGGCTGAGTAAGTCTTTGTTGTGGGGGGCTGTCCTGGGCACTGGAGGATGCTTAGCAGCATCCTGGCCTCTACCCACTAGATACCAGAGACACGCTTCCTCCGCACCCAATTGTGACAACCCGAATGTCTCCAGACATTGTGAAATGTCTCTGGGAGCAAAACTGCCTGGGGCTGAGAACAACCATTCTAGACACATGCCATTTTGGAGATGGGGTGTGGTGTATGCAAAGAGCATCAGCTGGGGAGTCACTGTCTTCATTCCTTCACTCTCTCTATTTACCAAGTGCTTGCTATGGGCCAGGCACTGTGCCAGGTGATGGGGATATACGGATGAATAAGATAAGGTTTTTGCCTCAAGGAGAAGAGTCCAGTAAGGGAGAAGCACTTCTTGGGAAATATATTACCAGTCAATGTGGTAAATGCAGCAGAACAGCTATGCCCAGGAGCTAGGAGCACATGATAATGGTCAAGAGTAGAGAGCGCCTGACCCTATTTGGAAGTGGAAGATGGAAGCATCGAGGAAGGCTTTGGTGACTTGCCTAGTCTGACCTGAGTCTTAAAAGATAAGTAAGCGGAGGTGAGAACACTGGGCAGAGGCATAATTCAGTGTTACATGGGCAACAGGGAAGCACAAGACTCAGAGGTGAAAACAAGCAAAGAATGTGTTGGGTGTTGGGCAGGAAATGGTAAAAGTCTGGAGAGGTAGACAGATGACCTTGTTTGCTGTTCTAAGGGCTGGTACTTTATTCTA
Organism: Myotis brandtii; assembly: GCF_000412655.1. Lineage (NCBI taxonomy): Eukaryota > Metazoa > Chordata > Mammalia > Chiroptera > Vespertilionidae > Myotis > Myotis brandtii. The sequence continues at coordinate 5,988,716 of NW_005353789.1, read as the reverse complement.
GGAGCTGGGGAGCCATTAAAGGGTTTTAAGTGAGGGGGTGACATGTTTTTGTTTAAACTGATTGCTTTGGTTAGTGAGTAGAGAATGGATTTAAGGGACATAAGAGTGAAAGCAGGGAGACCCACTTAGGAGACCCACTTAGGAAGGCCTGAATTAGGACAATGGAAAGAGGAGAGGGATTTGAGAAATATTTCAGAGATAAAATGTCATGACCTGGTGACTCTTGGGTATGGGAGATGAAGAAGAGAGAGCATTCCAGGATGACTGCCTGTGGCACTTGTTAAAAGGTGCCACTCTGGTGTCTAGCATATAGGAAAATCTCAGTGAGGGCAACCGTTGTATTATACCATCATATCAACTTCTTCACCCCATTTTGCAAATGAGAAATTTGAAGCTCAGAGGGGAAAAATGGTTAGTTCAAGGCCACACAGTGAGTAGAGAGGCCAAGATTTGAGCTCTATTTGACTGTCTTAACTTCCACCCTATGCGACTGCCTGGCTTTGGCTAAGTGTGGATTCAACTTGTGAAAATGAGTTCATTCAAAGGAGTGGATTTGGTTACCACTGGCTTTTCATGCTTGGTAGGTGCTCAGTATTTACTGAATGGAGGAATGATTGATTTGAATGAAAATTACACCAATATTTACATATCATTTTCATACATTCCAAATTGTTGAGGGGGAAAGAAGTAGCTTACATAGCAGCTTACAGCTAGTATTACCTGCAAATATCACCCACCTGAGCTGCAGTGTTAGTCTCTTTTCAGGTTCCTGGCACCTACAACTGAAGTCTTAAGGCCCCACAGTCCATTGTTCTGCTTCTTTGTTTAAATGTTCAGTTTGTCTCTTCAGACACAGTGCCCAGGACATAAGTATAACAAATACTTGATAAATGATTCAGCAATTTTTATTTTTTTGAGCGTCACCATTAAGTTCTGGGCCAATAAAAGGACCTCCCGTCCTATTGTCATTTCTATCTGAAAATATTAAACATGACCAAGACCAAGAATGACTACTGGGCAGGAAAAGGGGATGATAGTCACTGGGCTAAAGGTTGAATCTCATGGGTGTCATTAAAATAAACACAAAGAAATTCCTGTTACTTCTCTCTAGGATTGCTCCCTTAACCTTTCCTTCTCCAAATCTAGACTTCAAAGCTCCTAGAAAAAAACAAGATACAAAGTGTAGGATTAGTTGGCAAATTTATTTATATTTTAAGGAAGTGTCCCAAAAGGCCAGTTAAGCCTCTCACACAACAGTGACAGTTCCCATCGTCAGAAAACGCAAGAATGATTATAGCCTGTGACCTGTGACGGCTCTGAAGGCCCAGAAGAATGGCCAGGGAATGCCACTGGTATTTGTCTCTCAGTATCACCTTCTTTCACTGCTGCGGGGAGAACTCTGGGCCTGGCTGGAAGAAGAGTCACAGCACTGCAGTTACCAGCAGCTGCGTCTCTGTTACCTGTGTATGTGAGGATTTGTACCAGAACTGGAAAGGGAGAGACTTTTACAATTTTGTGCTCATGAAATTATAAGATAGCAACTCAGAGCAGGGCCCCCTGCAATGGCCAGTTCTCTCCCCGCTGAATCAGGATTCCTTGGTTTGGGGTCAGGGCCTCAGAGTGAGGGTCCATGGGGCGTCCCTCATTCCTTATTCCTGTTGCCCCCACTTGGGTCCTGACAACAAGGCAGCCCGTGGAGGTATTTCTTGTACGTTTGTGGTACCAGTGCTGTCTCACCATTCCCAAAGCAGAGCTTGCTTTTCCCACAAGCAGGGCCTGTACTATGCTTCTCTTTAGAATCTACTATGGGCAATAGGTTATTAATATTATAGTTCACACTCAGTTCAATTTAAAAGAAATAGATTATCTCTTTAAAACACACACACACACACACACACACACACACACACACACACTTGCCCTAGCTGGTTTGGCTCAGTGGATAGAGTGTCAGCCTGTGGACCAAAGGGTCCCGGGTTCGATTCTGGTCTGGGGCACGTACCTTGGTTACAGGCTCCTCCCAGGCCCGGGCACTGGTCGGGGCTTGTGTAGGAGGCAACCAATCAATGTATTTCTCTCACATCAATGTTTCTCTCTGTCTTTCCCTCTCTCTTCCACTCTCCCTAAAAATCAATGGAAAAATATCCTAGGGTGAAGATTAACAGAAAAGGAACACATAAAAAGAAACACTCTTTTTTAGGCTATGGCCTGGTAACTCAGTTGGTTAGAGTGTCATCCCAATACACCAAGGTTGTGGGTTCGATCCTAGTCAGGGCACATGCAAGAAACAGCCAATGAATGCATAAATAAGTGGAACAACAGATCTAGTTTCTCTCTCTCTCTCTTTCTCCCTCTCTCCCTCTCTCTCCTTTAAGTTTAAATTACAGGTAACCATAATATTTCTCCTCTTTATGTCTAAGTACTGGAGATTCCTCCAGATAAATCACCCTTGATCTATATCCCCTTTGCCTGCCACATTTTATTCCATCTTCAGATCTCACTGTAGAGGTTACTTCTGACCTCGCCCTTCGTTGCATAGCACCCAGCAAGAGCTCTCCTCACTCTGAATTGTACCAGAAATGTCAGACCTTAGCGTTTCTTTGGGGCAAGATGGCACTGTGTTCATTGTAGTGTCTCCGGTGAGGGACACGCAGTGCGCAGTCAAAGAATGCTTGAACCGAATCGGCCGGAGCGCATTGGAAAGTGCAGGGGCTTTGCAGGCCAGTGGACACGGACTTGCATCCATGCTGTCACTTACCAGCTGTGTAACTGGAAACATCTCTTCGTGTTGCCAAGCCCCAAATTCCCCATACGAAAAATGGAAATGATAACACATCTTAAAGAGCTGTGGGAAATCTGACACAGTTTCTGGCACATAGTGGGTGCTTAATGAATATACTTATTTCTTTGATCTTTATATTAGGTCGAGGGTTAGAAGTTCCTTCCAAAATATTTATGATGAATGGCAGGGATTAGCTCAGGATAAAGCATTTGACTGCAAAATGTTTATATTTGGCCACTGAATGGGTGAGAGGTCTCACTCTGAGTAGCAGCATGTGTATTTTTTTTTGTCATCTTTTCCCCTGATAAGTGACACACACATTAATTTGTAGCTACCCACTCTGTTCAAAGCTATTTGCCTTCATTTGAATGATTTGCCTTAACCTAACCTGAATGTGCCTGCTCATTACTAGCTCTAACAATTAAAAATGGACTGTTAATTACCATTCCACTTAAAACAGTTGCCTTTTGGTTCCAGGTATGCTCGGCCCTGTTCAAGAAGCCACATAGTGAGTATGCTACTGTTCAAGGTCCCCTAGGGGTTGGGATTCTCTTTCTGTGGAGCAACAGTGACATCCATTGGCCTGTTGTGCTCACTAGGAAACCTGCTTCTCAGCTCTGTGACTGTTGCGTTTCCTGATACAGAAACGCAAAGACAACAAACTGTCTTGGTCTCAACTAATAAGTCAAAGCAAGGGGTGAGCTAGCTTTGACTTATTGGGAGGGGTCCCTGCAGACGGGGCCGCTTTCAGGACCCTCCCACGGACACACATCCTCAGATCAGTGCCAGCTGGGTCTTCCCTTGTGGTCAGTCCTGGAATCGGTCCTCTCTTTGTGAGTTCAGTAAATTACAGGGCTGCGGGGAAACCATCAGTTTTGGATTTAGATATGCTATTGAGTGCGTACACCCGGGCAAATCACTTCCTCGCTGAACCTTTTCCAGGAAGGGAGGCTGCTGACCATACCTGTTTTGCAGTTACAAGAGCTTTTCCATACCGTTTATAATAAATTTCCACAGTTCCACGACAATTGTGAAAATCAGGAAAGCATGAATCACCTCTGCCTAGCTTCCTCCAGACTGTAAGGATGGGAAGCTGAGCACCAAATTACAGGTGTCCACACCTCAAGCCTTGGTGACTTATGCTCAGTGCCTGGGGTGGAATTAACCAGGCCACTGCTCTGGGGGAGAGGTGAGAACTCCCGAGAGAGGTTCTAGAGATAGAAAATCAAAGGAGAGGTTATGGGGCTGGATATGAGATTGAGCATCCACTGTTCTGACTTGTTTCACCACAGATTAGTTCTGCCTATTCCAGACCTTCCTATAAATGCAATAACACAGTATGTACTCTTTTGTGTTAGTATTTTTTTACTCAGCATGTTTTTGAACTTCATCCCTGTTGTTGCATAAATTAGTAGTTCATTGCTTATCCATTCTCAAGTTGATAGACATTTGGACTATGACCAGTTTGGGGCTATTATGAATAAAGCTACTATGAATATTAGTGTACAAGACTTTTTGTAGACATATGTTTTTATTCTCTCGGTATAGACTTAGGAGTGAACTGCCAGATCATAGGGTAGATAGATGTACATTTGACTTATAAGAAAGTTTCATACCATTTTCCAAAGTGGTTGTACCATTTTACAGTCCAGTCCCGGTTGCTTCACAACATTCTCAACATTTGGAGTTGGCAGTTGAATTAGTTTTCTAGGTCTGTGTTACAAATGGCCACAAGCAGCGTCTTAAAGCAGCGCTGGTGTGTTAGCTCACAGTTCTCCAGGTCAGAAGTCCCGTATGATTCAGTTGAGTTCTCTGCTCAAGGTCCCTCGAGGCTGACATGAATGCTGGCTGGGCCGGGTCCATATGTGGAGGCTCTGGGAAGACTCCACTTCCAAGTTTATTCAGGTAATTGGCTGAATTTCATTTCTGCGGTTTCCTTACTGGCTGTCACTGGGGCACCTCTCTGCTCCTAGAGCAGTGATGGCGAACCTGTGACACGCAAACTCATTGTTTTGGTTGATTTTTCTTTGTTAAATGGCATTTAAATATATAAAATAAATATCAAAAATATAAGTCTTTGTTTTACTATGGTTGCA
>NW_005353789.1:5967622-5982986 GCF_000412655.1 Myotis brandtii | reverse complement strand
ACAGATTTTCAAAATAGGGAGCTATTTCCTGGAATTAATGCTGGCCATTTAAAAGAGCGTTTTCTCTGTAGGCCCATAGTCAGTTACCATGTGGGTGCCCAGCAGTCATGTCATTTCAAAAAGGACTCTTTCTAATGGGCTCGCTTACTAATCAGAAACTTCTGACTTTAGATAAATAGAACATTTTGTATTTGTGAAGTCAAAGGGTTTATTAGGAAAGCTACCTTCTCATCTAAAGAATTTATGTCATGAACTCAATTATGGTCCCCTTTCTCCGCCCCCCCCCCAAAAAAAAACCCTCATAGGTTAAACTCTTAACCTCAAGTACCTCAGAATGTGATTGTATTTGGAGGAGATGTGATTAAGTTCAAATGAGACCTTTAGGGTGGGCCCTAGTTCAATATCAGTAGTGTCCTTATAAAAAGAAAAAAATTGGACATACAGAGAGGCACTAGGGATGCCCACAGAGGATAGACCACATGAGGACACAGTAAAAAGATGGCCCTCTGCAAGCTAAGGAGAGAGGCCTCAGGAGAAACCGAAACTGGTGACATCTTGATCTTGAACTTCCAGCCTCCAGAATTCTGAGAAAAGTAATTTCTGTTGTTCAAGTCACCCAGTTTGTGGGATTTGGTTATGGCAGCCCTAGCTAACTAATACAGCTTCTTTAAGTTGTATAGCCTTAAGAAATGTATGCAGTAAGTTGCTGATTAATAATTCTTCTTGAGTCTCTGCAGCTAGAATCCCTAGTTGACTGACAACTATGATTCTCAAACTTAGCTGCACATCAGAGTCTTTAAAGATAACAATGCTTGGCATCATTCCCAATAGTCTGATTCAATTTGGGGGGGATTGGTCCTGAGCCTCTGGTTTTCAAAGCTTTCCAGGTGGTTCAGAGGTGCAGCCTGGAGTGAGAATCATCGACTTGGAGAGAAGGATCTCCCCTCAAAGGGGGGTCAAGGCTTATGCAGCTCTCAGCTGGGATGCCAGTGCCATCCAGAAACAGGGGGGCAGCGCTGTTGCCTAGATAGCAGGACCTCGAGTGCCTGGAGGAAAAATGAGCCTCTGCCCTTTGGCCTCATATTAGTGGAACCACCTCAAGTCTGCAAGTGAGGCACTTACTTGTGCAGTGTGGCCTGGCTGGGATCCATGGGTTTTGTTTTTTTATTGATCTCCTATCTTTCTGCCATTGATAGCCTGTGTTTAATTTCTTGTCCCACCTTCCATACCAGTTGAGGGTGGGGCATCTGGGAGGGCATTCCAGGAAGCTGTGGCATTCCCTCAGCACCCTGGGCCCAGAGCTTGGAGCCAACAGAAGAGATGGCCATTCTGAGGAGGGAGAGTCTGTGAAGGCCCAGATGGCTTCCTTCCCCAGCAGTTGTAAGGGCCGGGGCCTTGCCAGGGGTGCTGGACTCTTCTGTGGACTTGGCTGCTTTTTGCCACATCTTTTATGATTGAAATGGTGTTTCCTGATGTTTATGACTATTGAAGCTTTCTGACTTTATTAACTTAATCCCTGGCAATTCTTATCAGTCTCTCATGAGCCTGGGAGAGTGAAAACATTACCCTGTTCTGGTATTTTCCATGAGCTGCCTGCTCTGTTCCTGTGTGGAGAGCAGTGATGTGTTTGAGAGAGAGAGATGCAAGTTAACAGAGGGGACAGTGCTTGCCCCTGCCTTTCAGCCTCTCTCTTCTGTTTGCTGGTGTCTATCTAATCTTCCTCTCCGCCATCAGGTGAGACATCCTGACCCCGTGTCATAACTTCGCCCTGATAAGCGCTGCCCGGGCAATTCCACGGTGTCAGCGCACAGCTGCCTGCCCTGACATACGGCAGAAAGCTTCCAGTGCATTAGGAAGTTCTCACCGACCACTTTCATCACAAAGCCAAACAGAACAGGGCCACTTTCAGGACCCTACAGCTTACCAGGAAAAGAACGAATTTTATAGGAGACTTTGGGGCTTAAGTGTTGATGGATATAAGGTGGTATTGCTAAAACAGAAAAGAAAGAACAATTTGCTGCATTGTACGTCTAGAGTTTAAGAAAAATCTAGTGATACCCAGTGTCTCTTAAAGCTGGAGAAAGTTCTGGCCTCACTCAGTACTAATGGCAAAGTGATCCTTTTAGAGCACAAATCTGATCCTGTCCCTCTGCCTAAAATCTTCCAATGCCTTCCCATTGCCTTTGGATAAGCTTCAAGTTCCCAACCAGGACCTGACCAGATCTGCATGTGTCCATGCTGTGTCCGCCCCCTTAGCCACTTCCTCCTTTGCACTCTCAGTCATACTAGTTTCTTCTCCTTCCTGGGTCTTGCTGGGCTCCCTTTCCTCCATTCTTTTCCCCCAGCCAACTCCCATTCAATCTCTAGACTTCAGTTTAGAACCCTCCCATAATTTGTCAGTTCTGGTTTAGGATAGCTTACTCCAGCCTGTCAGATAGATTCCATCAAATCGAGCCCAAGGCATAGTAGTTGCTCAATAATACATGCATGCTGGATGAATAAACACCCAAAAAGAAACATCTAGAGGGAGACAGGTTTAGTTGACATTGAGTTATTATTTACTAGAGGCCCGGTGCACGAAATTCCTGCATGGGTAGGGTCCCTAGACCTGGCTGGCGATCAGGGCCAGTCGGGGCCTTCTGGCTGCCAGCCGGGGCCTCCCTTCCCCTGCTGCTGGCTGCTGGCTGGGGCCTTCCTTCATTCCGCGCTACCACCTGGTGGTCAGCGCACGTCATAGCAAGCAATCGACCCCCTGGTCTCCCGGTCAAACTCCTGTGGGGACAATTTGCATATTAGGCTTTTATATATATAGATGTGATGCCATGGCCTCCACTCTTAAGAGAAAGAGTGTTTTTCAGAGAGCTGATCTGAGAAATAGGAGCTCTATGCACTGCTTCTCTTAAGGATACAGTGAAAAAGTCAAGGTGTTTTATTCCTCTTTTAAAAATAAGCAGAGCAAGATTCTCTGGTCTAATTGCATACATGGGACTAATATTAATGAAGTGATATTCATACAAAGCTGAGCTCATTTGGCTAAAACAAACTAAGGTAATATATATTCAGAGAGAAATAAAACAGGAAAAAAAATCTATCCCTACTGTTGGCATTTAAGATTATTGTTTCAGCAGTCATATGTCTTAGATGTTTTGATCAGATTCTTCTGACTGTAAATTATTCTGTTTTTTCAAGTTAGGGACAAAGGAAAGAAAATGCCCTGTTTACCTCCCTCCCCTGCCTGTATTATGAGCTCAGTAAGCGCAAACTGTGTGGGAAGTTTCCTGCTTTAAAATTTATTTACTCTCCAATGAAAAGCTACTTTTATTTCATTATTTTTTTAAGCACACATGGGCTTTAATTTGGTGAGAAAAATATCCTTGCCATTAAGAGGATTCTGCCTCATTGCCTCCAATAAAAAAAGCCTTCCCCTTAAATCTGCAGAACTCAAGGAAGCATAAATTAAAACAACATTTGTTGTTTGTCCCTTTGATCAACAAACACCCATCTCCAAAAGAAAACACTCTAAACCAGGCCACACTGAAAAACAGTCCCTTCCCTAAAATCAACCCACCCATACAAACAGCTTAGCCTCCCGCCTGGAGAAGGAAGAAAAAAATGGGATGGGGTTGGGGACAGGAAGAATTGGGAAGGGAATTGGGTTGGAGTTCTTAAGTTCCTTATTTTGCCTGTTGGCACAACTGTCCTCACCTGTTAGCTCTCCGACTATCAGACTTTTGATTTGGAATCAAGTAGCAAGTACTTTCTAGAGTCTGTTGTTTGGACTTCGAAGCATCTTTTGCCATTATCCACTAGGCATGCAATTTTTAAAATATTCTGTTGGCCAGTGGTTCAGAAAGAGCGGAAGACTCACGCTTTTCCTCTCTACTTCTGCAAACTCTTACATCTTTTTCTTTTTCCCTCTTTTGGCCACATAAAGAGAAAAGATATTTACATGTAACTGTAAGGCAGCTTGCTAAGAGAAAAAAAGGGAGGAGAGGGGATGAAATGATAGCCAAAGGAATAGTAATGTATTTTCCTCTTCAGAAGGTATGTGGCCATTCTCTCTCTCTTTTTTTTTCCTTATTTGTTTTTTAATGTTTTAAGTTTTTCACATTTTTAATTGTGGTTAAAAAAAAAAGCACATAACATAAAATGTACCATCTTGACCTTTACAAAGTGACAGTTCGGTAGTGTTAAGTATATTCACATTATTGTGTAAGAATTCTGCAGACTTTTTCTTCTTGTAGAACTGAAACTGTATGCCCACCGAACAGCTTGCCAGCCCCCCCTTTACTGTTGTTTTTAAATTAAAATTGAAAAGATGAACTCTTCTGGTTCTGTAGAATGTCCTCATTATCTCATATGGTAGGAAGTCGAAAACGTTGTGTTTTTTATGTAACATAAAAGATACCTGTTTTCCAAGATCACTGTTCTCTAGGTTACTTATCTTCCGCTCTCTCCTGCGCATTCTAAGATAAGTGACAGAGGAAACAAATCCTGTCCTTGAACCTCTAGCAGCCTGGCCTCTCCGACTCTCCCCTAACATGGGGATCAAAGGAGAGTTCCCCTCTGACCACAGAGAACTATCCTCCTTTCCAGTCAAACTTCCAGAAGCCATTTCCTCCTACCCACCCAGCCTCCCCATTCCCCCCACTCCCACCGCCGCTGTGACACGCTGGTCGCTGGTCTCACGTTTCACACCAGCTGCCAGGGTCCCCACTTGGGTTGGCTCCAGTTTTCTGAAGCCTGGCAGTTCGCTAATAAGAAAACCAGGGATGTAAATCACCGGCCCAGACAGTTTCCTGTGGGGGAGCTTTTGAGTTCCCATCAGATCTTTTCATTCCAGTGCGTGAAGGGGAGACCAACGCTCCCTTCAGACACACATGCGAACACAGACCAGAGCTAAACAAGGTTGGGTACAGGCAGAGAGGGGGAGGGAAGCTCAGAGTAAAGATGCTTCGCACAGGCTTTCATTCTTTTGCCCCAAACACATTCATTTAATGAAGAGAGGGGATCTCAGGCTAGATTTACAAGAAAAATAGCAGAGCTCTTAGTCTGGCAGTTCCAGTACTGATTGGGGAAGGGTTCTGGCTTGATAATTAGTAACATGCGATTACCACTGATATTTCTAAAAACAGGGGGGTTTTTTTTAAAGCCTTTTTTGTTTTGTGAACTTGGCAGTTCCAAAGCGCTGGTGGAACATTTATTAGAGATCTATTCTCTATCATGGTTCCAGTACTGATTGGGGAAGGGTTCTGGCTTGATAATTAGTAACATGCGATTACCACTGATATTTCTAAAAACAGGTGTGTTTTTTTTAAAGCATTTTTTGTTTTGTGAACTTGGCGGTTCCAAAGCGCTGGTGGAACATTTATTAGAGATCTATTCTCTACCATGATTGCACTCGACACTGTAGGTTCCCAGATGAGTACTAAAGATGTGCTCCCTGCACTCTGGGATCTTACCATCCAGGTATCAAAAACCTGGAGTATATTACAGCAAAGAAGGCTGAGGGCTGATACAGGCTGAGGATCAAAGTCAAGGGACCCTAAAGTTCTGTAAGGGGTAGAATAAAGGAAATGAAGCACTCAGCAGAGTGCCTGAGGCACAGCATTCGATAAATGAAGTTGTCGTTAATAACAGGGACGATAATAACATCATCCAGACATTCACCCAGGAGTAGCTCTATAGGGAATACAGGGCATACCAATAACGGAACAAACAATACTTTAAAGCCATATACAATAAGCACCAAAATTTAGTTCATAAATTTGGGGGGAGAAATAGCTAAAGCATTAGGGGGAAGGTCTTGAAAGATTGGGATTTAAATAAACAGAGAGAGACAAGAACCACCTGGACTCAAACAATGAGATGATGGTCAAAGAGCATTAACTGAGTCAGTACTGACATGTGCTCTGCACATGGGCATCAGAGGTAATGGGGGCGTGGTCCCTGTTCATGAAACACTTTAAGTCTAGGAGGGGAGGTTTCTATTTGAATGGCACCAGTAGCTCTATTTAAGGTAAAATGGATAAGGGCTATAGTGGATGATTGAATAATGTATTTTTAAGAATTCAGAGGAGAGAGAAATTGCTTTTGGTTAAGGATCAGAGAAGTTTCCTTGAGAATGGAATACATTTTATAGGCACTAGGAAAGGAATACATTTTCCAGGTCCGAGGAGAAGGGCTAGAATTTCCTTAGTAGAGACTGGGGTTGAGGAAGGAATCGCAACCCAGACAAAGGAACATGTGAGTAAAGTGCCCAGGAGGGAAACCAGGGCATGCTTGTAAATGGTAATTATTGGACTCACTAAAGGTAGCTAGAGAAATTCTCTCCTTATAGCTGAGGTAAGAAGGATGGAATCAGGTAAAGTTAAGGGCCCTTCATTGGGGAAAAGGCACAATTTTTAAGAGTAAATAAATATAGCCCGGCTGGCATGGCTCCATGGTTGAGTGTTGACCTATGAACCTGGAGGTCATGGTTCGATTCCCCGTCGGGGCACATGCCCGTGTTGCAGGCTGAATCCCCTGTGTGGCGTGCGGGAGGTGGCCAATCAGTGATTCTCTCTTATCTTTGATGTTTCCATCTGTCTCTCCCTCTCCCTTCCTCTCTGAAATCAATAAAATATACTAATATATGAAATTTCCATTTACTGAGGGAAAAGATCATTCTGGGGACATCTGGGACTTTGCTCATCCTCCATTCGATTGATGAGGCAAAGTGGGTTTTTAAGTAGCTTTCTCTGAATGGCAATGAAGTAAGTCTCTGCCTACAGAGCAGATGTGTCCAGTTTCCTTCCCCTCTAGGAGACAACAAAAACGAGTCTTCTTGCTAACGTCGTGTAACCTGCAGTGTTATCTTGGTCAGCCAGGGTGACATAAGAACAAGGCATGGGCTTTGGAGTCGGGCAGACCTTTTAATTCTTCATCCTGCCCCTTCTTTACTGTTGGGGCTTAGTAAGTTACTTAAAATCCGAGTTTCGTTTTCTCTCCAAATAAAATGGGACTGCTCAGAGGTACCTTGAAATGTTATTGTAAAAATCAGAAATAAGGTAGGTAAAGCCCCAGACGTGGTATAGGACAAACACGAGGCACAAAATAAATGGCGGCTGTTATTCCTGATAGGCTGTGGGCTCAGCTCTTCCTGGTCTACCACCCAGACACGACAGCCTGAAGCCTGCAGAATCTGCCCAGGGCCCTGCTATCTTCTTGCCTTTGGCTAATACAAGCGTACTTTGGACATCTCCCAAAGGTACTGGTTACAAGAACTTTAAAAATAAATTTTCTCTCCCATCTTATCTGGTTCCTAGGTAAGAGCACTAAAGTATGCGGAATAACACTGACATCCGGCTTAGAGTAGAACAGTTTCCTAAACACCGACTGGGAGAAAGTTGTGCTTAAAAGCAAATAAGCTGAAAAAAGTAAAGAAAAAAAAAAAATGTATCAGTGCTTGAATCTACATGTTAAGAGTATAAAATATTTTCTCTCCCATCTTATCTGGTTCCTAGGTAAGAGCACTAAAGTATGCGGAATAACACTGACATCTGGCTTAGAGTAGAACAGTTTCCTAAACACCGACTGGGAGAAAGTTGTGCTTAAAAGCAAATAAGCTGAAAAAAGTAAAGAAAAAAAAATGTATCAGTGCTTGAATCTACATGTTAAGAGTATAAAATATAACTGTGTAACTTCAGGCAAATCAAAGAGATCCTAAAAAAAATAACTATTGTCATGATACTTGGTGGCCAGAATCTTTTTTAGAAGCAAATTGTTTGTGGTTTTGAAAGGATAAGGGGAGAGGAATTGGCTTCTTTAAGTCAATAAAGTGAGCCTGCCAAGAAGTAAACAGGAGCTACCTTTAATTTCCCTGCTATTCTTCTGAGAGCCAGAGAAGCTAATACTTAAGACCAATGAAGCTTCCAACTAGCTAGTGGAAAATTTATTTTCAAAGTTAGGTTTACAAATGAAGGTAAGGTGTGTGGTTTTTAAGCCCAAAGCACCAAATAGGACTTAACTCTTTTTGAAAAAATATGTAGACATTAAATATCCTATTGTCTAAGCCTCAGTAGCAGTTAATCATCAAAGTAACTCATTTATATTTCAAAAATACCCATTAGTTTTACCCTGGCAACTTGTTTTTATTTCTTGAAGTGATGCCTCTGTAACACCTTGAGCTGTTCTTAAAGCAGTGTGGGACAATGTTAATGCCACTTAAATATTTTAAATATTTATATGGAGTCAAGACTTCATATAACAGAGTCTTAGGAAGAAACCTAGCCAAGAGAATAGGTGTCTTGATGTGGTGGGTACAATGAATAAGATGTCCTTTTCTGAAAAGCCTAAAATGCCGATACGATGCAAAGACCAGAAGTGCCAAATCAATGAGCTTTAGCAAAAGAAGTAATTTTGGTTCTGTTGATGCTGTGTCTTGTTATGGAGAAATTATCGGTGTCTTTGATGAGTTAATTTGGTAAGGGAAGCAGGTCATTACAACAAGTAGGTCATAGCTTTGTAAGCAGTGGAATAACATGGTACTTGTGTCGTCATTAAGACAGATTTCTACAGGTAAATCATTTGTTCAATTTGTATGTCCATTTATAACCCATCCATTTCCAGATCTGCTCTCTCCAGATGTGGCACATGGGATTAGATTCACACACCTCAAGTTGATTTTAAAACCCTCCTGGCATACAGGTGTGTCCATGCCACATCTGCTCTCCCTGACTTTTAATCTCTTCTCTCCAGCACTGTTTCAATAGCTCTTCTCTCTTCCCACCCAATCCTCACGCAGGCTTTCAGGAAAGCAATTTTTTGTTAAAATACAAGTTGCAGATCAATGACAGGAATTGCACTGAATTTCATCGCTATTCCTCACACCTCCCCCAAATTCTTATTTATCTTCATCTGTATCTTCAGTCATATATGAATATTCTTCTAGAAAGAAGAAAAAGGGGTTACAGCTGCCATCAGAACATATTGGACTATGTCCCGGAAAATATTTCAATTCTCAATTCTTACACTTCTTGGACACCATTAATTAAAATACTTCCATTAATAGAAAATAATGGTCACACTTGTGCTCAGGCACAGGTTGGGTTGGGATGCTGGCTGGCTCACCCTGTCCGCCCTTGCCCACACCGTCTCCCCACGTCCCCAGCGCACACTCTCCCCCGTGACAAGGACATACCGGTATTTGAGTGCACTCCAGCTGAACTCATGCTGTTAAGGGCCTGTCACTTGTAGAGTTTTGCCTTTCAGGGTTCTGGCTGTCAGTACTCACTGTCACCCAGATCACATGTCATTTCCCAAGAGTCAAATGACCTTCACATACCAAGTGCACTTCACCTTCTTCCAGAAGGTTGCTGCCTCTAATGGGAGGTGGCAGCTGTTAGGAGTTCACACCAGCCCTGTTCTGAGCTGCAGGGTTAAAAAAGGAAAACCACTCTCTCCAGCACGAACAGCTACAATCACTTTTAAACAGGTGAGGTGTAGTGGTTTGAACGGAAGCTTGACCTGAGCCTTTTACAAGTGAATCTACAAAGTGGATTTTCTTACCTGAAATTCTGCTCAGGGACCAAGATTTAAATGAATACATGAGTTGAAGAATTTACTATAATTTTCTGACATAATCATCATTCTCTCCCATACAGAGTTTTAACAGTGATTTTAAGTGCAGTCTAATTAATGAGAGCTAAAATTCAATAAGCACTTATTTTATAACAGGCACCATTCTAAGTGCTTCATATAAAGTATTACATCTGAAACACAGGTCAATTTTTAGTCATTTTACGGTTGAGTAAGCTGATGGAGAAGGTTCATGACCGGCCCAAGGTCACATGGTAGTTTCTGTGACCAGGGTCTAAGCATTATGCTCCCAGAGGCCGCACTGTTAACAGGAGTGGGATTCCACATTAGGCATGTGGTCAACATCAAGCCATCTTCACGTGCCCTCAGTGTGACTTCCTGAAGGCACAGATCTGATCATGGCACCGGTGTAAACTTTTAATGATTTCTCACCACCTACGAGATAAAGCCTACATCCCGAAGGTGGTCCAAAAGGCTTCCTACCTTCACCTGCCTCCATCTACTTCGTTTGCCACCTGCCCAGGCACTGGCCATGGTACTTGCAGCTCCACAATTGGCCTGGGAATTTTTATGCTTCAGGGCCTTCAAACTTCCCAACCCCCCTCCTCTTAACCCCAATAAGCTCATGTTCATCCTTCAAGACTTCTCCCAAACATCTTCTCTATACCCTTCCTGGACATAAATATTTTCTCTTCTGTTTGCTACCAGTACATAGAACAAAAATAAAATTAAAATAGCTACCACGTGCTCAGCACAGTGCTGAGCATTTTACCTGTTTGGTGGGCACAAATCTTGAGCCACAAACACAAATTATGGAAGAAATGTAACTGTTTCTTTTTAAAAAATCGACAGTTTATGTTTTAAGACCTCATTCAGCCAGGAGACAGAAACTTACTACCAGCCAATTCAGCACCTCCCCCAGCTACTGGGGTTGCAGCTGAGCTGAGAAGTTTAGGCAGAGTCTAGGGTGTGTGTGTGTGTGTGTGTGTGTGTGTGGTAGGCAGGCTGGGGGAAGTTGCACCAGTGGTATCCATGTCACCATGGAGACACATGCTGGTGTTTAGTCACCATCCGAGCTGGGATAGTTGTGTCTGCAGCACCTCAGTCTGTCAGGCACCTGTGACCGCATGGCTTTACCAGATACATCCTGCCTCTCTGGGACCCTCTCGGTTGGGAGGATTGGTGGCAAGTGGGAGGCTCTCCTGCCTCGGTGCACCGCACAGACATTTCTTTGACTCCTACTCTATGCTGGGTTCCCAGCAACTCTGGGACTGAGCCAGCTCTCTGGACTCCTGCATGGTGTCAGTGCTCACAGACTTTCTGCTTTCCAATCCCTAAGCCTATCTGGAGCTCCCATCTGGCCCCATGTAGGACTCAGAATGGCTCCAGCTTCTAAAGCCCCTTCTCTTCCCTCCTCTGCCTCTCCTTGTCCTTCGTTAGCCCTGGAAAACTGTTACGTCTGTTGGGGAGAAAAACTAGCTCTAATTGAGTTTTCTTCCAGATCTTAAGTCTTATGCCTGGATTCCTTTGTTATATGAGTTCTGCTGAGTCATCCCTTCCTTGGTCAATGAATGTTACAGATTAGGAGGAAAAACAGGAGTATGAGGAAATTCAACGGAAGGAATAAGAACAGTTAATATCTGACTATTACTCCTGCCCTCCAGACACACACACAATGAATAGCTCATATAATCTCTGTAAAAATCTATGGGAGGTATAATTATTCTTATTTTACAGAGGAAAAACTGAGGCATAGTGAGATCAGTTAAATTGCACACAGGCAGCAAGCTCTTGACCACCAACCACACTCTACTTTCCTTATCACATGGTATTGCAATCACTTCTTTAGATGTCTGAGATTCTGAGTTAAATCTTGCACTCCTTGAAGTTGGGGCTAGGTCCCACTCCATCTTGATAGTCCTAAAGCCTGGCACTTAGCAGGTGCCCAGTAGGTGGTGCTTGAATTGAAATGGGTCAAGGTGAGTTAAAGAAAGAGAAGGAGGAGGGGTAAAAAGGGCCAATGGGAAAGTTTCCTGATCTTAACCTATTCTGGAACTTCCTGAATAATATTCTGTCAACGAAAATATAAGTGGAATTGAAAGTTTAGTGGTATTAGCTACATCATGTCCAGAATTGAACTCTCTTTACATTATAGTGTCAGATTATTCTAACCATAGAAATTAATTCCTGTGTCCAGAAAAAAAAAAAGGTGTAACGTCATTGGTGACAGAGCAATAACAAGTGTGGCTCCCCTGCAAACAGGGGCAGTGACCAGACCGGCCGACAGTTGTTATCAGCCAATGCAGCCCCCATGATTTTTTTTAGTTTAAATGCATTTGAATTTTAGACAGCCTACATGACATGTTTCTTCTTAAAAACAATGCCTCCGCTCCAGATAAATCACGGTCATAATAAACGAGGAGCTCAGGATAACATCCGTCCCATTTGTCCTGTCCTGGTGTGTGGATGAAAAACAGCAGCCAGTTATGATGACAGGTGATAGGTCAAATTGCCAAATTTGTTAACATCTTTCTATTTCTGAACCATCCTTAAAGAGAATCACATGTGGGGTCACACCATCCTCACGGGGGTCCAGCAGAGCAACCATGCCATCTGGACTCATGTTGTCTCCAATAAAGAAGTGGTTGGTTTTGAAATTGGCAAAGATGTGATCGATCTGTTCTGCAGCCCCTGTCATAAAAGGCTTTACTTTTTCTGGTCTCTGTTCTTCAAGTTTCCCTTTGAATGATTTCATGTCATCTTTGATGTCTTCCTGTAGGCTTCTTTTGTGAAGCTGGTTTCCATGGCTGATGAGGTCCTGGTAGATGCCCTACGATTTTTTATTTACCTTCTAGACATTGTCATCCAAAATGCTGGTGTTTTATAAATCGGATAACTTCTGGAATTTCACACCCTTACGATTTTTTATTTACCTTCTAGACATTGTCATCCAAGATGCTGGATGGTGTTTTATAAATCGGATAACATCTGGAATTTCACACCCCTCTATTACATTTTTGTCTGAAAGCTTTTTTATTCCACATTACATAAATCCCTCTGATCCCCACAGCACTGAACATGTCCTTGTCTCCTGTGCTTCCATGAGGGCAAAAGCTTGCTGACTGCCTTCACCCTCTGAAGCTATCCCTTGGAGTTTTCTTCTGCTAGTTTTGTTGTTGTTTTCTTCTTCCTGTTTGCTTCTTTTAGTCCGATAAAGTTTTGACGCAGGCTGCTAAACCTGGCCCACAAGGCCATCTGCACTGCAATTGAGAGCTGTACTAACATGTACAGTGGCCCAAACAGTGAGTGAACTTTCACCAACCTAGTCCTGCCCCCTTTTCCTTGGGTTCTGACCTCTGTAAGAGTCCAAGTAGATTTCTGGATAACAGCCAGGTTGCCTAACGGCCTTTCACCCGGGAACTTAATCCTGGGGCCACAAAGAACAATAGAAAACATAGAGGTGCTCTTGTCCATATGAGCCAGTTGCCAGCAGCAGCAAATGCTTTTCATAAGGGGAGAGGGTGAGGAAGGCGTTAGCTCAGAGGACCAGGGGCTCACTGGGCCATTTATGGGAAAGGACCGTGATGGAGGATAAAAGGTGGTTGAAAAGACTAAATGCATCAGGTCCTCAAATAATGTCATTTTGTTATATCTTTAATGAGATGCTATAGGAACTGAATTCTTGTTTATATCCATAAGCCTACAGTCAAATTGTTTTTGTTAAATGTTGTTTTGCTTAAAGTCACAAAACCTATTGATGATGTTAAGTAAAGACTTACCCTGAAAAAAAATGAAAGAAATTATAGTGTTTTCCCCCTTTATGTTACAATCACCACTTCATGAAATAAATTATTTCTCAGGTTTGGCATGATCTTAAATGTCGTTTCTTACTTTACATTTCTGTTTTAACATTTTATTTACTAGTATGGTTGTTCACTTATTTTTTACATTTTGTTGTGAGTTGTTCAAAAAGTTAAAGTACTTATTAAAGTGACTATTACGTTAGAAGTTATGTAATGTCATATTAAAACCACATACCCACTTAAAAAAGGAAGCACACTATATGTTCTTGCCCCTAGCTCACGGAGAGAGATGTTAGCATAACTTTGTATTGCTGTGGAGATTTCTTCATTTCCATTCTCACCTTTGATCCCACAAGACAGGCTGTTTTCCTTTCATCTACGAAAATCTGATGATGCTTCTAAGTTACAGATCCAAGTAAAAAGTAATTTCCAGAGTCTGTGGTACAATGGCAGCCCAATGATGGGTTTCACTGGTATAATACAGGCTGTGTGTGAGGTTAGATTTCAACCCAACGTGTGTTTTCAATCATCAATTTAAAGTGATGCTTCACACAGGAATAGGGGGATCTGGTCCACCCTTACGAGAGTTCACCTGACCCTGAGCGCTTAGGAAACAAGATGAAGCAGCAGCAGGACCGAGGTGTCACCTTCTCTGCTTCCGGAGCTCTGCCTGTGTCCTCAGCGAAGACTTATTCCCTCCACCGTGTGAGAGAGTGCACAGTGCTTTCTAAACTGTAAGGGCTGACGGCTTCTTCAAAGTTTCAGTTCTGCACATCACCTGCCTTCCCCCAACACTGGATTCCCACTAGGACAGTCAGCATTAGCCTCCCTGCTTCCCATGCCTAACAACCATGTGTGCAGGAACCCCACTGACTGTGTCACAGGTGTGTGTGTGTGGGTTTGTATGTGCTTGTGATACCGTTGAAAATAAAATACAATTTTAAGGGGGTAATGCTGTACGGGGCGGGGTAGAGCCTGCCCATGAAAATATCAGTAAAGAGGGTTATTTAGTGGTTGCACAGCCAAGTAAAGACAAGTGGGATCAACTGTAGGGGAACTGAGTTTTCTTATTCCTACCTAATTAGGCATTCTCTTTTTTGTGTGTCTATATGGGTATTTATTGCCTTAAAGATGGAACCTGAGATTTTTAACAACAGAGATTCTACAGGATTAAGAAGAAATAAAGCCACTTTCAAATCTTCTAGTTATTTTAATTTCTGCAGCTGACATATGAAAGCCTTTAAGACAGGTACTCTCTGAGGGGGAAAAAAAAAATTCTTACCTCCATTGAAAGAGGCTGGAAGAGCCTTTGAAGAAAGATGAAATGAAAATAGCACCCTACCTTCCTTAAGAATACCTGGGCACCCTGACTAGAAATGCAAAACAGATATAACTGTGTCTAAGACCCCAAAGTTTCCAAAACTGAATCCAGTATCTCCCCAAGGATCACCGTCGCGACCACTGAACCAATCACCTGTCTCTCGTCTAGAGATGATGCTCAAGGAAACCAAAGGGCTGGAAGGAAGGTTTCAACAGTTTCACCCGGGCAGCGGCGACCCCAGTCTCTCCCGGTGACTCCCACTGGAAAGAGGACATAAGGAGAAAAGGGATGGCTATTTTCCTTGTAATGTGAGCTTTTTTTTTTTTTAAGCTGTGAACTTTTTACCTTGCTTCATTCATGCTTCATTTGATCAATTGCTAACTGTAGAGCCCCCGAAAAGCGAGCGCGGGCTTCTTAAAGTTGGTGTTTTGCTTTTTTGGATTCCTCCCCATTTCGGAAGCGGCGGGGGAAGAGTTAGGCACCTTGGTGACTGCGACCCGGTGAGGAAGGGACGGGCCGTGTGTGCGTCGGGACGGGGAGGACCCGCGGGGAGCCGGCCGCCTCCGGCCCGGACTCCGTTTTCAAACCGCGGGGAGCCCTCCCTGCCATTGACATGCAAATGCGGCCTGAGCGCGGGGCCAATCGCCGCGGTTCCTGTGGG
>NW_005353789.1:5966794-5967110 GCF_000412655.1 Myotis brandtii | reverse complement strand
TCTGGGAGGAGGGGTGGCCGGCCCGGCGGGGGCAGGTGGCGCGCTCCGCTCCGCGGGTCTCCGGACACTCTGGGCCTTGGGTGTTTACTAGGGAGGCAGAAACTGCTGCGCCAAGAAGAACGTAATTGCCGATTATTGACAGCAAGACCACTTTTCAGAAGAAATGACCTGTGAAATGTTTTAATTTTGATAAATGGCTGCCCACGAGGGCTCCCACTGAGTTCAGAACGACCTAACTTTCTTCATTGTACTGGATTCGTTTCTGTAGGAAAGGCCCCAAATGTGCTGGGAAGGGCGTGCCTGCCCCCTCCCCCGT
>NW_005353789.1:5960058-5966660 GCF_000412655.1 Myotis brandtii | reverse complement strand
GTTGCAGATCTTAAGGCAGATTTTTTAAAGGTGTTTTTCATGGTCATGTAGGGACATTTAAATCATGGAAATGAAATTATACCGGACACGTGCCTGGCTGAAGGATGAGAGCTTATGAAATTTCAGTCCATGGAGCCTCCTGTGGGGGCGGGGGCGGGTGGGGTGTCGGTCCCTGTCTCTCCTGCACTTTAGCGTTGCCGGTTTGTGATTCGTGTTCAGATCGTAGTGCGGTGGTGGTGCACTTTTGGACTGGCAGCCAATGATTGCCCTCATGCGTGAAATCTCCATGGGGAGATGGCAGTGAGATACCAGGTGCAACAGGAAATCTTTTTCTATTTCTATTGTTAAGATGGACGGGCTAGTTAAATGATCATTTTCAATCAAAAGCGTGATGGTCAGACCAATGGCTAAATCTTCCCCCAAATCATTTCACAAGAAGTTGTTTTGCATTTTAATTAATTCTGATGGCTATTTTTGTCTTTTAAGATATCTTCCCCCCCCCGCCATGGTAAAAGGTAGAATATACAGAAATGAGAAAGAAGTAAAGTCATCCTTAACAATAACATTTATGTTCTGTTTGCTAAGGCCTCGTTTTACACAGAAGCCCAGGCATTTGAAAACTTTGAGCTAGGGACATTTTTTTTAAAATTGCGAACAAACCTGGCCAGGCACTAAATCTAGTCATTGACAAGGAAGTAAATTTGTACTTTAAAAAAATGTTATAACCAACAATAACTTATTCACATGGAACAGAATTTATTGTGGCAGTTCCTCTTGAACCAACTCCCCACATCTGTTCCTGACAAATGGTTTCTGTTTGCGTAGCCTGTTTTGTAAATACATCTCTCTACCATTAAAGGCAAAGTGCCCAAGCGTATGCATCCTTCTTCCCAGTGCTTGTAGCTAGGCTCATAGAGTTAATATTTTTATTGGTTTCTCCATCAGAACTTCCTCACCGTGTGCTTGATAAAACCCTGGAGAAGGTTACCAAGGGATGTTGTAGAGAATTCTCTTCCCTGGAGATTTTGAGAATAGAATAAACATCCATCTGCCTAGGATGGCTTCAGTGCAGTTCTGCCTGGATAAAGGAAGACTAGGTCCCCTATCAGGAATCCAAATGGAGGAATTCTAAACTTATTTCAGTCCTCCATAACCCGGGACCAAAGAAAACAATTGCCCCAAAGCATCTGAGTCCAGTATGAGGCAATGTCCTGTTTTGATTTATGTAAAACAAATATTCTCTTTTTTTTTTTTGTAAGAAAGAGTTAAAATTACCCTTAGGACTTGTCCAACCTTTTCTGTTGGTGAATAGAATATCAATAATGATTCCGTTACCTTCTAAGAAGTTATAGGTTAGATACAGTGTAAGTTCTGTGATTTAAAGTAAATGAATGAATTGATTCATGGGGATTAAAAGTTCTGCCTCAATTGGGCAGGAAGGGGTGTATCATGATAAACCTCTGAGCTAAGGATGTTGTATGCCTGAGACCTTTCTCTACTTTTGACCCAATGTTCTCTTTATTATCCTATCTTGTGTGTTAAACCTGGTTACATTTTTTTGCATTAACATTTTACTTTCTCCTCAAAATGTATTCTTGACTTTTCGTTTTCAAAGTAGAAGCCATGTGGCGCTTTTACCAAAACCAAGTGTCTCTGTAACTTCTGTTGGAGGCTGTTCGTTCCCTGGGCTCCAGCAGTGCTGCTGTGTTGCTGGCTTCTTTCAGAAGGTCAGGGTTTCATGGCTTGCTGCTTCCTCTGCCCTCCCGTTCGCCAGAAGTATCCTGTAATTCTAACCACTGTGTGACCTCAATTGCAGTGACACCTTCCTCCCTTTCCATAGTGTCACTTGATCGGGAGCAGCCACCCCTCTTTCTTCCTGCAGGATCACTGGGAGGGGTTCACTCTCTAGGAAAGGTCCTGTCGAAAAGAAAGTGGGAAGCCACGCGTCTCCTGGCTGGACAGTTTGTCACCTTGCTTGAATGAATGAGCAGTGCCTCCACTTCACCCCCTCCAGCTTGTCATATTTTTCCATGCATGCCAAGCATATTTCCTTTTGCTATAGTAACGCCTAAAGAAGGAACAGGAATACAGTATGAACAATGGTCATTTCATTTGTTCAGCAAACATTTACTGTGTAGGAGGCAGCCCAGGAACTGGAAATGGGATCTTTGCCCTCAGGGAACTTGTTATAGAAGAGGGGAAATCAAACATGTTAGTAAGCTAGGGCAGTGGTCGGCAAACTCATTAGTCAACAGAGCCAAATATCAACAGTACGACGATTGAAATTTCTTTTGAGAGCCAAATTTTTTAAGCTTAAACTGCATAGGTAGGTACATTGTTATTAACTTAATTAGAGTACTCCTAAGGCTTAGGAAGAGCCACACTCAAGGGGCCAAAGAGCCACATGTGGCTACCACAGACTAGGGCATTTCTGAGGGAGTAGAGTACAGAGTTAAGAACTTAGGTTTGTTGTAAGTTAAACAGACACCAACCCCATGACCCACCATTTCCACACCTAGATGTTTACCCAAGATAGAGGAAAACAAATGTGCACAAAATGACTTATAAAGAATGTTCATAACAGCCTTATAATTGTCAACAACTGGAAACCTCCCTAGATTCATCAACAGGAAAATGGATAAACTGTGGTACATCCATACAATGGAATGCTTACTCAGTAATCAAAAGGAATGAACACCTAGATGAATCCCAGAACCATTGTGTTAAACTGAAAGAATCTAGAGACAGAAGCAATTCTATTTCTGAAGTACTAGAATGGGCAAAACTAATCTATGACTGCAGATGGTGCTTGCCTCGGGGTGGGAGGATTGACTGGAAAGCAGTAAGAAGAGATTTTCTGGAGCGGTGGAAATGTGCTATGTCTTTCTTTTAGTTATGGTTATATAAATACCCACAATGATCAAAAGCCATTGAACCAAACACTTAAGACCTATGCATTTTATTGTATGCAAAGCATAGATACAATGAGAACAGCTTGGGTCCTAGAGATAGACAAGGGTACACATCCCATCTCTGTCTCTAGGTGAATATTAACCTTGGGCAAGTTGTTAAATGCCTCTGAGCCTGAAGCCATTGGACAGCAATAAAACATTTTCATAGGGTTATTGTGAGGATTAAGTTAGATAATGAAAGTGTTCAGCTTAGTCAGAACTCAATAAATGTCAGCTAATCATGCACTGTGATAAATATAATACGTGGTTTCGGTGTTGATGATAAAATGTACTTTTTGTGAAAGCCATCTTATTTAATATTATCAAGGACCTTGGAACATATTAATCAACTGAAGTGGGGTCCCTCAGCCTGGCCTGCAATTGGGGCCTATGGTGGGGGGGATCAGCTGGCAGGAGGGAGGGACTGCAGGAGGTTGGCTGGCCAGTTGCGCCCCCCCCCCCCAGCTTGGGGGAGGGACCGCAGGAGGTTGGCTGGGGGGGTGGGGACCGTGGGAGGTTGGCTGTGAGAGCACACTGGCAGCTCCTGCATTGAGTGTCTGCCCCCTGGTGGTCAGTGCGCATCATAGCAACTGGTCGACCAGTCATTCCAGCTGTTCCGGTCGTAACTTGCTTAGGCTTTTAGATAGATAGATAGATAGATAGATAGACAGACAGACAGACAGACAGATAGATGATAGCCTGAGCATTATATGTATCTTCTTTTTTAATGGGTCCTTTTTTTTGAGGTTGTAGGGAATTTAAATTTATAGTTCTTGCCTACCTGGTCAAAATACCACTGGGGCTTTGCTTTGACAGCACAAGTAAATCCCAAAGAGAAGAAATACCCACCAGGCAAACATTTACTGTACAGGAGGCAGCCCAGGAAATAGGGAATTTTTGACGACTGATTTAAGGATACTAATTGAAGCTGAACTCCCAAACTAGGCTCACATCATCCTCTGGGAACCTAGGTGAAAGGGTTACATATTATATTTTCTTCCAAAGGTGGAAAACAACTTTTGATCTCTGTATCAAACCAATATTGTGCTTTTTAAAAAAATTATAATTTTTTTTATAATTATACAACTTGAATTTTCAGCAAAATACTTTGGACAGAGTGATAAATAAAATACAGGAGTTTACTTAATCTATTAAGCTTTAGTTTTTTTCAAATATTTTATTGATTTCAAGAGGAAGGGAAAGGGAGAGAGATATAGAAAGATCAATGATGAGAAAGAATCATTGATCAGCTGCCTCTTACACGCCCCACACTGGGGATCAAGCCAGCAACCCGGGCATGTGCCCTAATCGAGAATCGAACCATGACCTCCTGATTCATAGGTCGACGCTCAACCACTGAGCCACACCAGCTGGTCAAGCTTCAGTTATTATTTAGTTCAACAGAGTGTTTGCCAAAGATGTTTCCTATACTTTGCCAGCTCCAGCAGAGGCATTTTGTTGTTGGGTTGGTTTAATTCATTCAGTAAACATGGACCATTTACTGAGAACATTTTAATAGCCTCTGGAATTCAGCGATGAATAGGAAGATATTTTACACTCAAGGATTCATAGACGCCCTGCCCTGACTTAGTATAAATGTGTATCCATTTCTCTTGAAATATTTGTCAGGGCAGAGGGTTGTCTCCCTCCACCCCCCCACCCCCGTCTTTTTTTTTTTAAACATATTTTACTTTTTTTTACAGAGAGGAAGGGAGAGGGATAGAGTTAGAAACGTCGATGAGAGAGAAACATCGATCAGCTGCCTCCTGCACACCCCCTACTGGGGATGTGCCCACAACCAAGGTACATGCCGTTGACCGGAATCGAACCTGGGACCCTTGAGTCCGAAGGCTGATGCTCTATCCACTGAGCCAAACCGGTTAAGGGCCCGTCTCTTTTTTTAAGCCTCTTGCTTATTGTGGAAGTTTAAAATCCTGGTTCTTTTCCATTGATAATATTTTCTTAAACATCAGAGTCTTTTGCTAATGTGTTCTCTTGGTATTCATTACTAAAGATAACAGCAGCAACAACAAAATGACCTTATGTACAAAGGCAATTTAGTGTCATGGAAAGGTCTTGGACTGTGGAGCCAGGATGACTTAGGTTAGCATCTGAGTTCCACCACCTACGAGCAATTTAGGTTAAGTTCTTAAATTCCTTAAATCCAAGTTTCCTCATCTGCAAAACGTTGATAAAAATACCTTCACAGAGGTATTAATACTTATCAGATGAAGGCTGTTATAAGGATTAAGTGACAAAATACGTGTAAAGATAACTAGCTTAACACCTGGTGGGTGTTAACTTCTAATGTGTATTGAGTATTTGCTAAGAGGGGCGAACTGTCTGAAACTTGTATCTTCCTCACCCTCCTATGCGGTAGGCACTATTACTATCTGCTTTTAAAGGTGAGGAAACCAACACAGCTGAGGTTAGGCATGGAGGTGCCAGGATTGGAACCCAACAAGACCTTGCCTCTCACCAGAGGAGGTTCATAATAGATGTCAGTTAGTTTTCTCTTTTAGGTAACATTATTTTTTATTTAGTAACTGCAAGGAGAAAGGAACATTGACAAGTGCCCTCCCTCCTTTTTGGTCTGCCTGCAAGTGAGCACTGGTGGTGGAGGAATTGATGACTCCTGAGTGTGTTCTTAAATGGTTATGGGTCTACTTAGTACCTTATTGCTTGGGGGTGGGTGGACGCTTGTTTGCAGGAGAGGCGCTAATGAACTTGTCACATTCTTCCCCCAACCCTCAAAATTCTGCCTGTCACTGACTCTCTGACATTCTCCTTCACCCCCCGGCCTCAGAGACTCCAATTAAGAAGTCAGTTGGTGAACAAAAATGTGGAGAAGCAGATGGCCTCTTAGGTTGGCTTAGACTTTGTGAAGCCCATTTAGGGACTGACATAGATGCCATATTATCTTGGTTTCCGCAAGGACGCTAAGGGGAGGAATGTGTCCCCGAGCCCTGGCATAGTCCGAGGCAAAGTAAACTGTTGACCCAGGATATTCCCTATTTCCACGGGCATTTCCTCAACTCCCAGATTCTGGTGAAACCCGAGCTAGAAAACTTTAAGTAAAAATATAAATCCCAGCCCCAGCCAGTTTGGCTCAGTGGATAGGGCATCGGCCCTCGGACTGAAAGGTCCTGGGTTCTATTCCATTCAGGGCCGCATGCCTCGGTTGCGGGTCAATCGATGTGTCTCTCTCACATCGATGTTTCTCCCTCTGTGTCTCTCTCCACTCTCTCAAAATCAATGGAAAGAATATCCTCGGGTGAGGATTAACAAAATAAATAAATAAAAATGAAAAGTAAGTCCTAGGTCAGTGATGGCGAACCTTTTGAGCGAACCTTTTGAGCTCGGCGTGTCAGCATTTTGAAAAACCCTAACTTAACTCTGGTGCCGTGTCACATATAGAAATTTTTGATATTTGAAACCATAGTAAAACAAAGATTTATATTTTTGATATTTATTTTATATATTTAAATGCCATTTAACAAAGAAAAATCAACCAAGAAAATGAGTTCGCGTGTCACCTCTAACACGCGTGTCATAGGTTCGCCATCACTGTCCTAGGTGGTAGGTGGAGAACTCTGTTGATGTGATGAAGACATAAGAAGTCACCTTGGCCGTTTATTAAAGTAATGTGTA
>NW_005353789.1:5951461-5960022 GCF_000412655.1 Myotis brandtii | reverse complement strand
GGAAGACCCTGGGGGTGGGGGTGGGGGTGGGGGGTGTGGTTATATATACAGACATGATTTCCTGTTTAGATCTGAGCCCTTTCACGGGGTCCCACTAAGATGCCCTGTACCAGCGTTCTGGACACCCCAGCCTCTCCTTGCAGTGCGGCTAGACAGCCCGTCTCAGGATCCCTTCCTCAGCCCCAAGGGGCGCAGGTCTGTTTACAGACCCATCAGAGAAGCCCCCAGCATGCAAGGCGGTGCTGTCGGAGGCGATGGACTGAACGACGCTAGAGGGAAAGGGGGGACCCCCTTTGGTCTTGCAGCTCTGCATTTGAAGGAATGTGACTGTGTGTATTTGAAGTTCTGTCCACCCAAGTGACCCCTATTATCTCAGGGCAAAATTACTGGCAGACAGAATTCTTTTAGGGCTCTGCTGGCTGAAGGAGGAAGAAGAAAGCTGGAGGAAGAACCTATGAAGGTCTTAGCTCTGTGGTTGTCTCTGACCTTTCGAAGCTGCTTCACTGTGTGCAGGCTCCACTTGTCTCTTACTCGGACTCAAAATCGATGTGCATGGCTAAAGTTAGAATTGCAGGACTGTCACTTGAAGTCCCTCTCTGCCTCCCTGTCGCCTCCAGCCTCTTTCCTCAACTTTAAGCTCTTTGTGATGGTTCCCATGGTTACCTCTTCACCACTAGCAGCTGGAATGCCATAGTGAGAAGAGACCGCCTCCCCTATTGAGCCAGGGCTGGCTGGGCCGAAGGCCACTGATCTGCAGCTGGATCTGCAGCTGGATGCGTGACTTGGGGTCACAGCCCGCTACCCTCACTTTGTCATGGGTTCTGTGCCTTTCCCATGCTTGGTGTGTTGGGGTTGCAGTGGGAGGGGGGACAAGAGGCGATGTACAGCTCACAGAGTATTTCCTGCCTAGGCTGGCCTGGCCTGGCTTGGCTGCCCCAGGACCTGCCAAACTCCTGCCTGATGCCCAACCCTTCTGTGTTAGTGCCTAGTGCAGGGGGAAGGACCTGCTCTGCCCTGTCAGATAAAACCTCTCTACCCGCCTTCCCTGGCCATTTGCTCTCAATACCATCTGTTTGTGGGTTAGTGAACATTAACAAGGCCAGGCTCCAGTCTGGAGGGAAATTGGTATCAAAGGGAGGCCCTGGGAACTGAGGGATTGCATGGGGACTTGAGGCTCAAGATGAGAACACAACTAGCCAAGAGTTTGTCTTGAAGCTGTCTCCTGAGATACTGCTGGAGGCTTAAATTCCTTCTCATTTGCAGTCCAATTGGCCCCAGAGTTAACACAAGAATTCTAACTACAGGTGGAAATTAAACAGCCCGGGTAGTGAGGGTAAGTAGTAGTAGAAACCACCACAAATCATCACTCCTGAGGAAGACTACTGAACAAATTGTTCTGCTCTTCCTGGGACAAGGTGACTAACTCTGTTTTCTAAAGATTGTCCAGCCCTCCAATATCTCACTAAGCCCTTAAGTGATGTGATGTTCACCATTTGGAGGTTGGGGTTAAACAGCCCGGGTAGTGAGGGTAAGTAGTAGTAGAAACCACCACAAATCATCACTCCTGAGGAAGACTACTGAACGAATTGTTATGCTCTTCCTGGGACAAGGTGACTAACTCTGTTTTCTAAAGATTGCCCAGCCCTCCAATATCTCACTAAGCCCTTAGGTGATGTGATGTTCACCATTTGGAGGTTGGGTCCTGGCTTTACCACTTTCTTTGTGATCTTGAGCAACTTATTTAAATTACCTGTGCCTCGGTTTCCATTTCTGTGAGAGGGAGACAATACTTCATAGGGTTGTTGTGAGGATTAAAATTGTTAGGTAAAAATACTTTGTAAATTGTAAAGCTCAACACAGATGCCAAATTTATAATAATTTTAAGTGATGTTCTGTGAGTGCCATGCTAAAGACACAGAATTTGTCAGTCCCACTTTCGTATTATATATGTCAGTGGGTCCAGAATTCCTCTGGAGAGGATAAGGTAGTGTTGGGATGAGTAAGGACCTACAGGATTTAAAACAAAAACAAAAACCCCACAGAACTCTAGACTGTGTTACACTAATCCTATAGTAACAAAAGGAAAGGGAAAATGATGGAGATATGTAAAAATTCAGTCCATGGAACCATAATTACAAGCACCTTGAAAAGGTATATTGTAAACCTCAAACAATTACATTTTCACAAATGGGCTGCATTTTGGTACCTTGTCCTCCATGTAAACTGTGCTCCCAAAGAATATAAAGCAATAGCTGGGGGAAAGCTTGTGAGACGGCAAGATTCCTGCTTTGGGTGATAGCAAAGGTTGGAAACTTTTAGGTATGAGATTTGGAGGCATTTAAATAGCATGGAATGTCTATTATCTACCCTAAAAAGCAGAACGAATCTTGCATATTGTGGACATAAATGCAGCTGGCACGAGCTTTTCTAAAAAAAATGCATGTGAGCTTCTTTCTAAGACCCAGTAATCCTCTTGGGCAAAGTGAGGATTAAGGCCTCCCTCACAACAAGGGGGTGAGTTCAATTTTGCTAAGATTCCTTAGCTGATGCCAAATTTAGCCAGGGACCTACTTTCTCAATGAATGACAGTCTCCATTTACATCTTCAATGTCCACCCCTCTTCTCTAGGCAGTCTAGGACAGGAGCAACTTAATTGCAAGTAGAAATGCAGGAGAGAAATGCTGGCTCCCACAGACCCATTGTGCCCCCAGGGGACATGGGCAGTTTCCCTTTTTAAGAAGTAAAAGGGCCCATCATTACACCACCATCCTGACACACCCGTTAGGTGACTTCCCTATTGGTCTCTTGCAGGTTGGCCACTTTGGTTGAATGATAATAGCTCCTGTCTTACAGTGGCTATCTCAGGCCTCCTATTGACTGGCAACCTTACCAATAACATAAACAGTCCATTAACACATTTTACATGTGGTACTGTATACTATCCTATATAATAAAAGGCCAGCGACCATAACGGCATAACGATCAGAACAACCAATTGACCAGTTGCTATGAGGTGCATTGACCACCTCTCGGTCCCTCCCCCCAGCCCACAGGCTCCAATCGCTGGATGGCCAACGGGGAACCCGGGTGGGTGGCGGCGGGGCGGGAATGGGGACTGGCGAACGGGCAGAATGGCCAACCTCTTGGTCCCTCCCCCCAGCCCACAGGCTCTGATAGATTACCAGATGGCGAACAGGGAACTGGGGTGGGTGTCAGCGACCGGGCGGGACTGGGGACTGGCAAACGGGCGGAAGATGGCCCTGATCGCAGGACAGGCCTAGGGACCCTACCCACGCACAATTTCGTGTGCTAGGCCTCTAGTATTACAATAAAGTAAGCCAGAGAAAAAATGTAATTAAGAAAATCATAAGAAAGAGAAAATACATTTATTGAAAAACTCTGCACATAAGTACAATTCAAGCCCATGTTGTTCAAGGGTCAACTGTATTGTACAGTCCTTAGGGTCCCAGGGTTTGCCATCAGCCAGATCTGGATGCCAGTTCTTGTTCCATTAGAGTTGGAGCAGTTCCCTCTGCTTCTGAGTCTCAGTTTCCTCAGTTGTAAATCAGGGATGTGATGGCATAAAAGTACCTACCTTAGAGATTGGTTGTGAAGATTACAATAAACTGTGGAGGTAGTAGTTAGCACCTGGCCTGGCTCAAAACTCTCCATAAGCTAATTGCAACTTCTGGGACTGCTGCTCTGATGCCTGCTCTCTGTGAGGCACATGAGAGAAGGGAGATTAACATACATACAATGTAGGAAAGTAGATGGAAAGGAGAGGGAGGTGCGCTGAGTACACTCCTCTTGTCTTGTGTGCTCTATCTCCCTAGCAGTTATGATTTGTAATTATATATTTGTACCATTATTTTGCCTGTGCTCCCCATAAATTTGTAATGTTACAGAGGGAGGGATTGTGTCTATTTTGCCACTGTTACAAACCCAATGCCTAATTTATTGTGTGATCCATGGCTGACCGTTAATGATCATTGATTGAGTGAATGGATGGTTGAGCTGGGTATAAAAGTCGGCTCTGAGCATGAAACATGTACTGTATCATTTCAGCAGTGTGACCAGTGTTAAGAAGTTCTAAGTCAAGAGCAGGAAAGCAGTCTGGGTAGCAGGGGTAGGGGGGGGGGGGCGGGGTTCAAAAACTGGCCTCATCATTTCTCTCAATCTACGGACAGTTATAAGAGAGGTCCCATCTAAATCTCAGTAACTCTGCTTTCTTTGGAAGAAGCTTTTCCTTTAAAGAAGCTTTTGGTATTAAATGTTTGCCACCTGTGTCAATGGATTTCCAGGATTGTAGAATCCAAAGGCAGTATGACATAAGAGACAGTGTGCAAGCGAGAGTTAGGGACCCTGGCTTCCCATGCCAGCTATGTAACTTGTACGTCCTGACCTTGAGCAAGTAACTGTCCCCATCTGAGGCTGTCTACATCTGCTAAATGGGAACAAATAACACCTGCTCTGCTTGCCCTTCAGGATTATTATGAGGGCCAAATGCAATAACATACAAAAGGTGCTTTCAAGCTGTGATGTACGATATTAAAATGAGGAATTGTAATGGTTCACTGGGAACGCGAGGCGAGAGCAGAAAGGCAGAGGCTAAATTTTCTCAGGGAGGTTTCGTCTCCCTCTGCTAATACCGATTTCTGAGAAATCCTGCTTCTTCTCCAATGAGTGAAGAAGCTCCCAGAGTAAAATCAGTGTTTGCAGAAACTACCAAAGTAAATCCTGCCACAGCGTGAAGTCTTTCCACTGCTCAAATGGGCTCCTAGGATACGTACATCCACTTCCATTTCTCGACCAAGACTTCCCTCTAAAAATATGGAGAAATTAGACTCTCAGACTCATCTAGTTAGGGGGGAAAATAAGGCTAATTTACTTTTTCTGATAGTTAGAATGATAAATGTTCATTGTAAACAATTTGTAAGATACAGATAAAGAGAAGAAAAATATCACCCATAATCTTAGGACCCGGTAGGTAACATTTTGGTATATTTGCTGGTCTTCTGTTTTCACACATATCTTTTTGTTTCATATGAGGAGCAAAAGGAAGATGTGGAAGAAATGACAGGCATGCATGGCTTGGCATGTGGCTGATGGCTAAGAAGAAAAGTATTCAGATCCTAGTTCTTTTCCTCAGAGGCATTTAATGGGTGGAGTAGAGTGAAGAGGATGTGGCATTTGGCCAAACTTTTTCTACTTTTATTTCATTTCACTTTTTATTTCTGTAAAATGAGGACCATCACTGTCTCAGATGATAAGAATATTAACTGAATAACGTTTAGAAGCACAATATCTGGTACATACCATGTGCCTAATAAGTGTAAGTTTCTTTTGTATTGGTAAGAAGTTATCATTTATTGTGAGGCACTGTTCTAAGTGCTTTGCTTATATCGATTCATTTAAGCCTCACAGCTACCCTTTGATGCAGGTGCCATTGTCCTCTTTTATGGAGAAGGAAACTGAGGTTAAGCAACTTGCCCCAGGTCAAACACCTACTAGGTGATAGAGCCTGAACAGGAGCCTGAGCAGCGGCTCCAGAATCCATGTTGCTCACACACATCATACAGCCTGCCCCTGATCAGAGTGGGTGTACAGTCAGGCCCTGAGTGTTTTACAGAATATCAAACCCTTCCAGTGGGGGAGGTATTATCAGTTTAACTAGAAGGCCTTGCATGAGGGCCCTTGGACGAGGTGATACAGGCTTCAGTAGGTGGGAGGGTTGAAGCCTGAAGTGAATCTGAACAGATCAAATATGTATTAGGTTAAAAGTTTGGCTTTTTTCCCTACCCACCCCTTTCCAGCCTTTGTGCAAGGCTGACATAGAAATCATTGGCTATGATCTGCCGATAGTTAAGCTTACGGTTTCAGGAAAAAAATCAGAAATATGCTGAATGCCAGTGGAATAAGTCATACATGCGGATTCATTTAAGTGGTTTCAGGGGAAATCAAGTGAGAAAAAGCAGCAGCAAGAGAAACGGGAGGTACAAATGGATGCGGATCTGAGACACAGATGTACACCTACGCGTGGCTGAAGGGTTAAGTATGACCCTCCTGTAATAACCAAGCTGCCAGACCAGAGTGGGTGAGCCAAAGACAGAGAGGTTTTGTTATGCCTGTGATGGAAAGCACCAGATAGGATACAGGCCTGAGGGGATACAGAACAAGCTTCCTCGATGGTCAATAATGAATTAAAAAGGGGGAAAAAAAAGAAAGGAGAGTAATGAAGGGACAGTGACCCAGAGGTTAAGTCTGAATATATAGGTCCCAAAAGGTCAGTCACAGGAACAAGGGGATTTTAAAGACAGAGCAATTTATTGAGAATGTGAAACTTTTGATAAATGCTCAGCCATCAGAAAATGAAGAACAGCTGTGTTAGCCTTAGAACAGAAATCTATACCCACCAGTATCAGTTCTTAAAAACTTCTTGCAGACACTCAAGAAGCCGGGAATATAGACCTTCTACACTTTAGGAGACTGAGGGGACAGGTGCTGGGAGCTTATGGCGATGACACTAGAGGCAGGATAGGGAGATGACAGCAAGTCCAGCTTCATGCATGATGGACATGGAGCAGGATACAAAGAAAAAAGACACACGGGAAGCCAGGAACATGGCTTTAAATAGGGCAAATTATGAAAATGAGTACACAGATACACCCAGCATAAATCCAAAGGAATTTCCCCAAAAGGCTACCCCTGGCCTGCACCCGGAGAAAACGATGTCCAAACCACAAACATGAGCACAACTGTGGATGACCCCAGAGAGAGTGATACCTTTCAGAAATCTGGAAGTAGCCCCATAAGGTGGAAGTTTGTTTCTGTATTTTTCTACTTGGAAGCTGTTTCATTCATTCTACAGTGTTGTTTTGGTTGTTGGGTTGTGGGGTTTTTTGTTGTTGTTGTTGTTTGGTAGGTTTTGTTTATTTCGGTTTTGTTGTGTGTTTTTTGTGGGTTTTTTTGGTGTCTTTAACCATTTGTACGCCATAAGCGTCTATAGACACAAGCGGCAGACCTTTTTTAATTAAATTCAAAATATCGGGGTAGTTAACTGGTTAAGTAAAAACACTGTAGCTTTGGGTATCTTTTAAGTAAAAATAAGCTCATTTGGTAACATGTTTAATTAATGGCTCCATCATCACCCTTCTCTACCTATTCTGTCCAAATCTGGGTTAGTGATCCCAAGGCCTTTAGAATTCGTGACATAAAGTGGAAAAAATGTGAAAATACTAAACTGGAAAGAAGAAGCGTGAGTGGTTGTCAGTGATTTTCGTAGTGAGTATGATTCCCTGTGTGGTTTGGCCAGGATATATACCACCTCTCAGTGTCTCCATTTGTTCACCTGGAAAATAGGGCTAAAATGTTAAAATGGGGCTAAAATATTAGTTCTTGTCTTCTAGAAAAGTTATGAGAATAACTCTTGACATAGGGCAGTGGTCAGCAAACTCATTAGTCAACAGAGCCAAATATCAACAGTACAACGACTGAAATTTCTTTTGAGAGCCAAATTTTTTAAACTTAAACTGTATAGGTAGGTACATTGTTATTAACTTAATTAGGGTACTCCTAAGGCTTAGGAAGAGCCACACTCAAGGGGCCAAAGAGCCGCATGTGTGTGCCTCGCGAGCCGCAGTTTGCCGACCACGGACCTAGGGGAAAGTACACATAGCTTTAAAAGGGAAGGCTTGACTAACCTGCCACAGTCACGTGGCACCCTTGTAGCACCATTTTCTGATGAGATCAAAGCGTGGCAGCCTTGGCTGATTCCAGTCTGTCCTGAAGCAGGTAGCGCAGGAACCTCAGGTGGGTAGAACAAAATGTGATTTTGGAGACAGGCCTAGTTCCGTATACAGATACAATACTGGCAAGGGGAGAGAAGGGCCAAGGGAGGATCCCAATTTGGGGGTCATTGGGACGAAAGGCTTCCCACCACTGATTCCAGGACTGTTTTCCACCTAGATTGACTATGGAATTTCAAAGCCAGAAATCCTAATTTGGTGGGAGAAGTGATGTGCAGGAGGGGATGGTGCTTAGGTATAATTAAGGTAAAGATGAACTTGAGCCTAGAAATGGCAACTCCTCACTGACTCCCTGGTCATCTCTCTCCAAATCTTGAAATGACCAGAAATCAATACCGTTCAGT
This sequence comes from Myotis brandtii, assembly GCF_000412655.1. Lineage (NCBI taxonomy): Eukaryota > Metazoa > Chordata > Mammalia > Chiroptera > Vespertilionidae > Myotis > Myotis brandtii. Next base: position 5,951,873 of record NW_005353789.1, on the reverse strand, counting down.
GATCCCACGCCCTCAGCCAAGGCCTGTGCAGAGGAGAAACAGCATGTGCTTGCACCTTCTCAGATGCCTGCTTCCATGATCTGTGAGGGGCAGACCAGTCAGCTCTCAGAGGCGCTTAGACCTTCGGAGACAGACTCTGAAAGCGCACCTCTGGTACCCAGCCAAGTGGAATGTGGCAAACCCGCTTCAGAGCCCGGTGCCGGTGCTGGGGCCGGTGCTGGGGCCGTCGGATCAGGGGAGGCCTTAGGGGTGTGGTCAGGGCATTTGGAAATCCCACAGCCAAGACTCTCCTAAGGAGAAATATGCCCGTTCCCATGGCACAATGCGTTGGCCACATGGGGCTTAACATTTTTCTCTGACTCCCTGGGAGTAAAGAGGAACAAGTTATGGGGATGGTGTTAGGGAACTGCGG
>NW_005353789.1:5944560-5951388 GCF_000412655.1 Myotis brandtii | reverse complement strand
ATTTAAAATGGACACACATGAGGCTCGTCTGCAGGGCAGTGGAATCCAAACAATCTGAAATAGCTGGGGCTCAGGAGCTGGCATGTGCTGTGAGCTGCCACCCGCTGAACAGAGAAGGGCTGCTCCACATGCAGATGTTCTCCTGAGAGGTGAGGCAGCGGGGCGTGGTCTCAGGAAACCACCTGTCTGACCCGTGGCTTCAGTGAGTTCACTTGCCAATGGATGCTGAATTATAGGGGAGTTCACCTTCATAATAGCTAGTGTATCTTTCGTCCCCCTTGGTTGGAAAATCTGTTATTCTGAGATTGGCAATGCATGTCAGTGCTTCACAGAAACACAGAAGTGGATTTGCCTGCTTTTGGGCAGAGAACTTCCATGGCTGCAGGCTTATAACTTTGCTCTTAGCTGTGTTGTTTTGCTGTAACTCCAGGGTTGTTTTCATGCATGCTTCTTGTTAGATTCACTTGTGCCCTTGCCCATGATCACCATCACGCTCAACTTCCTGTTTCCTTTTTTTTTTTTCTCCCAGAGATGCGTGTGCAGCACCGGGTCCTGCAGGTACTGGCACCTCTGACTCCTTCAGCCCAGAGCACCTCACCTCTGACCCCCAGCACAGGAAAGCGGCATGGTCAGGAGGAGCTAAGCTTCGGCTGAAGCACAGGTAGGAGGCGCAGAGGTCTGTACCAAGTCGTTCAGAAAAGGGACTGGCAGAGGGAATTGGGGGCAAGGCTGGTGAAAATATAGGCTTGTGAGAGTGGCACGGAGAGGCTGAACAAAACGGCCAGAAGCTCACAGTTCAGAAGATAACATCTTTTTAAAAAATATATATTTTATTGATTTTTTACAGAGAGGAAGGGAGAGGAATAGAGAGTTAGAAACATCAATGAGAGAGAAACATCGATCAGCTGCCTCCTGCACTCCCCCTACTGGGGATGTGCCTGCAACCCAGGTACATGCCCTTGACCGGAATCGAACCTGGGACCCTTCAGTCAGCAGGCCGACGCTCTATCCACTGAGCCAAACCAGTTAGGGCGAGGATAATATCTTAATGGCAGTTTCCAAATTAGGTTCTGGAGAGCCCCAAAATTCCTGGGACATAATCCAGGGTTCCTCAAATCATATGATTCAAAAACTTTAAAAATATATATCCACCATTGTTTTTAAAACTATAATGAAAATCACTTAAAGTAATATACCAACATCTTATACTTTGGAAATGACACAGTGTGTCAAATTGTGCAGCAAGATTAATTCATCTTTGAGCTGATATTCATGTAAAACTCTTCTTATCTCTAATAGAAGAATGTCCTGAGATTACTAAGTTAGCCTAATAAAAAATTGCAGCTACTTATCTGTGCTTCTACATGCTAGGTGGTGTGCGGTCCCTTGAAACAGCAAGGATGGACCGGCTCCCAGCATACCAGTCCTATGAGGTTTGCACTAGGACTCTGCTGGGACTTGGCACATGACATCAAATTCTCATACCAGTCCTGTGAGGTTTGCACTAGGACTCTACTAGGAGGTGGTGGGTTCAAATTCAGACCGTTTGGCCAAGCTCATAGCCACTATACTTATGGCCCCAACAGCCTGCATAACAGAACCTATTTCATAGGACAACCATGGCAATTCAACAAGTTCAGGTATTCAAAGCACTTAGCACAGAGCCCACTCATAGGAAATGGGAACTAAATGTTAGGTAAAATAAATATCAGATGGTAGTGTAATATGGTTATCTTACTGTGTAACTGCAGGTGCCTTATTAAGCTCTCACAGTTTCCAGTCTGCAAAATGAGTTTAATAACTAATCATAGCATTGCTGAAAGGATTGAAAGTGCTAATACACATGAAGCACTTCTGGCGGTGCCCAGCACGTCATAGCACTCAACCGATGTTACTATTGATGTCAAGAACCCTGATTTCAGTTGGGGATTCTCTCACGTAGACACTTGAATTTGCATTATAAACATGTAAACGTTGTGTTTGATCCTCGTGTTTCCTTAGTCTCCTCTAATCTATAATTTCCTCAGTCTTCCCTTGCCTTTTATGACCTTGACACATTTGAAGAATGTGAGCCACTTATTTTGTAGGATGTCTTCTCTTTGGATTTGTCTGATCTTGTCCCATGATTAGACTAAGGTTATGCATTTTTGGCAAGAATACCTCAGAAGTGATATGTCCTCCTTCGTGTGTCCTAGTAGAAATTATCTAGTGTCAATATATTTTATTACTGGTGGTGTTAACCTTGATTACTTGGTTAAGGTCTCTCCATTCTAGTTATTATTTGTCTCTTTGTAATTAATAAATATCTTCGGAGACATAACTTTGAGGCTATGCAAATATCCTGCTTCTCCTCAAACTTTTCTTCCACTGATTTGAGTATCCGTCCGTGGAATTGTCTGCAACCATTCTTACTGGAATGCTCTAAAGATGATTCTATATTTCCATCTACACTTACTGATTGGAATTCTTCTGTAAGAAAGCGCTGTCACCTATTTACTTATTCAGCTATTTATATCAGTGAGGATTCCTTCACGTATCGGTCATTTTGTGGGTTATAATCCAGTACTGCTGTTACTTACTTTATTGTTCCAGATTTGGTCATTGGGAGCTCTTTCAACCTGGCTGTGGTCTAAATCCTGGTTTGAAATATGGAAAGGGGTAAGGTGCTGCTGTCTTATTCACATACAGAGAGCAGACATGATGGGCTTATCATCTAAGGGTCTTAAACTGTTGGGGTAGGAGGTTAGAAATGGGCATTGAGCAGGTGTGACAAGTCATGGAAGCCTGTACACTGATCTTGGAATTATAAAGTGCTTGGGTCACCCCATGAGCCAATTCCAAGTCCAGTGGGCTATAGGTATCTATAGCTCCCTTTTCATGGGGGGGGGGGGGGGGAGCCAGGAAGTATTTCTCACTTATTTATAAGAAAAGAGCAAAAGGAACAACCTGCCTTCCCAGGTGTATACAGGGAACAGCCAGACAACCAAGTTTAAGACAGAGAATCTTAGGCCCTGGCTGGGTAGCTCAGTTGGTTAGAGCATTGGCCCAATGCACCAAGGTTGTGGGTTCAATCCCCAGTCAGGGCACATACGAGAAACAACCAATGCTTCATAAATAAGTGAAACAACAAATTGATATCTCTCTCTCTTTCTCTCCTCTCCTCTCCTCTCCTCTCTCAAAGCAATAACATTTTTTTAAAGTTATTTAAGAGAGAAAGAGAGGATCTTAGTGGCCCAGGGCTTACTAGTCTCACAGATCCAATCCCATCCTTCTATAACTTCTCTCATAACTAATTTAGTAGGAATCCTGTGATCTAACTTACCTTAGCAGAAACTTCTCCTTAAACAGATGCGTCAGGCCTTAGGCTAGGATAGTTTGCTGAGTTGGTAAAGGAGACAAAATGTTCTGGCTTAAAACTAAAGATTTTCCAAGCCAGTGCTTTCCTCCATGAACTTCTCATCCCTTCTTCACCTTCCACCACCAGTCACCGCCATCATTCTAATAATGGCCTCACCTAATTATTAAGCATTTACCCATATGTGGTGACGTGCTTTGTACTCCATCAAGTAAATCAAGACGAAAGGATGATAGAAACTCGGGGCTTGACTCCTAATTCACTGTCAGTGAGCAGCAAGGTTAGTTCAGCTGGCACTTTGCACTTCCCTTGGCAATGAGTCTGCCTCCCTGATGATACTGACTTCGCGTTCTCAGGACTCGAGGCCAGGAGGCCTTGGCGGGTGTTGGTATGGAACCCCTGCTTTAGTAGCCTCCCAAACTGTGGGAAGCTTAAAGCAATTAATTCCCTTTTGCAGACAGTGGCATTTTTGCATGTGGAGGAGGGTGTGGGTTTAGCAGAGAAGATCATTCAAGGAAACTTCCTGATTTTAGTTTGATGAATTTTTATCAGCAGATGATTTTCCTTGCTTCCCTCCTCTTCCTGCCCGCAAAATAGAACTCTGGCATTTTTCAGCTGCATGCTAAGATGCTGGTTCTTCTCAGGAAAAATTACTCAGCTGTGCCCTGCTGAGCTGCTCCCCATTTGTCTTTCCTCTTCCAGAGCAGGAACTGAACTTTAATCGGCCAGTTTACAGAGGTGACTGGGCATGCGATCCCTCCCACTTGCACTAAGCTTGGCGAGTTCAGGCTGTCTGGGAGGAGCAGAGAGAGCAGGAACGGGGTACAGTGGCTTTTTACCCACCCTGAATATGACACTCAGGTGGCCAGAGGGTTGCTATCTAGGATGTTTCTGTTTGCCACAAGGTAAGGCCTCTCTTATGTTAGAATAAGAGTTAGTTCTTTCATTGCAGGATTCTCAATTGACAAGCCTATCACAGGTGTCTGTCTGATATTGTGCTATATCTGTTTATAAAGAAAAATAGCCAACCTTATGTTAAGTTTAAGCCCATTTCTCTAAATTGTCATGAAAATTATTATTTGAGTACCTCATGTAAGCCAGTGTACTATTAATATTTCTGGAGGGGGGTGGATTTCCAACCATTCTCTCTCCCACATATACTGTCGCTGTATTTTTTTATGATGTGTCTATTTAGAGTGGCTTTTATGTATTTATTTCTATTGATTGATTTTAGAGACAGAGAAGAAGGGGGAGAGCGAGAAATATCAATTTGTTATTCCACTTACTTATGAATTTATTGTTGATTCTTGTATGTGTCATGACCAGGGATCAAACCCACAACCTTGGTGTAGCAGGATGACGTTTTAACCAACTGAGCTACCAGGCCAGGGCTAGAATGCCTTTTAATCTCCTTCAAATTAGCAATTGCTTTGTATTGTGTACTCCACGGATTTACTTCCCCATTTCCCCAGGGGATTTCAGAGCGTTTCTGTTTCTCACAGGGAAAGGCTACTTATCTATGTAGTAGTAGTCAAGTTCTCTATTCTCCTTGCCAACATTTGCATAAAGAAATGAAACCTGTGAATATATTCTCAGTGTTAAAGAAAAGGTACAGTCTTCTCAGGCAACTTCGAGTTTACATGAAAAGAGGTGTTGATTGCGGATGCCAGTCTTACATTCTTTAACTCCATTCTAATTAAAGGTTTAAATTCTTGATTATCTTTTCCTTTATTCACAAAGTTCAGCTTTTATCCTTATCATCTTAATTCAAAATTTTTGTTCAGAGTTATGCTTAAGGCCAATGCCTCTAAGGATGCCTTTTATTTAAAGGAACAGGTGGCTACAACAGTCATGATAATGTTCTAGATCTCAAGGTGATGTGAATATTTATTTTATTATTATGGGCACTCATTTTATTATTATTATATCTTGTAAAGGGTAAAAAAGAAAATATATGAACTCCTTATATTATAAAACGCATATATAGAGAGAGGGGTCACAGGGCTGGTTATTAAGTTTTATTTGGCATTCTTTCATTTGAAAGTAACAGAGAGCATTCTTCTGAATTTTATTATTTTCTCCCCAACAGTGTCAGGTTATGAGTGAGTGTTGGTGGAGTTAAACTTCTTCTTGTAAGATTTAATGTGGACGTATTGGTAGGTAAGGAGTTGGAGCAAGTATTCTTAAAGTTTTCGGCTTTTCTGCCTTACAAACCTACACTGTTCTTTTATTCAGGTTCCAATATTACTTGAAAGCTTTATTTTTAATGAATAGTTCTTTTCCAGTATGATTTTTAAATATAGCTTCTTTAGACCATTGTTTCAGAGTTTTGTCTAAAGTTAATGCTTTCTGTTCTTTTCTCTATTGTTGCCTTTAATTTTTTATTTGTGGCCTCCTCCTCTAAATGAGGAGAAAAAAAACACCATAATATAATGCATCCAATTTACTCTGAAAGAGAATTGAGTTTCTTTAGTGTTGGAGGTTTAGGGGCATTTATTTGTTTTGTTTAATGGAGTGGTGTTTGGGAGGAAAAATCACTACATAAATGTTAGCCTTCTGCCTCACACGAAAACGCTTTTGTTTTGGCAATTAAATAAAAATGAATTGGCTTGATTTCGAAATATCTTGGTTGGTGTTTGGACTTCTTCAAACCCTAACAGCACAGAATTCTGTGGGCTTAAACATTAAGATGTGTTTGCAGCCAGCAATGTAGGGTTCCCTCAGCCCCACAGCCCACTAAGTGGAAGGGAAGAGCCATGCACACCTTTTGCAGTGCCCTGCTGAGCCACGCCCCATTTGTCCAACAGGGGTCCTCTGGGGGGACCCAAAGCACCTTTACCTTTAAAAAAAAGGCAGTAATTCAGGGGCACACACAATATTTCTAGTTTCTCTGCAACTCTCTGACTGACCCTTTCTGAGATCCAGGAGATTTGTGGGTGTCTGCATGTGTCTGTGTGGGAAAGGTAACAAGCCAACCGGGAAGTGATTTCTCCTGTCCAAGCTCTCTTGCGACATATTCGATGGCACAGAGAAGTAGTAGAGAAAATACTCTAAAATCATAATATCTGGTATCTGAAGAAATCAGCAGAAGCCTGTCCCCTCTTTCCTCCAACAAATAAAATGCCTGGTTCCAATCTGAGAGTTGAGAACACAGTTATTTATTGATGGCGTTGACGCTATTCATTTACACTGTGCTATTCTGTCTTAATGGAGTTTGAAAGTCAGTGAAAGACAAAGACAAATGCTGTTATAGATCAAAGGCATTACAGTGCGGGTATTAACTTCTGCCATGACTTACATGCAAACGCTGACGTGTGGGAAGGAGAGCTGACTGTTCCTCTGTGTGTGGCGGGTGTTTGCAGGCTGGTCACACCCCCTTCAGGGTGGGGGTCCCCAATGGGGTGCCTGGCCAGTCTGGGTGCTGAGGGCCATTTTCAGGCTGGCCAAGCCAGCCCCCACCCCGCCATTGACAG
>NW_005353789.1:5928065-5944428 GCF_000412655.1 Myotis brandtii | reverse complement strand
GCTGAAAGCAGGTATCTGGGGTTTATTTACCTTCTATAATTGAAACTTTGTTGCTTTGAGTGGAGCTCAAAGTTGGCGCGGCAGGCGGGAAGCTTGGCTTCCTCTATCATTGGGCAACCAAGCCTCCTGCTTGCTCCAGCTCCGTGGCTGCCGGCCGCCATCTTTGGTTGGGTTAATTTGCATACAGTCGCTCTGATTGGCTGGTGGGTGTGGCTTAAAGTGTAGTGAAGGTACGGTCAGTTTGCATGTTTGTCTTTTATTAGTGTAGATTGTGCACTAAACCAATGATGGCTGGGCAAGCAGGTGTCAGGTGTGGGTTAGTACGTGCATTAGGAAATACTTCATTTTTGGTAGTACTGATAGTTGAGTACATTTTGTATCCTTAGAAATTTGACTCATGCCCAACTGATAACTGGCATGGTTCAATAATAGTGCTCTCAGAAGAGCCCAAAGTCTCAGGCAAAGCAGCTCATCAAATAACAACATCAAAAAAAAAAAAATTAACTCCAGCTCTTAGAGTTTTTTATTTTCCAATTCATGATTGTCACTGTCTCCATTTATCCGCATACTAACCCTTCAAGGTCATTGAATCCCACTCTCCTACCAAGCCTTTTGGCTAACTGCAGACCCCATTCTTGATCACCAGCAGCACCAGCTTTTTAGCATTTGTATCCTAAATGCCTCCATCACCTCCATGGCCCAAGATGATCTGATGACTTGTCCCACCATCTGCTCTTCATTCACGAGGCTTTGGCCACGCTGTCCTGCTTCTTGCAAACCCCAAATTCACTCCCGTCTGAAGGCTTTAGCATTCATTGTGCCTTCTGTGTTAAATTATCTGCCCATAGCTCTTTGCGTGGTGGACCATTTCTTATCATTCACATCTTGGGCTCAAATGCAATCTCTCAAAGAGGCTGTCCCTAACCCAAAGCAGTACTCTTAATTACAACCCCACATTACCCAGTTTTATTTCCTTCAGAGCCCTGTAACTGCATTAAAATACCCTGTTTATTTGCTTACTTGCTTATTGCCCATCTTCCTACTCTGCCCACCCCACCTCCTTATAATGCTCATTGCTTAAAAGGTAAGAGCACAGACTTTGGGAACCTGTGTCTGCATTTAAATATCACCTCTGGTTCCCACTATTCTTGTGACTGGACAAGTTGCTTAATCTCCTATTTACCTAATTTTCTCATTAGTAGTCCTGTATCATATAAAGATCAAGTGCCTAGCATGGTGCTTAGTACTTAGTAGGCACTCAAATATTTTCGAATGAGTAATACTCTGATTCTGTTTAGTATTTGTGTGTGTGTGTGTCTAAGACTCCCCAACAAAACTATGGACTCCTTGAGATCATCTGTGACCTCCTAGAGCTCCAACAATAATTCATCAAGTAGAAGGCACATAGTAGGTGATCAGTGAATACTTCTTGAAATACCTGAACTGTTTTATTGTAGATTTCTCAGAAATATGCTTTGCATTCCTGAATCTCTCTATATTAGGACAAAAATCACTGAAGAAGGACATTGTGTCACTTGCTAGTTCCAGTTCCACCAGCCTACCCATCCCACGCAGTAAAGCTTCCTTGTCTGTGGTTGGGAATGCAACAAAAGGGCTTTGTTTGAATTACGCCCACACACAAAACTTAGTTTGCTCAAATTAAAAATTAAATTGTCTTCTGACTCATGATGTCACGTACTTTTAAAAAATATTTCTTTATCTTCGTACAGATCAAAGTGATCCCCAAATGTAAAAAGCATGCTGTGCTCTTCAGGAATGCTTATTAAATTATTTGCATCATTGAAAAAGTCTATAAACAGCTGTTTGAACTTTTTGGGTATCTCAAGATACATGAAGTATATTTTTAAAATGAGAGGCTATTTGAAAAGTACTTTGCTTTTTAATACATATTACATGTACTAGTACATGGTCTCCCTACCAGAATATAAATTCCCTAAGTTACAAAAGGAAATATAGTGAAAAACAAGTTTTCTTCCCCAGAGGCAGTCATTGTTTCTAGTTTCTCAAGTATTCTTACAGAAATATTCTTTTTTAAAAGTTGATTTTAGAGAGGAAGGGATAGAGAAGGAGGGAGGGAGGGAGAGAAGCATCGATATATTCCACTTATTTATGCATTCATTGGTTGATTCTTGAATATGCCCTGACCAGGAATTGAACCCTCAACCTTGGCATATCAGGATGATGTTCTAACCAACTGAGCTACCGGCCAGAGCCCAGAAATATTCTTTACATTAATAAACATATAGGTGATTATGTATGTTTTCCCCCACATACTTCGGGGTACTGAACACAAGTTCTGTACCTCATTGTTGTCATTTAACCATACATTTTAGAGATATTTCCATATCAGTATATAGAGAGCTATCCCACTTTTTTTAAAAAAATATATTTTATTGAGTTTTTACAGAGAGGAGGGGAGAGAGAGATAGAGAGTTAGAAACACCGATGTTGAGAGAGAAACATCGATCAGCTGCCTCCTGCACACTCCCTACTAGGAATGTGCCTGCAACCAAGGTACATGCCCTTCACCGGAATTGAACCTGGGCCCCTTGAGTCCGCAAGCTGACACTCTATCCACTGAGCCAAACCGGTTAGGGCTATCCCACTTTTTTAATAGTCACATAAATATCCCATATATGGATGTACCACACTGACTTAACTATCTGCAACTGATGAACATTTAGGTTGTTTTGCATTTGATAGACGTGTTATTAAAAAAACTTTTTTGTTTTGTTTTGTTAGGTTGTGCCAAACTGCTCTTTATTCAGTACCATTTATACTCCCCCTAGCAAGGCAGGAGAGTTGGGCTATATTTAGATCATCTTTTTCATTGTTTCTTTCATTTCATCACTTAACTGTACATTTGGAAGAGTCTTATAAAACAAAGATTTATCTCTGAAGCCTTTTCTCAACGTATGTTCTGTGGCCAAAAGAAAGGGTGTTGTTGTTTTTTGTTTTGTTGCGGGGGGGGGGGGGGGGTGTTAGGACTTTTTTATTTGTTTCAAAATCACTGTTCTTAATGAATTAAACCTGTGATGAAACCTGATACACCCCACCCCATCTTACCCCAAGGCAAACAGTTACCAACTTCCTAAGTTGGTTTTCTGTCTTGGCATTACACGTCTTGGGCACTTGTTTTATCTTTAGTAGGGACTATTTCTTTATGATTTATTATTTTCTACAGGAACTGCTTCATTTGTCCTCCCTACCAGAATGTAAGCTCCTTAAGGGCAGAAGCCGTATCTTAGTCGTTATTCTTTTAAATGTCTCTAATCAGTTTCACCTCTTCTAGTCCTCATTTACTTTGTCCCTTGAGCCCTAACCCACCATAGCATCCGCCTCACTTTCCTCTCTTCTCGGCTTCATCATGGAATAGAGGGCATTGGATGTGAAATCCCTTCCAGTGTCCTTCCTTCCGTGCTGTGAGCATCAGTGTCTTACCTGCTCCTTGCTTCTCATCTCAGTGGAACTGGCTTTAGTCCCACAGAAGATTATACCCTCTACCTCCCGTGCGTGCCAGCCCTTCCTCCTTCCTTCCTCATGAGCCTCAAGGAGTGTCATCCTCTCTTTGTCCTGTACCTTCAGCTGCGCATGTGTTCACTCTGTCTCATAAACTTGCTCATACCTCTCATTGTTTACAACCAAACATCTAGGACAAAACCTTTTCACTCCCCGGCCCCCTAGTCTTCTGGTCACCACCGTCTTTCCTTCAGAACCAGGTGTGTTTTTTAAATGGCTTTGCTGTCTCCATCTTCTCTTTCATTCACTTCTTAGCCCACATCAGGCGCTGCCCATCTTTCCAATGCAAAGGCTCACTAGTTGTCACATCCAGTGGACCTGCATGTACCTCATCGGACTCTCCTCTCCGTAGCAGCTGGAGATGTTGACAATTCCTCCTCCTTGTTCTCCCCGCTAGGAGTCTGTGAAACTCCCTTAACTCTTCCAGTTTACCTCCTACTTCTCTGGATATTCCTTTTGGGGATTTTTCCCCATTCCCCTTCCCCTAAATTGTCATAGTTCTCAGAGACCCATCCTTAAACTACTTCCTTTGTCTCCCTGTGCAATCTCCCCAAGACCTTGTGTTTTGTGACTCCTAAATTTCTATATGCAGCTCAGACTTCAGTCCTCAAGACCCTACTGCGTACTGTGCATCTCCACTGACCATCGAGAAGGCACTGACATTCGCATGCCCCAGAGTGAGCTGGTCAATATCCCCGCTCTATCTTCCTCCTCCCTCTCTCTACGCCCTCCCCTCCCCCCATCTAATAGCTCTTTATCTAGGTTAATATCATTCTAGAAGCATAAAGGCCATCCTTCCTCTTTGATTATACTCTCTTCTACATCACCTACATCCATGTGGTCACTAGGCTGGGTGGGCATTTTGCCTCCTCAGTGGCTTTGAGATCTGTTATCTTTTCAAGTTCATTGCCACTGCGTTGGTGCCCAGCCCTCATTATCTCACCCTGGCCAATATAATAGCTGCCAATCATGTCTCTCTCAAGTTTATCCTCCTTGTAATTGGCAATATCTTCCTGGAACTCAAATTTGAACATGCCCTCCCTGGCCAATGTTATCGGTGACTTCCATTTCCAGGGAATACTGTCCAAACCCTCTAAAGTAGGGGTGGGAATGTCCAGCCCTTGGGCCGTATAAGGCCCTCGAAATCATTTGGCCTGGCCCTGCCAAGGCACTAGGGGTGAGTTAATTAAATGTTTGACCAAACAAAGCAGGCTAATTTTAAGTTGATAACTTCATATGGCCCTCGAATGATGTTACAAATATCCAAATGGCCCTTGGCAGAAAATAGGTTCCTCACCCCTGCTCTAGAGGCATGTTAAGATCTGCCCCCTCCTACACCTCCTGCTGCTTGCTCTTCCCCTTAATCATCATCGCTTCTGCTGCGTGTACTGTGTGCCTGCACATTTCTATGCATTTGTCCTGCCATTTCCTCTACCTGGACCCCCCCCCCCCCCCCCCATCACCTTCCACCTGGAGAAATCTTGTGATTTGGTTAAAAGTGAGGCTTCTTGACCTAACCCCACAGTGTTAGTACCACCCCCTCTGTGTTCACTGAGCATCTTGCTCAGGCCTCTCTTACAGAACCAATCACATTGTGTTCCAGCAGTTTACTTGGTTACTGCTTCTCTTATCCTGTGAATTGTTTGGGTCTGATGGTACTTTATTATTCCGTGTATCCCCAGTGCCAGTAGAGTGACTGACATACAGAAAGTCTACATGTCATATAGATGTCCCCTGAATGAAAGGAAAGGAAACTGAGGTAACATCTGGGTAGCTTACATGTAAAAGAAAGCCTTGCTATTGTCTTCAAAGCACAAAGAAATTTTCTTCACTTGGCCTAGACCAGTGATGGCGAACCTTTTGAGCTCGGCGTGTCAGCATTTTGAAAAACCCTAACTTAACTCTGGTGCCATGTCACATATAGAAATTTTTTGATATTTGCAACCATAGTAAAACAAAGACTTATATTTTTGATATTTATCTTATATATTTAAATGCCATTTAACAAAGAAAAATCAACCAAAAAAATGAGTTCGCGTGCCACCTCTGACACGCGTGTCATAGGTTCGCCATCACTGGCCTAGAACTAGGTGAAACCGCTCCACTCGCCTTCCTTGTGCTGTGCACAGTCTCTCCTTACACTTCAGACTGATTTAGGACTTTCAGCAAAGGGCCTGATCCTCCTGAAGGAGCAGTAACACCTGATAACCAAGTCTGGGCACCTCTTCGCTTCTCTCCTTTGAGATTTCAGGCCAGAGGGCCTCTGGGGAACTGCTGGAGCTCAGCAAACGTTACCTCACCCTTCGTCTCCCCGACGGAAAAGGGATCTTCGTTCCGTAGTGCTTGTGGAACGTGTCAGGGCCTGTCCATTTCCCTTGGGAGGGAAGAGCTGCTCGGCCCCAGCCTTAGCTGTACGTGGACAGACCATTGGGGGATGACGCTGAAGAGCCCCCTCAGTGTCATCACGCTCAGGTGCGAGGCTGGTTCACTCTTCACCTGCGTCTGTCCGTCAGCTCCTCAAGGCCAGTTCCTAGTCGTAGGCCTGGCCGCCTGCTACAGAGAGGGTCCTGCTGACCACGGGGCGGGAAGGTGGCACTTTGTCCTTCCTCCTGTGTGTTTTGGACCCTTTGGACCCACATGAAATGTCACCAGGTGCCTCATGAAAAAGAGACATTATTTTTTCATTAAGTCCTGGGTTTTTCCCTGTGTAAATAACTAGTCACATTAATTGAGCATTTGAAGTCATCTGTAAATGGGTTTGAACCCTGATTCTGGGACTTGGGTCCTGTGATCTGGGCCAGAGAGGCTTGGAGCACCAAGAGGGATTTCAGACACTGGATGGAACTGGATGATAAAGCAGGAATCTAAGTCAGTGAGGAGCTGGGGTTCCAGGGAGGTGGCCGGCTTTGAGAAACTGGTTGAAGAACCTAGTTTCTGAGGAGCGGGCATCCAAGGGCTCACAGCAAGAATGCCAAACTGCTAAGACACGGAGCCGTTAACCCAGAGCTCCCCGAGTCCCCCCCCCGCCCGGAGAACAGGACTGATTCAGCTTCGGGGCAGTGCTGAACCTGAGGTCTGGGTTACCTGGGACCTGTTATGAGGATTACAGTTATGGGGGCAGGAGACAGAAAAAATTGTAATATATTGGCTTTCATTGTTGGTCTCTTGGTTTTGGATCCTAGTTCCTCTCTTTAGCTCAGCTACTTCCTTCAGTTCTTTCCTGGTTTCCAGGTGAGCAGGGTCTGTTCCCTCTTGGCCTGCGATCACCTCCCTGACGAGGTGTCACAGCCACTGCCCGGCAGCTCCCTGCCTCCCAAGCATGGCCAGGGTCCATCAGGCTGTGACCAGTGAGTCTCAGACCAGCCTCTGCCATCGTTACACATAGTTATTCATGATCTTCCTGGGGGCTCAGAGCTGGCTGGTTCACCTCCACCAATAGTCCCTGCCCATTCCCCTCTCTTCTCTTCACTCAGCTTCTTTCTCCCCTTTCAGTCCTACGTTGTAGATCTCTCTGATTGACTTCTTTCCGACTGACTTGTCACTCTAGTTGCTCTAGTCTTCATCAGCTCAATCATAATGAATGACTGAGGATAATTATTCTCAACATTTGTTGAGCTATTACTATAGGTCAAGTATATTATTTCATTTTTAATCTCACAAAAACCCCACTATAAATAGATTGTTACAATCTGACTTTTATTGATAAGGAAACTCAGAGTGGTTAAGACTATAGGCTCCTTCAATTCAATAAATATTTAGTGACTGACTGCTGAAAATCTTATGTGTCTATATCCCTTGTGTCACACAAAATAAGTTGCCTATCACCATAACCTTTCTTCAGAGAGTTGAAATATATGTAGTTTTTTGAAATCATTCTCTCTCTTGGCAAGTCCTTCAATGTCTTTCTTATGCATCTTAGATGTTACTTCTGATTAAAATGGGGTTAACCCAGCCTCTTTGATTAATGTCTTCATTTTTTAGAGGAACAAAGGCTTCTGGTGGAGAAGTGACTTTCACTGGGTCATGTGGCAGGCTAATAAGAAACTCAGGGTGAGCACCCACGTCTCCTAACACTGGGCTGGTGTTATTCCGATGTACTTAGCACGTGAAGTTTTATTGGCACCAGGGGAATGATTTCTCGTTTATATTACAGAAGTCAATTTATTTTTTCATAGGAAAGTAATATGTGGACATATAGCTTTACCTGCAACATATCAGAGTGGATTCCTGGATCTGCTAAGTGTTTCTAAACTGCAGAAAAATTCCCCTACACTCTTACATGTCAGAACTTTTCAGCGTGAAATAAATGCCTGCTCACTCACCTCACTTTTCTGCCAAAAATAAAGCACAGCCACTCTCCGGACCCTGACCTTCTATAGAAGTGCAATCCTCCTTCCAAATCCATTCTTCAGTGAGGGACACCCACTTTTTCCCGTTGGCTTCGTCCAGTCTTGGTGTTATAAGGGCAGGATGTTTAGAAGTTGAAGTCATTGACTTTCAAAATGAGAAGCTATTTTGGAGAGTGTCTTGTTGTTTATACTGTTTATGTAACTTGGAGCAGTGTTGCCACCAAGGTAGCCGCTGGTTTTATGTAGTTCTTACTAAGAAATTAACATAATAGCATTTAGCCAGCCTCAGGCTATATGACAGGACTTCAAAGTCCCCAGGAAGCGTTATCTTTGGGAGCTGGGAAAGAATTATTCCTCCTGTCTTTATGTATTGATAAGCCGAGGCCACCAAAGACCAAAGCAACTTTGTGTGCTTTAAATTAATATCACATAAAATGTTAAC
This sequence comes from Myotis brandtii, assembly GCF_000412655.1. Taxonomy (NCBI): domain Eukaryota; kingdom Metazoa; phylum Chordata; class Mammalia; order Chiroptera; family Vespertilionidae; genus Myotis; species Myotis brandtii. The sequence continues at coordinate 5,936,097 of NW_005353789.1, read as the reverse complement.
ATGTATGAAATCTAGGTGAAGGTTATGTGGGAATTCTCTTTCCCTCAGCTTTACTGAGATACAGTTGATACACTGTGCAGATTTAAGATGTACGACGTGTTGATTCAATACATTTATAAATTGCAAAAATTATTACCACCATAGGGTTAACTACCACCTCTATCCCATACATAGTCACCATTTTTTTGTGTGTGGTGAGAACATTTAAGATCTCTCTTAGCAGCCTGCAAGTATTTGATACAATCTTATTAGTTATAATCACTTTCCTGTACATTTGATCCCCAGAACTTGTTAATTTTTTTTAAAAAAGATTTTGTATTTTTAGAGAGAAAGGAAGGGAGAAGGGGAGAGAGACATCCATTGGCCCCTACCAGGGATTAAGCTCACAACCTGGGCACGTGCCCTGGTCTGGAATTGAACCGGCAACCTTTTGGTGCACAGGACGATGTTCAACCAACTGAGCAACACTGGCCAGGGCAGAATTTGTTCATCTTTTAACTTGAAATATATCCCCTTTGACCAAAATTCCCCCAACACCTGGTAACCACCACTCTGAGATTGACTTTTTTAGATTTCACATATAAGTGATATCATACAGTATTTATCTTTCTCTGGTTTATTGCACTTAGCATAATGCCCTCTAGGTTCATTCAATTTATTGCAAATGGCAGGATTTTCTTCTTTCTCATGGCTGGATAGTAATCCATTGACTATATATAGTACCACTTTTTTTCTTAATCCATTCATTTGTTGATGGACACTTAGATTGCTTCCATGTCTTGGTTATCATGAATAATGCTGCAATGAACATGGGAGTACAGCTATCTCTATGAGATCCTGATTTCAATTTCCTTGGATATATACCCAGAAGTGGGTTGCTAGGTAGTTCTAACTTTAATTATCTGAAGAGCCTCCATACTATTCTCCCTAGTGCTGTTCTAATTTGCATTCTTATAAACAGTGCACTAGGGTTTACGTGGGAATTCTTCATACTAAGTTTACTACATTTTTATATTAGTTTGAAATTTTGTCAAAATGAAAATTAAAATATTAAAAAGCAGAGAATAACAATGGTAAGATAAATAAGCAGTAAAATCTACTTTCTGCTATTTATTTGATTTTTTTTAAATCTCTGAGGAAAAGGAGACCATTCTTTTTCCAAAAGCATAAATCACATTGGTGAAGAGACTCGTCTGAGAATGCCGCTGATATTGGGGGTCCCTTTCCTATGTCTCCCCAGGCGCAGTGAACCTGCAGGCCGACCACACTCTTGGCATTCAACAAAAATTGAGGAGAACCAACCCAATGCCAGCATGATGCAAATATCTCAGGGCACGATTGGCACTCCTTGGCCCCAAAGCTACCATTCCAGGTAAGTGGCCAAAGCTGAGACCCAGGGGTTTCTTTCCTTCAAATGTCCTGTTCCCCAGAAGAACATTTTTTTCTGCTTTGAGAACACTTTCTTCCATTTATCCTGAGTATTAAATCCATCTCCCCAATACCTTCCTCATCCTCTTAAAATTCCTAACCTGTGTACCACTCATCTTGATCTCCTTGGCCGGGGTGGTGTGAAGCAAGGACAGCATTATTTTGAGCTCTGGCTAGCTATTTGAGATATTTATTGGGTCTGTTGATTCTCAGACATTTCTCATTATACTAGAAATACTGACATTCTTCTTCCCTCACTTAATGTCCTTTCTGCTAAGTTAGGATTCCCCTGCATTTTTACAGACTTGGAACCCACACAGACTGGAATTCATCTTCTGATCCCAGGAAGCCAGGCTCTGGTGATTGAACACTTTTTGGAAGGGTTGGATAAGGGTAATAGTAGGGAGATTGGAGGGTCAAGAGAATATGGCTCCTACATAGACATGAGATGCAAGTTCTGATGTGGGGGAGTGGAGGATGGCTTCTGGAATGATTACTTAACTAATGATGCTGGCTATGCATTTGGCAAGGACAGGACTCAGAATCCTTAGCACTCATGTCTGGTCAAATGAAGAACCAAATCTTAGACCTAGTACTGGTGGACATGGCTCCCAGCATATTAGGGAAGGCTTCAGGCCGTAGGAAGAGGTAATTTCCTGGTTACCCTCCTTGTTTCCAACACCCACTTGCCCGAGTCTCTCCCGATAACCCTGATGGGATTCATTCTCTCCATCTGAGCCATCTGTGCTCAGAGAACAGAGCCCCACCCCCACAATGGTTTTGCTTGTTGGGCATGCAGGGTTGAAGGCCTTCAGAAGGTTAGATGTTTGGGGCTAACAGTGTGGAGGAGGGACAGCATAATGCAAAGTCAGACATAGGCTTAAATCTCAACTTCACCTACTGCATGAGCCTGAGCAAGTTGTGTAACATCTTTGATCTTGGTTTCCTCATCTATAAAATGAAATTTATACTGTATCTCTCAATGGACCATAGTGAAGATTAAACAAAATAACATGTAAAGCATTTAGTGTAGTTCCTGATGACAATTAGTTATAATAATTAGGCTGAAGACTTATCTGAGGCACAGTGAAACCTGGTGATGAACTTCAAAGTTAATGGCATAACCCAGCACGCACTTATAAAATGCAATTGTGTATTGACAGATTACCTTAAACAGTGGGCTCTTTGGAGCCTCCAAACCCCTAACTTTAAGAGGCCCCTGAATCTGAAATCACACTGCAACCTAAAAAACATGCCAGCCCAAGGGCAGAGATAAGACTACTGCAACCGGTGCTTAGAACAGCTGCTTACAGTGACTATGGAGCTCCAGGCGGCCTCGGGAGAATGGTGGAGTTGGCATCAGAAGTGCAATACTCTGAAGGCTGCGCTTCTCCATCTGTTTCCTCCTCCCCATCCCACCCTCCGGAGGGCTTTAGGCAGGTGGATCTGCCCTTACTGTATCTACCACCCTGCTTCCCCTGACACTTGACTGTCAACCCAAAAGCGCTGTGTGGGGTACAAAGGGAGAAAGGAAAGCTCAGATTACCACATTGTGACGGACGTGTGGATTCTCTGCTACCCCAGCACAGATCGTCCATGATTCGTGTCATTCCATGTCTCGGGCTTGCAGCTCTGGCAGAGGCTTCACCCCAACACTGAGTTCTGCTCAGAGGGTCGACAGTGGCCGCTGTCCTGGAGGAGCGCTCCAGGTGCCTTTCTGAGGAGCACAGTGGCATCTAGTGGTCTCGTGTGCTGAATCAATCTGTCGGCGTCCCTCTGACAGCCTTCCTTTAGTTCCAGAAACCCAATCTCAGTCCTAAGTTTATGCATCTGTTTCTCATTAAGAAGCAGGAGAATGAGGGAGCTCAAGGAAGGGGGAGAAGCAGGCGTGAGGAGAGAAGGAGGGAGAAATACAAAGAGATTGAAGACTTAACTGTCTGCAAACTGGCTTGGATTTCACTGAAATTGTATTTCTGCTGCTCTCTGTCAGACCTTTGTCACTGTCTTTTTGCTGTCCTACAGAAATCTCACACAGTGGTCCCAAAGTATTAAAGTACTTTAGAAGAGACCTTGAAAAGTCCAGCCCAGCTGGTGTGGCTCACTTGGTTGAGCGTGTCCCATACAGGAGGTCACCGGTTCGATTCCCGATCAGGGCACATGCCCAGGTTGCAAGCTCCATCCCCAGTAGGGGGTGTACAGAAGGCAGCCAATTGATGTCTCTCTCTGTTCAATGTTTCTATCTCTTCCTCTCCCTGAAATCAATAAAAACATTTTAAACGAGTCTCTTAGTCCAGTCCCCTCACAAGAGGATAAAATAACAGTATCAAAATACTCCAGTATCTGTCCATTGATTTGTTCATTCAAGCAAATACATACTGAGTACCCACTCTGTTTCAGCTGAAGGAGACATAAAAAGCCCCCCACCCTATAATACTTATTTGTTTCCCAAGATGGGTTCCATGGAATAATAACCCATTACATGCCCTTTGGAAAAAGTTTCTAGGGTCAAACAAGTTCAAAGAACACCGCTTAGTGTATTTTCCTTTCAGAACATTCCATGAACAATAGTTTATTGAAGACTCAGAAGCCTTGCAGTAAATAAAATTGTTTAACTTATTTAGCCCAGTATTTTCAAAACATATTTATTTGATCAGCTAAGGAATTAATCTTCGGTGAACACACTTTAGGAGATCTTTTCATACACTTGTCTTGTGCTTTTTGCTATGTTTTAAGTACTTAGAAAATACCTTTTTAGCACACAAAATAGAGAATGCAACATGGCAAGTATGATAAGTGCTATGAAGAAAATAAAGCAGAGTTACAGGGAGTAAGGAGAGAAGATGTGCTCTTTAGATAGTGAGTTCCAGATGTTCTCTGATGCAGAGACAAATAAAGGAAGGAGTGAGCCAGGTAAGGAGCGTTTTATGTGGTGGGGACAGTGAGTACAAAGGCCGTTGAGACCTGAGATGGGCTATATTTCACGGAGTTGAGTTAGTAAGGAAGCCATCATGCTGAAGTGCCGTGAGCAAGAAGGAAAGCAATAGAAAATGAGGTAGCCAGACCACAGTAAGAACTTTGACACATTCATCTTGAGGGTAAGGCTCTCTGTGTAGGACTGAAGACCTTCATTCCAGGTTCTTCTTACCCACTATTCAGAGTGCCACCTTGGCCCGGCTGGAGTGGCTCGGTGGTTGAGCATTATCCCATGAACCTGAAGGTTCCCAGTTTGATTCCCGGTCAGGACACAAGCTCAGGTGGCAGGTTTGATCCCAAGTAGGGTGCCTGCAGGAGGCAGCTGGTCAATGTTTTCCTCTCTCTCTAAAAACATAAAAACATTTTTTTTAAAGAAAAGTTACATTCTTAAGGTTAGTCGCTAAAAATATAGTTTTCTTTTCCTTAAATTCCAGCACCAGTTTTGACTCAGAATATGGTCCTTCTAGAGACTCTCGCCATATACTCTGGAGACAGTCCAGCCATTATGCATCATTACATATTCAACCAACCAAGACACCATATTTACTTACATGAGACCTAGAAATATAATAATAGCTCCGTGAACTTGAATAGTGCGTAAGTGCCTATTCATGTAAAAGTGGAAACTCTTAGGCAAGAGCTCCTAGTGATTTTCCCTTCTTTAGAGAATCGTGAGTCACAGACATTTGAACCATGGAGACTGCTGTTTGATTTTTGAACCACTTACTCCTTCCTGTATGCCCTCCCGCCCCCAACTTGCTGGGTAAAGAATATTCTAAGTTTATAATTAAAGCTAATTATAAGGAATTTTGTTTTGAGGCAGCTTTCTAGGGTGTGCAGTGCCAGGATTGAGAGTCATCTCCCCTCCCCCAGTGAGGCTCTGAAAACCACCTGGAGGAGGAGCTCACAAATGAGGTCTTACCTCCTGCGCGGATGAGAGGCTGAGCTCGGCCTTTGGGAGGTCACCCATAGGTGATGGGCTTCATGATTAAGCATCCCTCTCCTTCCCTGTCCCATCTGCTTTTTCTGACTCTAATTTCTCTCATTCAGCTGTGTGTTTAGCTTTCTCATCACAAACAAATAGTCTCCAGTACAATTGAGATTCCAGGAAGGTTGCCAGGGTGGAAGGCCTTCAATGCCATAAAAAGGAAAGATATTAACTAAAAACGTATACATGTATGCACAGTCTCCCTCACCCATTCACTTGCCTAGTCTCTAAGCATTTCCCCTTCTTCCCACAAATAGCCCCGAGACACAAAATTTCAGTGTCAGTCACTCTTCCTCCTCTTCCTCTCCTCTTTCCTCCCCACCTCTCTCATTTCTTGGCACACACCGTCATTTCCAGCACATGGCAAATCACGTGAGTGTGCCGCCTATGCCTGAAGGCTACATGGCTTCTTCCGTGCTCCCCGTTCCTCCCCTTGCAAGCCCGGGTGATTGATTAGAAGCACACACGGGTTACAGTGTTGGGCAATTACTCCTAGTAGCGGCGCACAGGGAGGCAGAAGGAGGCCAAATATGGCCCTTTTCACCCACCCTTCCAAAAACCAAACATCGTGCGCCAGAGTACATTTATAAGCTGCGTCCTGTGCCTGAACCCTAAGTGATAACAGCTCAGTGGTGCTGACTGCTTTGTCTTCCTTCCAGCTCCTCTACCAGTGACCTCTCCAACTATGACCATGCTTATCTGAGGCGGAGCCCTGACCAGTGCAGCTCCCAGGGGAGCATGGAGAGCCTGGAGCCCAGTGGGGGATACCCCGCCTGCCACCTTCTTTCCCCTGCCAAGTCCACCAGCAGCATCGACCAGCTCGGCCACCTCCATAACAAGAGAGACTCAGCTTACAGCTCCTTCTCCACCAGCTCCAGCATCCTAGAGTACCCACCCCCTGGCGTCCCGGGCCGGGAGCGGTCGGGCTCCATGGACACTTCTGCTCAAGGTGGCCTCCTAGACGGGATGAGGCAGGCAGACATTCGCTATGTCAAGACAGTCTATGACCCCCAGAGGGGCGTCTCCGCCGAGTACGAGGTGAACTCGTCAGCCCTGCTTCTCCCAGGGAGGGAGGCCCAAGCCTCAGCAGACAGTCAGGGCTATGACAAAGGGCATCACGTTCCTCGGGGCCGGAGAGGGCCGCCCCCCTCCTGGAGCCAGCAGGGTTCCAGTTCCTTGGAGACCGCCATTGACAACCTGCCTCCGAAAGTGGGCGCACCGCTGCCCCCCGCTCGGAGTGACAGTTACGCAGCCTTTCGGCACAGAGAGCGGCCCAGCTCTTGGTCTAGCCTTGACCAGAAACGGTTCTGCCGGCCTCAGGCAAACTCTGCGGGCGCCCTGAAATCTCCCTTCGTGGAGGAACAGCTGCATACGGTGCTGGAGAAGAGTCCAGAGAGCAGCCCCCCGGTGAAGCCCAAGCATCAGTATCCCCAGAAGGCCCAGCCTGGCCAACCTCTGCTGCCGACTGGCATCTACCCGGTACCATCCCTGGAGCCACACTTTGCCCAGGTGCCTCAGCCCTCCGCGAGTAGTAACGGCACGCTCTACCCTGCCCTGGCCAAGGAGAGTGGCTATCCGACTCCTCCGGGAGCCGGTGACAAGACAGCTACCCTTGATGAGAATGGAAACCAGAATGGATCTAGCAGACCTGCGTTTGCCTTCTGTCAACCCCGAGAGCATGAATCTCTGTCCCTAAGAGAGAGAACACCTGAAACTCCGGTCAAATGTGCCCCCCTCAAAGTGCATTTCCCTTCGGCGCCTGAAAATGTGAAGGACACCTCCCCCAAGAAGCGCCTCACGCCTCTCCAGGGCAGCAGCCCACATCCCAGCGAGACAAAGAGCCCCCACAGCAGCAGACCGGCTCCCACCTGCCACCGCTTCCAGCCCCCTCAGGCTCAGGCCTGGCAGGTGGGCGACGGCAAGAGGCCCTCCAGGCCCACCGAGTTTTGGGAGGGTGATTCCCAAGAAGACCACAATGCCAACCTCCAGCAGGGGCTGGAGCGAGAAGGCCCAAGCCAGAGCCCGTCTAGCAACTTCGGCAAGACCAAGTCGGCCTTCTCCTCTCTTCAGAACATTCCCGAGAGTCTAAGAAGGCAGAGCAGCCTGGAGGTAGGAGGCAGCCCCAAGGCAGAGGGCCCCGGAAGGAAAGTGGTTCCCGATCACCGGAGCCATCCGGACAGGCCGGTTTCCTGCCCACGGCCCGAGGGCAAAGCCAGCGCAGTGACTTCTGTTCCCCTTTCCGAGGCGAGGCCGGAGGAGCCGCCCTCCCCGCCCCACCCGTCCAGCCTGGGCCGGAGGCGGCTCAGCTCCAGCAGCACCTCCGCCCTGCCCGGCTTCCAGTACGGGCAGCCCCACTGCTCGGTGCTGGAGAAGGTCTCCAAGATCGAGCAGCGCGAGCAAGGGCGCCAGCGGCCCCCGAGCGTGGGCAGCTCCGTGAATGGCTGCACCTACCGGCCCAGCAGGATGGCCCCGGCTTCCAGGAACGACTTCCAGGAGACAAACGCCAATATCCGCTTTTCCGAGCCCACGGAACCCCTAGGCAACGGGGAGCACCCCTTCAAAAACGGGGACCCGAAGCTGGAAGACGTTTCCTGGCAGCCGTGTGGTCAGCAGGTGAAGAGGGGCGCCGAGGGCAGCCAGGGC
>NW_005353789.1:5911889-5927134 GCF_000412655.1 Myotis brandtii | reverse complement strand
CGGGGACCCAGCCCAGAGGGAGCTGCCGGGTGGGCCAAACGGCAACCAGAAGATGGACAGGACCCCTGGGGAGCCCTCCTCGTGGGGGGCCGCGGCCGGGAGGGCCGGGAAGTCCATGTCCGCCGAGGACCTGCTGGAGCGCTCGGATTTCCTGGTGGTCCCGGTCCACGTGAGGTCACGGTCATCTCCCATCACCCACCAGAAACTCCAGGTAGGTGCCGCCCGCAGACCCTGGGCACGTCCTTTGGACCCCGGAAGCTGCATTGCTTCTCCTCTACCCCGTCCTTCCCCCTTCAATGCTCCTTTTACATGCAGAAGAGTAGCCTTTCTTTTCAAGAGATCATTTCTTTCTCAGTGCCCCATCTGATAGCCTTACAGAGACAAAGATAAATGTGGATATTCGTGTCGTTGTATAGATTTCTTAAATAGATACATAAATCTTACGTAGATATCTTTATATGTTTGTGTGTGTGTGTAAATGTATATGTGTGTGTGTGTATATATATATATAGAATACATATTATATGTAATTACTTCATTTTAGGAGGTCACTCACCTCTCAGTGCAAGAGTGTGTGGTTAGGAAAAGTTAGGGATTATCTTTTTTGTCTTTTTTTTTAATTCAAGGAATAGAGGCTGTCTCGGGTTTTAAATATTTTAGCTTTGCACCCTCTATGTTTCTGTTGGACTTCTGCACTTGCAAAATAGAATTACTGACTTTAAAAGGTTATTGAGTGCCAGGCCCTCAGATGAGTATGCTTTACATTTATCTCATTAATCCTATGCAGTAGAGTATATTATCCATATCAAACCCCTGCTTTTCTGACTCACATCTGAGCTCTCTCTGTGCACTATCCTGGTGAGAAAGGAGAATGAATCCCAGACATTTCAATTCTCAGATAAAAGGGTTTTCTAATAAAGGCTCTAAACTATGCAAAGATTGTGAAGTGCTTTCCAGGGGAAATTTCAGGCAGAGCTATAAATAGACCTGAGCACTCTGACTCCCAGGCATCTATGAATTTCCCTAATTCTTAGCCCCTCCTCAAGCTCCACATTCCACTGCCTATCAATGGCCTCCCTCATGGCTCCCTTTCCACCTAAGGAGATAGGAATTCACATATATGTTAGCACAGAGGAGACCATCCCTCCATTCCCCCTCGCAAATTCTGTTTTTCCTGGCAGAGAAGTCAAGGATTGGGGGTTGTGTGTGGGAGGAAACAACTTCAGACAAAGAAAGATTCAGTCATTACTGCCTGAGAAGTATGTTTACAGCACTGCTTCTGAAACGCACATACACACAGCCTTCTGAGCAAAAATACTGTGCCCTCCCAGGTATTTCCTGTTCAGGAATATTCAGAAGTACTTTCTCTCCAGTGTTAACTCAAGCACACACAAATCTATAGAGGCGATCCTCTATAACAGTGGTTCTCAACCTTCCTAATGCCGCGACCCTTTAATACAGTTCCTCATGTTGTGGTGACCCCCAATTTCATTGTTACAAATTGAACATAATTAAAGCATAGTGATTAATCACAAAAACAATATGTAATTATATATGTGTTTTCCAATGGTCTTAGGCGACCCCTGTGAAAGGGTCGTTCGACCCCCAAAGGGGTCGCGACCCACAGGTTGAGAACCGCTGCTCTATAAGACTTCGCCAGCCATTTTCCTCCCCTTCAGAATGAACTAAGCTAATGTCCACTCCTCATCCTACCACTAAAACACTTTTTAAAATTTATTTATTTTTATTGATATGAGAGAAACTTTGGTTTGTTGTTCCACTTATTTATGCATTCATTAGTTGTATCTTGTTAGGTGCCCTGACTGGGGATCAAACCTGCCACCTTGGCTTATTGGGACAATGCTCTAACCAACTGAGCTATCCAGCCAGGGCACTAAAGCACTTTTAAATCCTTATATGTAACATGCAGTTGCAGCTAGTTTGATGGGCTTCAGTCATTCAGTGCATAGCTACAGAACAAACATTTTCTTCATTTTGCTGCACATGTTTTAAAGAAAACAGAATGTTCAGGCAAAAACTGGATCCTCTTCTGGTTTGTTTTGTTTTGTTTGTTAACCACCACTAGATGTCATCATCCTCTCTTGGGTAATCAGTTAGATATGAATATTATTTTGCCGTCCCTCCACAAATATTTCTCAAACCTGGTAAAGTGGAAAATAGAGCTAAAACATAGGTGCTATAGATTCCTCCAAACCCAGTTACATACTTTATATTATTTGAAAAGCTTTCTAGAAAGACAACTAAATACAGAACGTTATTTAGGCACCCTGTTCAATAGAGTACCATATTTAGATAGTATTTAATTTGGGGACTATGACACCAGAGGAGGAAAGTGTTTCAAAATTAAATATTTTATCTGTGCTGTTTTGCTCCTACAAATTCTGCAAATAGGTTACCATCCCCCATGCTGGGGTCCAACCCCAGCAGGTCCAGGGGTCCCCAAAGGTGTGGACGGAGTCGGCGAAGAAGGAATGACTTGGAGGCTGCGTTCGGGTGATCATCATAGCAAGGTTCTCCCGCCAGATTCTGTAGCCACCTGTTCGGGCGCCAGATGTTGGGGTCCAACCCCAGCGGGTCCAGGGGTCCCCAAAGGTGTGGACGGAGTCGGCGAAGAAGGAATGACACGGAGACAGCCTTCAGTTGATCAGCAGCCTAGTCAGGACCTCTAGCCAGGATCTCCAGCCAAAGTTCTGGTCGGAGTTCTGGTTAGGAACTGATCAGGATCTGATGTTTATTGTCTTGTTACATCTATATTTATACCAGCCGATTTTAATCCTGTCAATTTCTATTACAAAGGTTAGGGCGTTTCTTATCTCCATTCCAGGGAGTAAAGATTATGTAGCTTAACTACCCGCCTGGCACTTAGTTAAGGGGTTGTATCCCCTCCCTAACCTCAGGGAAAAATCCCCACCTGGGGAAACAACCTTTCTCGGAGAGGTGACCTTGGTTAAAACACATGGCGCTTAAGGAGAGCAAACATATTAAGAACAATATGCTATATATGCCAGGTCCCTTGAAACATATGCTGTGCAGATGTTTCTTCCCTGCAGCGACTGTGTCAAGCAGCAAGGATGGACCGGCTTCTGGCACCCCCAGATGGTAATTGTGCCAAGACTGTTCTTGAGGTTCCTTCTTCCATCAGCCAGATCTTGCCTGCCCTGGGACCTGGTCATGGCAGTATCTGATCCATTTTCTTCATACCTTATTTGTAGAGCTAGTTAAAAACAAAGCAGAAGTAGTCTCACCACTTAATTATTGTGGTTATTTCAAAATGTTACATTCTTTTATTTTAAAAAATCCCAGGAACTTTATCATTAAGAATTGGTGAGGGCGTTAAGAATTTTTCTGATCTCAGCTTCAGAGAACTCCATGAAATTAAGTAACCCAGAGCAAGCATGTCAAACTCGCGGCCGGCAGACCACATGTCTCGTTTAAATAACGACATGCTTGCTGTAGAGACCACCCGAGTTAAACCCAAAATATGGAGTCTCTTCTGGTTCTGGCTCAGTCTTCGGCATCCTGAACAAACGTTACTTGTTCCGTTCTGCCAGCCAGATGCTAAAAGAGCAAGATTTTACAAGCTTTGGACAAGGATTCAGCTCCTTTTCAAAAGTTTATAAGGACAGTTTCTGCCTCCAAAATAAGGTCAACATGGAAATAAATTCCTCTGCTTAGGAAATTGATTATTCCTTGGCCTGAAATAATGACTGCAGAAGGCTGCCACCACCTGGAACCAGAGACCTACTCAGATACTCAGCAGGCCTGGCCTCTCCTCAGCCAGCTGTGGTCCACTCTGAAACACGCCGCTCCCATTACCTCTCCTTTCATTCCTGGTCATTCCAAAGGTGTAATTGCTGAACAAGTGGATATTAGTGATGGAACTGACGGGCACAACAAATTCTTGCCTATTTCCTACTTTTTAGAGACTTTGTAAAACAACCTTTCTTAAGTAGCTGGGCCCTGCAGAAAAATATTCAAACATTTCACCTCTGACACAGAAATGTATACCTCTTCACGGCACAGATCTAAAATACAGAAGAGGCTATAAAAATAAACCTGCAAAGAAGTAAGATTCCTAGTGGGGAATTTTTTTTTCCCGATGCTGAGTTAGAGGCTGCTCTGGGTCTCACTGTATTTTCAGAGACCTTTGTTTCTGGTATGTAACACATTCACCATGTGATGGCGTGCCAGGCATTTCATTGCTGAGGAAATGGCTCGATGCATGGATTCTGGAGAGTGCAGCTTGTAAATCATGTTTAGCACCTCTCAACAAGCACCATTCCAGCTTGTGGATAAATAACAGAATCAGCTTTCCACAAAATGTAAAATTACAAATAGCTACTAATAGCCAAATGTGCACTATGTGCCAGTCATTGTACTAAGTGTCCTTGTAAGTATGAAATTAATTCTGACATCTATGCAAAGAGGTAGATAGAGTTGCTATCCCTATATTACAGATAAGGGCACTGAGGCACAGAAAGGGTAAGAAATTTGCCCAAGGTAGTGGGAGCAAGGTTTTGACCCCATACTCTCTTCAAGTCATTATAGCATGCTGCCTCCTTAAATAAAAAAAAAGGTTGGTGAGCAGCGAGGGAGGTGAGAGTTAAACATCTTATATGTAAAACTTCAGCCAATAAATCTATTTCATTTTAAAGTTTATTCATTACTGTTATTTACCTTTTTAATACCATTTTAAGATTTTTCAAATGGATTTCTAATTCATTTTAGCAGATACTTGACACTGATATTCCAAAGTAGATGAATATTGTTGATTTCATATTTCATTGGTCACAGAGGTATTAGGATTTCTAACTCAACCCAAAGCAAGAGTGAGGATTTGCATTCAACAGGCTTTAGGTCTATAGTTTTAAGTATGCTCTGCCTAATGAAGAATAAAAAAACCAGTAAGTCAGTCATCAGAAATCAGGAATAATTAAAAAACAAACATAAGTATTTCTTCCATAGTCCCTGCTTTTCTCTAAATTGCCCTATATGTACTGTACACTTCTTACCGGTTTGTAGCAAATCAAGTCTTCTTTAACAGTGAACATATGCCTAATCAAAACAAGTAAATACAACAGAAATTTATCCTCCTCTGGCTTTTACTGGATTGGGAAGGCATTTTCCTTCTGTCCAAATGGTTTTGTTTTTTTTTTTATTTCCCACCCAAGGACATTTATTGTTGTTGTTGGTGGTGGTGGTGGTGGTGGTGGTGGTGGTGGTGTGTGTGTGTGTGTGTGTGTGTGTGTGTGTGTATTTATTTATTTCAGAGAGGAAGGGAAAAGAAGAGGGAGATAGAAACATCAGTGATGAGAATCATTGATAGCCTGCCTCCTGCATGCCCCCCACTGGGGATCCAGCCTGCAACCTGGGCATGTGCCTTGACTGGGAATCGAACCATGACCTCCTGGTTCATAGGTCGACGCTCAACCACTGAGCCACGCCAGTTGGACCGAGGATATGTTTTTATTGCTCTCTAGAGAGAGGAAAAGAGAGAGAGACAGACAGACAGACAGATAGACAGACGGGTTAGTTACACCCTCCTCTATGCACCCAACCAGGGATCAACCCGGAACCTTTTTGGTGTGCATGACGATGCTCCAACCAAGTTTTGTTGACAAGAGATTTAGAGAGTTCTCTCGACAGCCTATTCCTGAGTCTAACTTCATTTTACCCACACTAACATAAATATCAGCTTAAGCTCATACTGTAATTCAAAGGAAATGACAGAATGGGAAACTATATTTAAAAGTTATACTGGGTTAGGAGCTTAAAGAGGACCTAGAGGCTTCCCCAATTAATTATTGGCAAAGCTTCACATTCATGTCAACAGAGAAGGTGCAGCAGGCAAGGACTTTAAAAGGGCCACAAGGTTTCCTGGAGAGCAGGAATTCCCATTCCCTAAAGTGGTCATTGAGCAAATCAGAGACATGTGGAATTCCTTTCTCTCGAAGCACTGATGTCTGATTGCACCCACCTCAGCTGCCACTCAGCTTGCTAAAATTACCAAGAAAGACCCTGTGTTTCGAAGCGATCATGGTTTGAATCCTGGCTCCTCTACCTACTTAACTGTGTGGGTGGGTAAACTACTTAACCTTTCTGAGCTGCAATTACCTCTCCTCTCCCCATTGTTCTAGATTAAATTACAGAAGAAATGTCACGTACCTAACACAACTCTAGGCTCATAATTTGAATTTTTTATTATTATTATTAAATTTATTATTATTTATTAGGAACTGCTAGGAATTTAGCAGTGTCCGGCACAAAGTAAATGCCCAATAAGGGTTAGCTGCAGTTACCAATAATCTTCGAGTGTTGGTTTCTTCTTTGTGCCTACTACCTTTGGCTCTTTTATTGCTCATTAGTACCTGCACCACTGCCTGGGAGTGGGGCGGGAGGGGGGAGAAAAGCGGGGTGGAAAGCAATGAGCTCTGTGGAAAGCAATAAGCTCTTTGGACAGATTAAGTGATGAAATAATTGCTGAAATTAAATGTAGAGATAATGTATGGATTTAATTTCTTGTTTTCTACCTGTCTCCTAGTAGCATAAATAATTGAGAGCTAAATGTTTTATCATCAATAGCAACATTGTCTTCATCAGGGACTTATTCACCTGGGCAAAACTTTATCAAAAACTGACCTAGGATCCTTTCAGGAAACCAATAATACCCTTATTAAAAACAAAAAGAAACGAGTAATGACTACCTGAAAAGGCCCAAAAATATTGATATTACATGTGGGTAAAACATTTTCAAACCCAGAGAGAACATATTTCAGCTTGATTACACGTCAGATTCATATCTTCTGGAATTATAAGTCAGAACGTTGGAGGTTTTTGCTAAATGTCATGAACTATCCTGTCATCTCCCGTTATATCCTATTGCTGTTTCAGAAAGTTGGCCCTTTGAATTAGTTTTTGTCATTTCAAGGATAGCAGTTGTTTTGAACCCTAGAGATAATTATCAGCCTTCTCTTGCTTAGAAAGTGCCCTTGTGAGGAGAAGCACTGGGTGAAACAGACCGAGGTTGAAATCCTAGCTCTGCCACTGAGACCTCGGGGAAGTTAACCTCTTTGGGCCGCTTTCTCACCGGCGCGGTGGGGTTCACAGTCCTTCCCGGGGCTTCGAGGAGAAACGGGCGGTATGGGAGAGTGCCACCATGGTGCCTGTCAACAAACAGCAGGCCTCCAGTGACTATTCTTGCTCCTTCCTGCCTCCACCCCCTCCAGTAAATTTGTCGGTAATAATGCTGTGCCTTTCTTGTGTTTCAGGATGTGCTTTTGGGGAGCAACAATGGCTCTGGTCTGGTGAAGGATCCATGCTACTTGGCTGGCCCTGGACCCAGGTATGTGTGATGCCCTCTGCCTTATGAATGCTGCTAGAGTTCAACGTTGCTATGCCTCTGAATAAGAAACTGAAATGTGATATTGCGATGTTTCATTGTGTCCTGTGCTGCCTTCTCCATTTGTGTAGGCTGTGGGGAACTTTTTTATTTGTAGATGACTTTCTCTAAAAATGACACTTGTTCAAAGTAGATTCTGAATGTGTGCTGGTAAGGCAACGTTTGGCTTCTAATAAGCTTCGCATCAGAGTAGTTCGTGGATATGCTCTTCTCATGCTCACCTGTGCTCTCACACGTGGGGCCTCTCTCATGTGGCTGATCTTTTCCAGTTCTGTGTGCAAAGGGCCGGCCTGGTGACTAAAGTGCTCAGAGAAGATCGAGCATTTCATGAATGGCTTCACATAGGGAGGCAAATGCACAGGAAGCACCTGAAGTAAAAAATAACGCTCCTAAATCATAATGTTTCAGCACTAAAGGATCCTATATAATAAAAGCCTAATATGCTAATTGTTCCCTTGACTGGGAGTTTGACCAGGGGGTGAGGCCAGCCAGCCAACCACCTGCGACCCTTCCCCCCAGCTGGTCCCGTCGGGGGAAGGGAGGCCCCGGCCAGCAGCCGGCAGTCACTAGGGACCCTACCTGTGCACAAATTTCATGCACTGAGCCTCTAGTATAATATAACAGAAAAAGTCATTTTAAAAATTTATCATCAGCCCTAGCTGGTTTGGCTCAGTGGATAAAGTGTTGGCCTGTGGATTAAAGGGTCGTGGGTTTGATTCCAGTCAAGGGCACATGCCTGGGTTGCAGGCTCTATTCCCACTTAGGGATGAGTGGGAGGCAGCCGATTGATGGTTCTCTCTCATCATTGATGTTTCTATTTCTATCCCTCTCGCTTCCTCTCTGAAATCAATAAACAAATTAAAAATTAAATTTAAAAACTGTTTATCATCAAAATCATTTTTCCCAGGTAGAAAAATATAATGGGCAGTTATTTAGAATTTGAATTTTTTAACTAGTCACATGGAGCTAAATAAGTAGAAAATTCCAAAGAGTTTCCCCTGAACCATATGCCTGTGTATATGTAGTTTTAGTGCGGCATCATAGAGCTAGCTACTATAACCTACTTACTAACAATGGTGCATTTAAACCCTCCCTTCTACCTGCCATGTTTTTCAAGCCAGTACCCTAATTTTTATTATAATTCATGCAGTCATTGTTTCCCTCTTTTTCTTTATTCACCTTCTCAATAAGTCACCCTAAAACTGTCACTTAGGAGCAGCCAACGTGGTCAGGAAGTGATGTTAAGTTCCCACCTCCACTGCCAAGAGCAGCCTTCCATAGTTCTGTGCTCTTGCTCCTGTGGCTGGGCCTAAAGTGAATAAGTATTCCAGGTGAGGCCGAGGACTTTGGTTAGTTTGGGTGCATTAATTAAATGGTAGAGACATAGGAAAACTCAGTGAACTAGAGCACTGCCAAAAGAGAACTGGTCTGAAGTCAAAGGTGAGACTAAACTCAACCATTAAAAAATCAAATAGCTGCCCTACCTGGTTTAGCTCAGGGTGGATAGAGCGTCGGCCTGCGGACTGAAGGGTCCCAGGTTCGATTCCAGTTAAGGCACATGCCCAGGTTGTGGGCTCAATCCCCAGTGGGGGGCGTGCAGGAGGCAACCAATGAATGATTCTCTCTCATCATTGATGTTTCTTTCTCTCTCTCCCTCATTCTTCCTCTCTGAAATCAATAAAAATATTTTAAAAAATAAAAAATCAAATAGCTCATTCATAAACAAGGCTTGAATAGCCTGGCCTGTGTGGCTCAGTGGTTGAGCTTTGACCCATGAACCAGGAGGTCACGGTTCGATTCCTGGTCAGGGCACATGCACAGGTTGCAGGCTTGATCCCCAGTGTGGGGCGTGCAGAGCTGGTCAGTGATTCTCCTTCATCGTTGATGTTTCTCTCTCTCTCTTCCTCTCCCTCACTCTGAAATGAATAAAAAACATATTTTGAAAAAAAAATAAAAAGGACTGGAATAGACATTTCTCCAAAGACGATAGTCAGGTGGCCAACAAGCATATAAAAAGATTAGAGGCTTGGTGCACGAAATTTGTGCACGGGGGTGTGTGTCCCTCAGCCCAGCCTGCACCCTCTCCAATCAGGGCACCCCTCGAAGGATGTCCAACTGCAGTCGGACATCCCTCTCACAATCCAGGACTGCTGGCTCCCAACTGCTCGCCTATCTGCCTGCCTGATTGCCCCTAACTGCTTCTGCCTGCCAGCCTGATCACCCCCTAACCACTTCCCTGCCAGCCTGATCGACACCTAACTGCTCCCCTGCAGGCCTGGTCACCCCCAACTGCCCTCCCCTGCAGGCCTGATTGCCCCAACTGCCCTCCCTTACAGGCCTGGACCTTCCCAACTGCCCTCCCCTGCTGGCCTGATTGCCCACAACTGCCCTCCCTTGCAGGCCATCTTGTGTCCACATGGGGGCAGCCATCTTGTGTGTTGGAGTGGTGGTCAATTTGCATATTACTTCTTTATTATAAAGGCTATTCTACATCACTAATTATTAGAGAAATATAAATCAAAACCCCATTGAGATACCATCTCACACCCATTAGGATTATTAAGATAACTATTATTGGGGGGAAAAAAGTGTTGGTGAGGATGTGGAGAAATTGGAACTGCAAAATGCTGCAACTGCTATGAAAAACAATATGAAGACTCCTCAAAAAAATTAAAAATAGATCTACCATATGACCCAGCAATCCAACTTCTTAGTATTTATCCAAAAGAGTTGAAAGCAGTGTTTTGAAGAGATATTTTCATACCTATGATTACAGCAGCATTATTCACAATAGCAAACAATCCAAATGTCCATCAGTAGAAGAACAGCTAAACTAAATGTGGTCTGTTCATACAGTGGAATATTATTCAGTTTTAAAAAGGAAGGAAATGCTATGACATGGATGAACGTTGAGGATATCATGCTAAATGAAATAAGCCCGTCACAAAAAGACATGCTCGATGATTCCACTTACGTGAGGTATCTAAAGGAGTCAAATTTATAGAAACAGAAAGTAGAAAGGTGGTTGACGGGGCTGGCGGAGTGGGGAAGAGGAGTTGTTGCACATGAGGTACTGAGTTTCAGATCTGCAAGATGAAGTTCTGGAGATCTGTTTTGCAATGACGTGAATGGTTAAAGTAGTAAACTTTATTTTATGTGTTTTTTACCACATAAAAAGAATGCTATGAAGGAGGGGGAAAATGAGACTAATTGTTCTCAAACTCCGTTATTGAATATTAGGATTCCTGGATACAGATCAACAGGTGCTTGCCTTGCATACTCTATTATCAAAGAGACTCAAATGAAACCTTTCTTATCCTATCTTTTGTTCTTGAAAAAATACAAAACAGTCACCAAGAGGAGGCATTATCAACCAAATTAAGCAAGCATTTGACTCAAATAATACCTTCAAAGATTAGACAAACTAAAAACATTATATCCAGGTTTCCTGGGCTGGATCTTAAAGGATAGGGGCTATCCTCTTTTATTGTATGATTTAGTGGTGTCTTCCCTGAAAAGCCTCCAGATACAGAGGAAAGAAGATGAAGGTACCCGAATTAGTCAGAGAGCATCAGATTCCAGTGGACGCCATGTCCTATTGGAGGATGCTAAGTTTAAAAATAGTTTATATTGTCCAGTTTAAAGAGCAGTTGGGTAGAAGAGACATTGTTCATCAGACATTTACTAACAGGGTACTGTGTGCCAAGGATGCCAACATGAATGAGACAGGCAGTGCAGGGCACGCCTAGCGGGCCTCCTGCCTCTGGGCTTCTCGTATACCCATTTGAGTACCCAGCAAGTACCGAGCAGCCGATCCTAGATAGTGAGAGCGTCCTGGTAAAAACAAACAAACAAAACCACCTCTAAATGAAAAGGATCTGTGATGGAAAGGAAGAGGTTGCATCTGAGAAAGAGAGAGGAGGGAGGGAGAGATGGGCCCCTCATTCAACTAGCTGCATTTATACAAAAGAGAAATCAGGGCACAGGAGGGGCTGATTGGTCTCTGCGGTCTTTCCCTTCAGTAAGCTGCATTCCCCCTGCCACGAGCACTCAGACAATTTCGTGGCAGGCCTGTGCCGGCCTCTGACTTGGGGCTGAGCCGTGCTCCCTGAGGACTCGGGTCTGCACCATGAAAAGGGCCATCTGCTCTCCAGATTCACTGGCATGCTAGTCAGGAACTTACAGATGGTGGTTTGCTGGAGATACCTTTTCTCCTCACATCATGGCCGGCAGGCGGGCAGTGCTGCACACTGCTGTTTTCTTTGTTTTGTCCTCCTTTTTGTCCTGTAGAACACAATAACAAAGGTATTGGAAGGCGCTGGGGTTTCCTTGGAGCCTGGCTACGGGATATTTGTTTAAATCACCATGCACCCTGTCTGTCCAATTCTGTCAGTCTTTCTCCCAAGGTAACTGCTTATTAGCTCCTTAGGTGAGAGCCCCTCCCCTTCCTTTTACATTCCATTTTAAGAAATGAAAACACTAAGAGACTAAGAGACAGTTGTAAATAAAACCTTCAAATTCAGCAGCCCCCGCAGATGCTTTCCGAACAGACCTCCCCCACGGGGCGGCAGTGGGAGAGAATGAGGCAGCATTCTCGTCCCCCGAGGCCGGGGCTGGCTTCAGAGTAGGCCTCAAAGCACCTGAAGAGATGTACCCACTTGTTTCTTTCCTTTTATAACCTGAAGCCTGTCCTCAAAGCCACCTTTTGTGGGTGGTGAGGGTGGGAGGTGGGGGCAGCGAGAGAAGGCGAATTCAAGCAAATGCCATGCGACATTTCCCTGTAGGAGGTCATGCCTGTCTGGCATTTTATTTAAACTCGGTTCTTTGCATGAGCAGCTGGTGGGGGAGGGAGAGAGCATGCAGCTTCCCTGTCAGTGCTTTCCCCGCCTGTGCAGAGAAACGGCTCAGTGTTTGCTCCTTCAGAGCCGTCATGCTTGTGCTTGTGTCCTGCTCCAGGTCACTCGGTTGTCCAGAAAGAGGCGAAGAAGAGATGCTAGTGCTCAAACACCAGCCCAGCCCTCGATGGGGTGGTTCCGGCTGCAAAGCAGTTGGTGCCTCCATTCCCAGCGACTGTCCCAGACAGCTGGACCCTCAGAGGCAGGCCAGCAGGATGCCCTGCCCCAGGCCACTACCCACAGGGCTGCCAGGGCATCTCACAGACACCAGGGCAGGACCACTGACCCCACTCAGCTCCGCTCTGCCTTCCCCTGCCCCCTCCAGCTACTGTCCACAGGCTGCCGGTGACCAGCCGACCGGGAGGGACGGTCAGCCGGGCCAGCAGCCTCTTCCGCCCTACACCCCCGCAGTGACTCACAGAAGCAACGGCCACAGCCTGGCCCAGCCTCCCCGTCCTAGAGGCCAGGAGCCCCACAGCCCGGAGCGCGGGGCAGAAGAGGGGAAGAGGAAGCAGCCTCCCCCACCTCGCGTGAAGTGGGCCCACACCGTCCGAGAGAACAGCCTCCCCGAGGAATCTTGCTCGCCCGAGTCAGCAAG
Organism: Myotis brandtii; assembly: GCF_000412655.1. Taxonomy (NCBI): domain Eukaryota; kingdom Metazoa; phylum Chordata; class Mammalia; order Chiroptera; family Vespertilionidae; genus Myotis; species Myotis brandtii. The sequence continues at coordinate 5,914,221 of NW_005353789.1, read as the reverse complement.
CCTGAAGCACTACAAAAAGCAGCAGAACCTCCCAAGTTCAAGCAGCACTTCCGACCCAGACACGCCTCTTGGGGTCCCGAGCACTCCAGGGAGGATCTCCCTCCGAATATCGGAGTCCGTCCTGCAGGCCTCCCCACTGCCTCGGGAGGACTACGAGGACGAAGTGTTTGTGAAGGACTTGCACCCCAGTGCCACTTCCCACCCCACCTTCAGGCTCTATTAGGTCCTCCCACCCTGTCTTTTTTCCCCCCTCTGTATTTCATTTTAGATAGTTTCTATTGCTATGACTTTAAGGTTGCTGATATTTATTTCAACAGTTCTAAAATTCGTTGTATTTTTCATTTCACATATTGTATTTTCATCTCTAGAGGTTTGGGTCCTTCTTATATTTTTCTTTTCTCTCATGATGTTTATGCTTTCCTCTACCTTCTTGAATATGAAAGGTGTATTAATGATAGTTGTTCAAAATGTCCTTATGACATTTCTGGGTCTATCTCTATTGATTGATTTTTCTCTTGGTTATGTGTCATATTTTTCTCCTTTGCTTACTTGGTAATTTTTAATGTGCTGGACATTTTTAAATAAGCTTTTTATTTTGGAATAATTTTAGATTTACCAAAAAGTTTCAAAGATAGTACAGAGAGTCCCATATGCTCCATATTCAGTTTCCCCATCATCAATATCTTACATTACCATGTACATTTGTCAAAACTAAGAAACTGACATTATTGGCACATTATTATCAATGAAACTTACTGTATTTGGGATTCACCAGTTTTTCCCAGTAAAGTCCTCTTTCTATTCCAGGATCTAATCCGGAATATCACATTGCATTTAATTGACATGTCCACCTCCCCCCACCCCCACCCCCACCACCGAGCCAGGAAATCCTGGTGAACAGCTGGGAAGACTTTCCTCCCCCTCCTCCCCAAGCTCTGTGTGAGGCACAGCTGGACAGCGAGGATGGCATGGAGCCCCCTGCGAGGTGAGTGGGCAGATGGGGTAGGGCAGGCCCTTAGCTAAGGAGGAGAGGGTTTCCCTCACTAGGAAGAGGTTTTCACACTCCAGGCCTCCTAGACCCTCCTGCTTTTGGCCACAGGAGAGCCCTGGTGTGGAGGGTTTTTATAGAAGCTCAGCCCCTGAAGCTGGCAGGTTGATTCTCTTGTTTACCTTGGGTGGTGGTTGTACGAGCAGTCATTGGGCAGCAAGGAGTGAGAGCAGTGAAAGCAAAAGCCCTCACCCAGGAGGCATAGTTCGCTTCTATGGGTCGACATCAGTAGCATCCCTCCTTCCTGCCCACATTCTGAGTCAGTTAAGGAATGAGAGATAAGAGGAAGGCATACAGCAGACAAAAATATCACTTGTATTACTGAGAGAGCTGATACGGAGAAATGGCTTCCATCCTGACACTGAGCCCCCAGATTAAATAGGTTTACCTGCCTATTCACAGGCCGTGCCAGCCATCCACACATACACATGTGTGTCTATTTTATATATAGAGTGTTCAAACAAATGTATGTACACATTTTGAATAATTATAAAGGCAGTATTTATTAAAATACATTTCATTTTCAAAATTGAGCTATCCGCTGTTGAAGTATGTATACATTTTGGGGGGACACCCTGAATAGATGGAGGGAGAGGGAGAGAGAACGCAGGAGCATGCCTAGAGGCAGCCTTGCTCTTAAACAGAAGAGCTGGACTATGAATGGTCCAGCTGTGGTTAGCATCTCTTTCCAAAGACACTAGGAAGGAATCGAGTGTAGGGCTGAAGGTCAGTAAAGCTTAGGAAAACCTGCTCTAGGAAGCCAGAAGAATGAGGAAGAAGCACTTCCCAACACACACTCCTTAGGACAAGTGATCTTTCACAACACGGAATAAGACACCCACCCACCACATTGCCTGCTATCACTCTCAATACTAGAGTGATTTACCACTTCCCTCTGTCCACCTGGGCCCTTCAGAAAGTTCTGGAATATGAATTCCTACTCGATTCATCCTCCTTAGAAAGTCACACGACCTCCCCATGAGCAGTCAGTTGAAGGCCCTTAGGATGCTCGGAAATGTGACCGCCTCGCCCCACTCCCACCAGCCCAGTGGTGACAGCTCTTTCACCCTCATCCTCACCTTCCTATTGACTGTTTCTCACCACCTCTCTCTCTTTTTCTTTTAATATCCAGTAGCTCCAGCAAATCTGCCAACAGGACAGTTGCCAAGGAAAGGCCCGTGCCTGGGGCAGCCCAGTCGGTTGGCCATCAGATACCAGCTTCCAGACCCCAAACTTCCGTCAGAGGTTCCGAGGACCACGGGCCCAGCCCGCCCCCCACCGCGG
>NW_005353789.1:5910854-5911794 GCF_000412655.1 Myotis brandtii | reverse complement strand
GCTGGGCCCCTCGGCTGGCAGCCAGGCCCAGGAAAGCAGCCTCCCGCTCTGACCCAAGGCCTCGTCCACGACCCACTCAGTGGGACTCGTGGTTTAGAAGACAATGCCAGTCCCGGTCCTCAGAAGACGTCAGAAGACATCAGAACGGAGGTGCTGGCCAAGGAAATTGTCCACCAAGACAAATCTCTGGCAGACATTTTGGACCCCGACTCCAGGCTGAAGACCACCATGGACCTGATGGAGGGTTTGTTTCCTCGCGACGGTAACTTGCTGCAGGAAAACGGCGTCAAGAGGAAGGCCATGCAGAGAGCCGTCAGCTGCCCAGGACACGAAGGCAAGAGGTAGGACCCTGGTAATGTCCCCAAGCAGACTTACAAGTGAACTCCACCCATGGGTGATAAGTCTGGGGCTACTTACCTGATCTTGTCCTGCTTCCACTGATCCTGACCCAAGAGTGACATTCCCTGTCAGCTTTCGGGGAATGGCTCTGAGGTGTAGGAGGTGGGACAGACTGGCCTTGAGTTACCAGGCACTTGTCCAACAATAAAAAATAATCCTATATAATAAAAGGCTAATATGAAAATTGTCCCCTAGACTGGGAGTTCAACCCGGAGTTCGACCAGGGGGCAGGGCCGGTGGGCCAACTAATGTCCCCAAGCAGACTTACAAGTGAACTCCACCCACGGGTGATAAGTCTGGGGATACTTACCTGATCTTGTCCTGCTTCCACCGATCCTGACCCAAGAGTGACATTCCCTGTCAGCTTTTGGGGAATGACTCTGAGGAGTAGGAGGTGGGACAGACTGGCCTTGAGTTACCAGGCACTTGTCCAACAAGAAAAAATAATCCTGTATAATAAAAGGCTAATATGAAAATTGTCCGCTAGACTGGGAGTTCAACTGGGAGTTCGACCAGGGGGCGGGGCCGGTGGGCCAACTGC
>NW_005353789.1:5908712-5910620 GCF_000412655.1 Myotis brandtii | reverse complement strand
TCGGCCCCCTCACCCCTATCAGGGGCAGGGCTGGATGGCCAACCTCCTGCATCCCCTCCCCCCAAGCCGGCCCAATCGGATGGGCCTGCCAGACCCCACCTGTGCATGAATTCGTGCACCGGGCCTCTAGTAACAATAATAGTCTTAATACTTATTGTTCATGTTCTTTGTGTCAAATGCATTCATTTCTTTAGATAATCATCTTGTTTAATCTTCACAAGAACTTTCTGAGATAGCTACCAGTTTGATCTCCATTTTACAAGTGAGGACATTGAAGCCCTCCCATTCTCCATCACTCACCTTTACAGAGAGCCCCACAGAGGGCAGTGCTGCGGGGGATAGAAGTGGTGAACACAGTAGAGCACCCGCCCTGCAAGGCGGAACTGAACGGGTCTTTGTAAAAAGGATGAGAGTCTAGAGACATCGATTTATATACCACACTGACATTCACCTTTGAAGAGTTAGGGTGAATGCTCGTGTTCTAAGAATCAAGGAAGGTCTGACTGGGACACACCCGTGGTTTTGTTCAGCCTCTGAGCCTCTGCCCCTGAAGCTCCCTGAGCCACACATGTTACAGCCCCATAACCTGTGCCAGCGCCCAGCCCCAGGGGGCAAAGGGACCGTGAGCAGTCTTTGTTTCATTCTTTTGATGTTTCCTGGGTTATTGAATATCTTCTTGCATGTTTAATTTCCTTAAAGTACTGCTATGGGAAAGATTTAGAGTAGTTTTATTTTCTTTTTAGTTTCCAATGAAAACTGAATTGACAAATTGGAACTCCACAGTTCTTCCAGACTAAACAGAGCATTTCATCTAAAGTTGGATGTGCATTTTAGAAATTTCCAAATAATCTCACTAAATTACAAGAATGCCATATTTTGTTGGGAGAGGGGAGAAAGAAAGAGTTATGTAGTACTTACGAGCTCTTTGATATCAGAGGCTTTCCTAATACAAGGCCTGAACACTAGTCACCTTGCCCATCCCTTCTTCAGATTTGGCAGAAATGAATTGAGGTGAAGTTGACTTACCTAGGGTCATGTATTTGGCAAACATTTACTGAGCACCTACAGTATGCAAGACAATGCACTGGGTATCAGGAGGGACCCAAAGATGAATGTTTGTGGGTGTGCCAGTTAGCTCACCATGAATGGTTGTGGCAGGTCAAAACGAGGGGCTTCTAGTCACTTCATTCTGTCCTCTGACCACTTGCTGCAGATAGGTCAGTGTAATGTATAAGTACATCCTTAGCATTTCCTAGTATTATTATGGAGAACCTATGTTCTCAGTCAATTTAGAAGTGAAATGGTCATGTAGCTGTTGCAGGAGCTAATTTCAAAGGATGGCATGTGCCATCTTCTGGTGGGAATGAGCATTGCTCTGTTGTGGGTGAGGCTGCAAATATCTATTGTGAAATTTAGTTATCAAATAAATGCATGAGAAGCCCATTTGTAATGTCATGAATATATCTGGGCAGCAAGGGGAACATATCAAAAAACCTTTTTCCTATTTTTTCAATTAACTGAATTAGATGTAATTATATTGCTTAGAGGAATATTCCCATCAAGCAGAAAACTAGTAAAGACTTTTATGGGTTTTTTTATTCCACAGTAAAATGATGGTCTAGATGTTATGTAATGTTATAGGATTGAACAGTTGAAGTACCTCTTTGAGAGAGCCCAACCTACTTCCATAGAGTCATTTATTCAGTGAGAAGTCTGAAAGGCAGCTTAATCTATACTAATAAAAGGGTAATATGCTAATTAGACCGGGTCGACCAGACATCTTCTGGATGTCTGACTTCTTTCTGGACAAAGCCACCATGGTGGGGGCCAAGGCAGAGGCAGTTAGGGGCGATCAGGTCAGCAGGGGAGCAAGCAGTTAGAGGAGGGCAGTTTGGGGCCATCAGGCAG
>NW_005353789.1:5888317-5908530 GCF_000412655.1 Myotis brandtii | reverse complement strand
CCCCCGCATGAATTTCATGCACTGGGCCTCTAGTTATAGTAAAACAGAGAACACTAGGTATCAGGTTTCTCAACTCCTCATTTGTTCCCCAGCCTTGAAAACCTCTGCTGTGAAATCAGTGAGTAGATTTCACACCTTATATTCATTGAACAGCAAGCTCCAGATTTCTGGGGCTTATATAGGATGTCAGGCTCAGGGAGAAGGAATATTGACAAATGTCCAAATAACAATTATAGTATGCATCAGAAAGATAGTGGGAACCCTGGAAGAGTAGGAAGTAACTTAAAATCTGAGATATGTGCAATAGCCTTAAAATACTTCCACAGCGATTGAGTCCTGGCTCCCCACTGTCTTTCTGTGAAATGGGGAGTCAATATCCTTCTTATATTTATCACAAAAGGAGAACCATGCAAAGAGGTAAATGACTTGCCCAGAGTCATCTGGCAAGTCCGCAGGCATGATCCCCACTCCTCCCTTCCCAGTACTGCCTTTGGTGTTTTTCATCCCAAGTTTGCCTGGATTCAGGAGCTCTGCCCATGGTTACCACTCATTAGTAAGTATTCACTAGTTAGTTCATCCTAATTTCTAGGAAGTAATGGAACAGGATTTTTTTACACATTTCTGAATGGAGAGACCTGGTGAAATGAAGCTTCTGGTATGTGCTGTGTATGGCTCTACTTTTTGTTCTTTATGACGCAGGAGTGAAGAGAAGGAAGCAGTGGGCATGTTGGTCAACTGCCCTGCCTACTACAGCGTGTCGGCTCCCAAGGCTGAGCTTCTGAACAAAATCAAACATATGCCAGAAGAGATGAGTGAGGAAGAGGAGCAGGTGGATGTCAATGAAAAGAAGGTAAAGAGTTGGGACCTGTGTTTTGTTTTCCCCAGAAAGCTAGTCAGGGTCCTGGCAGGGTTACTCAGTAACGCCCCTTATGGCAAGAGGGAAAGGGGCCTGTCACATCACCAGTCGCGCCCAAACCATCATTGGCCTCCGGACTTGCATGGCACTTTGAGCAATTTCCTCACAGCCCCCCTGTCATTTTCACTTTTATAAATGACAAAAGTGAAGGTTAGTGGCTATTAGTTATTTCCTAAAGGTCTTATAGCTGGGACTAGACCCCAGGTCCCCTGTCTCCTAGTCCAGCACAGAGACCACAACACTGTTCTCGAGGCCTGTGGAATTTTCACTCGTGATTCATGCGCAAAAGGAAAACTAGAAAATCTAGAAATTTTAAGGAGAGACTGGATCATTAAAAGACACTTTGGAAAAGGGAATGTTAATCTTTAAATTCCCCAGCTCTCTTTGCCATACCCCAGTGAAGAATAACTTGAAAGCACAGCATTGGAATTTAGCATTTGATACTCTTACAGAAATGTTCATTGCTAAGCATTTTTAAAATGACCATGCTGCTGCTGTCTTCCCCAAGCCATGGAGATCTAAGCTCGCCTGTGCCTACAGGGGAGAAGTTCCTGCCGCTCCACTTCCCTGCAGCCCAGAGGGCTGCCTGGCCCTGTGCTTACAGCCCTCAGCTCAGGCCTGTGTGCTGAAAGGACTCTTTGTTAAGGCTTGCCTCTTGCTGAGTCTGGAATGTAAATGGTTCAGTGGTACCAATTCTAGGAGAAACTTTCTCGTGTGATTCCATTCACTTATTTTAGAATATGTGTCCTAAGCCCTCGTGTTTATGTATTGGAATGAGACCACAGGATACAGACCCTGGGAGCAGGAAGTTATGGGGCAGGAAGTCTTAGGGGTTTAGAAGCACCTCCTTCAGTGGTATTCTCCCTCCTGCTCCAGCTCAGGGGGCTCACAGCGCCAGGGCTGACTTGCTGATGCAGCCACTGTGGTAACACACTCTCTCCCAGCCCAAGGTTTTCCCTTTTAAACATCTGCTTCATAGCACACCTCATATCCCTATCTCTGTGCTGCTGGGCGCCCCCACTGCATGGGTCCTCTGAGCGTGGGAACACACCTTGCTCTGTTCTATGTTTATCCCAGAGAGGGAGCTACATAAACCCTATGACAGGTATCAAGCTGCCATGACATCTTTAAATAATGGAACATTTTACTTATTTTTTTTCATGTAGATATACCCTGCTTTACAACAGCAGTGTGGCATATTATTCATTGCTTTGCCCTCCACATCTCAATTTTATTTTTAACCTCTTTGTCATCACTTTATTATCACCCTCTCATTCTGAGGATTATATGGCACAAAGTATTTCTGGACTGAGTATGTGAAGGAAGAGAGGATTATTCCTCATGGGAAATAACATTAGATGCCATTTATTGAGTACTTCCTATATTCTAGGTGTGAGCTTTTTTTTTTTACATACCGCTGTATTTATTTTCACAAAACTGGATTGTCACATTTTATACTGAAGTAATCGGAATGAGTCAGACAAGAGGAGCTGGGGGCATTCAAGACAAAGGAAATGGAGTGGGAAAAGACCTAGAGGTGTGGAAAAACATAAGGAGGGTGTGTCTTGAAGAAAGGAACTTCTGGTAGCTTGGTATTTTGGAATATAAAACAAAGTGACTAGCCCACCTGGTGAGGCTCAGTGGATGAGCATCATTCTATGAACCAGTGGGGTCATGGTTCAATTCTCAGGGCACATGCACAGGTTTTGGGCTGAATCATCAGTAGGGGGCGTGCAGGAAGCAGCTGATCAATGATTCTCATCATCGATGTTTCTATCTCTCCCTCTCTTTTACTCTCCGAAATCAATAAAAACATATTAAAAAAAACAACAACAAAGTGACTAAACTAGAAATGACCAAATTTAGAAAATAAAGGAGGGCCACATACAGCAGGAGATGAGGCTGGGAGGATCCACTGGAGCCACCTCATGATCACCAGGAGCTTTTGTGTGAAATGCTGAAGGGTTCGATTTCTGCCTTCAGCAATGGAGAAACCTTTGAGAGTTTTTTGTTTGTTTTGATGAACTACAAGTTTATGAATGTGTAATAGAATTTTTGTGAGTGGTACTTAGATTTGCATATCTGACTTGTAAAGAGAAAATATGTGAACGTGACATGAAGTTAAGGCATCTATTAAAACGTTTAGCATAAAGTTGAAAGTGCAGTCCTCCTGATGTACAAGCTTTCTAACAATGATTTTCAAAAACGACACATGGTCAGTATTCACTCCCCAAGACTGTCCTGAGGCAGAGGGTAGCCTTTCACCAACTTTTGCAAAGTAGAAATTTGTTGCCCAATATTCCAAAGTTATTAATACCCTAAGGTGCATATCGAGGCATGAAACTCACCAAAAGTCAGTGGAAACTAGAGTCCTGATTTATTAATGTTTGTTAAATTGAAATTGGCATCTTAAATTAATTCCATTGTAATATATTTTCTATTTATATATCCAGCCTAGATGATGAATTATAATATTCCAAGTAAATATAAGTGTTACTTAAAATATGAAACACTTTCATTGTCTGAACTTCTGACATACATAAAAACTAAAGACACTTTGATACCATCTCCTTAGCTAAACCCTGCCATATCTATTGGCAAAAATCTGCTTGAGCAGAGCCCATGATTCTCGATTCTGAGGGCAAAAGGCTTTGGCGTAGAGACTTAGTGGAAAATTTTAAAAGGCAAAAAGAATCTGTTGTTCCCTGGAATTGGCTTTCCCCAGAGATCATTAGTGACCCAGATGGTTCTCAGCTGCCCTTTCCACTCCTCCTCCTTCAGTCTTGAAGTCCCAAGCTTCCCTCTGCTCTGTCTTCCTTTCAGCCTGAAAAACTTCCCCTAGCATTTCTTTAGAATAGGTCTGCTGGTGACACATTCTTTCAGTTTTTCTTCATCTAAGAATTTCGCTGTCGCTCCTGAAGGATAGATATTTTCACAGGGATTCTGGGCTGCCTGTTCCTTTTCTTTAGCATTTTAGAATTGTTGCTGCACTTTCCTGTTTCCACAGTCTCTGGTGAGAAATGCAGTTCATGTAAATACTCGTTCCTCTCATATGCAATGTGTTGTTTTTCTCTGGCTACTTTAAAAGTTTGATTATGATGTGGGTGGGCCTGATTTTTTTTTGGTTTATCCTGTTTGGGTTTGCTGAGCTGAGCTCTTGATTACATAAATGTATGTCTTTCACCAAATGTAGGACGTTTGCAGCCGTTATGTCTTCAAATATGTTTTGTGCGCTGATCCTCCTCTTCTCTTTTTGGGACTCCGGTGACATGACACAAATGTTAGACCTTCTGATACTATCCCACAAGTCCCTGAAGCTCGGGTTTGTTGTTGTTGTTCAATCTGTTTTTTTGTCACTTCTTCTGGTTGGATAATTTCTATTAGTCTATCTTCAAATTCACTGACTTGCTTGTCTCCATTCTGCAAGTGATTTCTTTTTTTAATTTCAAATATAGTTTTCAGTACTAAAATTTCTATTCAGTTAGCAAAGAAATAGACACGACAAGAAACTGAGAACTTCTCCCTTTTCATTTCATGGGTGCTTGCTTTTATCCTGGAGCATCGTTATAAAAAGTATTTTAAAGGCTTTGGTAATAATCCCAACATTGGGGTTATTCTTGGTGTTAGTGCCTGTTGATGATCTCCCCCTGAATTGCTCACATTTCATTGGTTCTTTTTATCTTGGGTGATTTTGTATTGTATTCTGAACATTTTGAGTATTATGCTGTGGGACTCTGGGTTCTGTTAAAATCTCCTGGAAAATGTTGACTACAAGTTGTAGCCCACCTCTGGGTGGTGGTTCAGAGACTTGGCTGTGTCCCACACTTGAACCGTTCAGGGCTTAGCCTGGGACTTGGGCAGTTATTTCTATCGCGTTCCATTCTCAAAGTCTGTGCAGCTTCTGTGGGTCTGTCCCACACACGTGCAGCTTGAGGGTGAGGCTAGGACTTAGGTCAGTTCTGCACAGAATAGGGGATCTTTTCCAGCTCTCTACTGTTCAGTGCCCCCACTCCCCCCACCCCACTCTCTGGCTCCCAGCAGCCCATTTTCCTGGGCATCTGGCCAGAAAGACACATTCTCGTGGTTATATAGAAAGATAAGTTCTAGCAACAAGTACAGCAACCTGAGCGCTGTACCATTCTGCACTGCTGGGACCGCCCTCAGCAAAAGAGGAAGAAAAGGTAGTGAGAATCCCCCTCGTGCTCTTTGGACCACAGGTCCTTTTCCCAGTTGCTCTGACAGAGAGAAGGGTTTTCTCTTGGAGTTTAAATGCAGGAGCCTCCCCTCACAGTGCATGCAGCTCTGTTTACGTGGAGTCACCTGTGGTGGGGGCAGGGCAAGAAAAAAAAGAGAGAAGGGGTTTCGAAACAGGAAATCCCCCCACTCTTGAGCTCACAACAGCCCCTGTTTCTCGTCCTCTGGTTTTAAAGGCAGGGCTTTTCCTGGAGTTTTTGCCACCACACTGTCTGTGTAGTTCTTCTGCCTGGGGGCTATTCTCAGGTCAGAGCTCACACATAAACTCACCCCCATTATGGATATACTTCGAGGCTGGCTGCCCTCCAGGTCACTGCCATAGTTGACTTCACTGAGCCCTCTTCCGAGCCTAGGACGTTGGCTGCAGTAAGCAGGGAGAGAGGCTTCAGGGGGTTATGCCATCTTGGCCAGCATTGAGAGTCACGGCCCTCCCCCGCCCCGCAGGTTTATCAGCAAGGAGATCTGCATTGCAGCAGCTGTGTGAGGACACGGGGACAGACACACACAGACACACACACACACCGTTTATCAGCAGGGAGATCTGCATTGCAGCAGCTGTGTGAGGAGGAAGAGAGGGCGGTAGGGAGCATGTCACAGCTGTCCAGGGAGTGACGGCACAGGTCTAAGGGCAACAGTAGAAGCAGTGAGAAACGGATTGAAAAAAAAAGTAAAATAGAACCGGTACCAGATTAGATGTGAAGCATGGAAGAGAGGCGAGGGCCGAGGATGACTCCCACGTTCCTGGCCGAGGTTGAGTGTCATGACTGAAACAGGAAAAGCAGGAAGGTCATTTAGGGAGAGAGGAGAAGGAGCTTCGTTGAATTTAAAGAAATACTGTTTCTTGTGTATCAGAGATTCCCGATACCGAGAGACCATACTAAGTAGATGGGACAGCTTTCTGGCACCAGCCTTCCCGAAAGGAAATGGCGAGGAGCCGCTCTTGACAGAGGACCTCTGTATGGCAGTCGGGTGCCCCGGGCCTTTCTGCTCCGATGGGTCACATCACAGGAGAGAGGCTTGATTCCACTGCTGTCACCGGACAAACGGCCCCTGACTTCTCTGGGTGAACTTCAGCTAAGAAAACAGCCCAGGGCTGCTGCCTGGCTCCTCCCTGGGTTTTCCTAGCAGGCCCTGAATTCCCTGCCCCTGAGCCGCGCCCCATGGCTAGGAGTCCTGAATTACTCTTGTTTGAGAGGAAGACAGTCAATCAGCAGAGGCCAACTGTGTCTACATGACGTATTGGCAACACTGTCAGCACAAGTTCTCGGAACAGAAGGTGAAGCTGGGGGGTGGGGTGGGAAGACCTTGAGTATGCCCCTAGAGCAGGGCGGGGGAACCTTCTTTCTGCCAAGGGCCATTTGGATATTTATAACACCACTAGAGGCCCCATGCACGAAGATTCATGCAAGAATAGGCCTTCCTTCCCCTGGCTGCCGGCACCACCTTCACTCCGGCTCAGAGCCACCTCTCTGCCTTTGCTCCAGCCCAGAGCCACCTTCCACCTCTCGCCTTGTCACGTCAATTTGCATATTCCCTCCTTATTGGCTGTGGTCGCCGCCATCTTTATAGTGAAGTGATGTTTAATTTGCATATTACTCTTTTATTAGATAGGATTTCCCATACAAAATTAGCAACATAAAAATTAGCCTGCTATATTTGGTCAAACATTTAATTAACTCAGCCCTAAGGCCTTGCCAGGGCCAGACCAAATGATTTCATGGGTCCTCTCGTGGCCTGGATGCCCCCCACCCCTGCCCTAGAGGCATCTCCCTAAAATGAGTAGCATGTGCTCTTCAAAGTGTTGCCTAATGTTAATGATAGCACACTCACACTCACACAAATAGCCAGCATTTATTTGATGGGAGCTTCATAATATTCCTATCAGCTATTTTAATGCAGTGATTAAAAGCCTGACCACCGAGCCAGAGGGCCTGGGTGTAAGCCTGGCTCTGGCACTGTGTAGCCACATGAGCTTGGGCAAGTTAAATAAGTAAAACCTGGATAATGACAGTATCTATCCCATCCGGTGGTCGGGGGTGGCAATGGACTAGTAAAACACTTAAACAGTGCCTGGCACAGAGGAGTTCAGTGCGGAAACATTATTTGTTACTAGTTTTAGGCAGGTCTTATTATCCCCCTGCTGTGGTGAGATGAGCAGGCTCAGACCCAGGTCAGTCGACGCCTGATGGTGACTTTTCTGTCACAGCCCGTCTCCTGACTCCTGGTCCGTGTTTTCCCTGGAGCAGGAAGGAGATGGGACTGGGCCCAGTAGGGTTGCTGTGTGCAGATGGTGAAGAGGAAGGGAGGGCCTGCTAAACTATGTTTAGAGAAAGAACCCTTATAAATAGCACCTCACACAGGTCGAGGTAAGTTTATCCCAGATGAGAAGTGGATAAATGCCAGTGATTTTGCAAATCGGTAGCTCCCAAGAGACTAGTATATTGTTGTTTTTTTAAAAAAAAAACACACACACCCAAAGTACCTCTTCTCTCTCTCCAGTGAATTCTGCAGGAAGTTGGTAGGTTTTTTTGGAAGAGATCTATCTGCTGGCAAAGAAATGGCTATTTAGTATAGCCAGCTTTCCCTTGCTGCCTTCAGTTACTCAAATCCCTTTTAACTGCATTTTAAAATCCAAATGTCCATATTTTAAGGGCGTGGTAAAATTAAAAAATTCAAATACCATTCAAATATGCAACATTTGGGCCACAAGTGACGGAGTCGACTGCTTAGTATACTTGTATTAGCATATATGGCCGAGCTGTTGCTATATCATATTACGTCCCAGCAAGCAGCTTTCAGAAATCACAGTGCCACAAAACGTGTATTGGTCCTCCCCAAAGAAGCCTTCATGGACCACTCCTAGGCCTTTTCATCTCGTTCTGCTCTTACTCATACCATGAAGTCAAGTTCACAGCTCTGAGGGCGTACAGCTCGGCCCAGCATTGATGCCTTTGGAAACCAAAGCAGTGAATGAGACTACTGAGCCTGATCACAGATGGCTGATCAGCTGTGTCAGTTTCTTTGGCCCGTCCTTGCCCACTGAGGTCTGCTTACTCGGTGGCTACCCCTTCAGCACGAGAATATTTCAAGGACAGTATAGCCTGACTTAGATTGAAAGAGCCTGAAAAAGGTGGGGAGCCAAGTTCAGGAGAAACGCAGAGGAAGAGTTCTTGCTTGTCTTCACCACTCAGCCATACATGTGAGGACAGACTTGTTCTTACTGGTTTCTGCTTATTTGCAAATTTAAAAATTAGCATACTGTCCCTTAAAATAGCAGTGACAGAGCCATAATGAGAATTTTTTAATGATATGAATTAAATTATTAATAAAAGTGCTTTGAGTTCCTTCACACAATATTAATTTCAATGGAAGTAATATAAGGAAAAACCAGAGGCTGTTCTTTTCTTTCCACTATTTAGTTTGTTAAAAGCCTTTTTTGAGACTATACTTCTCAAGATGAGGTTGAAATGGATTGCAAAACACTTGAATAAGCAGGAGGCCTTTCCTTTGGTTGGAGTGAGAGAAACATTGCTGCTCAGTTAACTACCTCTTGGGACTTGGGTATAACCTGGTTTTCTCTTGGAAAGTATCATCCAGTGGCATTCAGAGTGACAAGCCTAGGAAATGCAAACTAAGAGGTTAAAGAATCCTGGCCTGACTTCATGTCCCTGTCAGGGTCTCAGTCATCGATCTGGAAAGCAGGAATGAGGACATTTGACTCAACCTAACCCTGACCGGCGGGACTGTGGGGCGTGGTGGTAGCAGGCAGTGCTTATTTCCCCACTGCTTTCCATCCGTGTTCTTGCTGTTCCCATCACAGGACCTGACATCACAGAGCAGGAGCGCAGCATCCTGCTGGGAGGTTTGCTGGAGGTACCAAGCAGGTTGTCTTGCAGGCAAATACCATAGCTACCAGCCAGAATTGTTTTTTGGAAAACAATGAGTTTTCTAGGAGACTATAAGGAAAGTTAAGCAATTAACACTAAGCAATATTCTCTCCCACCTGCATTTTTCTGGGCTGAGACTCTTTAGTTGAATAATGTAACATCCATATCTATATATATAAAAGCCTAAGTGACTGTCCGACCGGTAGCTATGACACGCAATGACCACCAGGGGGCAAATGCTCAATGCAGAAGCTGCCAAACTGCGGTGATTTGGCAGCAGTGGTTCTCAGGTGACGCACCCAGAACCAGAGAGGAGGGAGCCCAATTCTGGGATTCGTCACCCGAGAACTTCCCTCTCGCAATCCAGGACCCCTCGGGGGATGTCGGAGAGCCAGCTTCGGCCAGGTTTCAGCTCGATCCCTGTAGGCCAGGCCGAGGGACCCCACCGGTGCACGAAGCCGTGCACTGGGCCTCTAGTATACACGTAGTTTTCCATCACTAAAATTGTCTTTTGCATTGACTTTGTCTTAACGAAATAGCTTGAGGAATTCTGAGATTATAACCCATGATGAGAGGGTACAGCAGATAGGAATGTTTTTTAATCCTTACCCGAGGATATGTTTATTGATTTGAGAGAGAGAGGGGAAAGGGGAGAGAGAGAGAAACATAGATCAGTTGCTTCCCATATGCCCGCCAACCAGGAATCAAACCTGCAAGCTTTTTGGTGTACAGGATGATGCTCCAACCAACTGAGACCCCTGGTAAGGGCCAGATGATATTTAATTACCCTTCAGCCCCGGGATTAGGCATGTTGAGAAGACAATAGGATGTCACCCAGAACTTGGACATTTCAAGAACATTATGAACCTGACTTAAGATTGAAGTATATCTCATGGGCCAACTCCAAGATGGGCAGATTGTGTAGAAATAAATATTCCCCTTTATCATTGTGATTATTGTATCCTCTGATGCTGAGGTTGAAGAAGTAATACAAAAAGTCATCAGTACCCTTTAATTCTGCTGGTCAAAACTATTTCTATTTTTCCCTTGCTTTTTTTAAAAATACAATTTTATTGATTTCAGAGAGGAAGGGAGAAGGAGAGAGATAGAAACATCAATGATGAGAGGGAATCATTGATCAGTTGCCTCCTGCACACCCCACACTGGGGATTGAGCCCACAACCTGGGCATGTGCCCTGACCAGGAATCGAACCATGACCTGCTGGTTCATAGGTCGACACTCAACCACTGAGCCATGCCAGTCAGGCTTTTCCCTTCTTTTAAAATGAAGATTTACTCCGACATAGAAATTGTGACTATTTTGTACCAAGTTTCCAACTGAAGCTACACCACACACACACACACACACACACACACACACACTTGAGCTGGAACCTTTTTAATGACAAAGAAATAGGTTTTAATCCCAAAAGATTATGTCCTTTTCCCATCTGGCTGCCTCAGGCTAAGAGAAAAGTAAAAGAATTAAAAGCCATGGAGTGTAATTTCTCTTGCCTCAAAGAAATAGTAGACGCTTCATATAAATGAAGTCAAGCTTGAAACCACTAAGACCTTTACTTTATCCCTTCAATTAAATATATTGGCTATTTGTGTAACTCTGTTTTATATATGTAGCAATTAAGGTGGCAAATTACATGGCTCTAATAAATGGAGACAGTGAGGGGTGCAATGGAAAGGACAAGGAACTGAATTCTGGTAACAGTCTCGTGTGCATATCCTATATAATAAAAGACTAATATACAAATAAACCGAACGGTGTGATAGTCAAACAACCACATAACCAGTCACTGTGATGTGTGCTGACCACCGGGGGCGCGCACAGAACAGGGCAGGCATCGGCAGCAGGGGCAGAGCATGGAACATGGCAGGCATCAGCCGGCGGGATGGTGGAGCAGGTGAGCAGAAGTGCCAGACCAAGACGGGGCACTGGTCACTGTCACTGGAGCGAGCCTCTGGTGGTTACTGAAAATTCTTTGCTCCCACGTGCTGCAGTCCCACCTGGCGCTTGCACCGCTGCCAACACCGGAGCCACTGCTCACACCCGCTGCCGGCGCCCAGTGCCAGCCCCAATAACTCAGCACCCTCAGCAGGTGCGAGTGGCGGCTTCTGGCCCCGATCACCCCTCGGGCTTCTCCACCTCCCCCTGCTCCTGAGGGGCAATTGGGGCCAGCAGTCACCTCTCACACCTGCTACGGGCAATGGCCCTGCTTGTACCCACTGCTGGCACCGGCCCCACTCACACCTGCAGCTGGAGCTGCTGCGAGCGGCAGCTGCTGGCCCCAATCACCCCTGAGGGCTTCTCCACCTCCCCCTGCTCCTGAGGGGCAATCAGGGCAGCCCCAATCGCTCTGCGCCATCAGCGGGTGTGAATGGGACTGGCACTGTCAGCGTGTGGGAGCGGTGGTGGCAGGAGCAAGGCTTCCAGCAGATGGAACTGGGTCCACGGTGGGAGGGGCCAGGCGGGGACACGGAGGATGGGCCGAGACCCGCCCCTGTGCCCACCACAGACTTGTGGCCAACAGTTCCCTTCAAGGAGCACAAGTTGGTGAACTGGGCTCCTAGTTTATCAGATTGCCCACGAGAGCCCCTACAGTCAGGCTGATTGGTTCAAAGCTGCCCCACCTACTGGTATATGTGTCAGACCTCACGTCACCTCACTGAGTCAGTTTCCTCGCCTATTGTATGTGGATAAAATAGTGTTCACTACAAAATTTTTGGGAAGAATAAATGAGATAATCTGTGTACAGTGTCTCATATAGTGTCTAGCATGTAGTCATTGCTCTATAAATGATATCTGTGGTTAATATTCAACTCAACTCTGTGATCTTGGGCAAGTACCGTAATTCTTTGACTCTTGGCTTCACTATTTGTAAAACAAGAATATTTACCCTACCTGCTTCTGGATGGTATTGTTGTGAGGATCAAATAAGATTATGTCTTTTAAAAAACCTTTAAAAGTAAGTATTTAATAAACCAGTTGGGAAGTCAGAGCTGTAAAGAGCATAACACTGTTGGAAAACATTAAGAGGCAATGTGTGTGTTGGCCTGTTAGGATTCATAGGCTCCAAGAAGACAGCTGTGGATATTCAGGGAAAGGAAGGGGTCTTGTGCCCTCATGTTGGGGGGCAGGCCATATAGAATGGGGACCTTCAGGTGAGCCTTGAAGAAAAGACGGGATGTGGTTGGCTAACCTTTGCCGTGGGTCTCCTCTGTGGTTCCAGGCCGAGCTGATTGGAAGCCTCACCCACAAGCTTGAGACTCTGCAGGAAGCCAAGGGGAGCCTGCTAATGGACATCAAGCTCAATAACGCCTTGGGAGAAGAGGTGGAGGCTTTGATCAGTGAGCTCTGCAAGCCCAACGAGTTTGACAAGTACAAGATGTTCATCGGGGACCTGGACAAGGTGGTCAGCCTGCTGCTCTCCCTCTCGGGGCGCCTGGCCCGCGTGGAGAACGCCCTCAGCGGTCTTGGTGAAGATGCCAGTAAAGAAGAAAGGGTAGGTGGCCTAGCAATTCCATTCAACACGTTTTCCCTCTGAGCCCATGTACACAGAGAAGCACAGTAAGACACGGTCCCTTCTCTCAAGAAGATGACAATCTACTTGGGGCAGGGAGGAAGTCCAAAGTATAGATAACCAGGAAACTGAGAAGGCACATTCCCTGCCAAGATGTAAAGCTGATCCTGCAGGCTCAGGGAACACTTAGGAGGGTGAAAACACAGGTGCCGGGGTTTCTTTCCTTCCTTTCTAATGGGGGTTGACCTTGGAAAAAGAGAGAGGGACAGCAGAACTTTGAGGGATGAGGAGAGGGCGCAGGAACATGCGCTTACGCCCCAGGGGATCTGCAGTTCACCTGGAGGCTGCCAGCCCTCGGGGAGGATGCACCAAGTGTCTCCACCACACCCCTTCCCGGAAGGAAGAGGACAGGTGATGACAGTGGTGCTGATCCTGGGTCAACTTCTAGTGCTTCCTCGGTGAGGCACTGTGGGCTGACACTCTCTATGTGCAGGCTCATGGAGTGAGTGACAGGGCCAGGACAGGAGGAGTCCTGCTGCAGACCCCAGGTTTTATTCACCTCATTGAACTTATTCCATTGCCACAGAGCATTCCTCATCTACTCATCTGTGCAACACATGTCTGCTGGGTGTCCAGTCTGTGCCACTGACTGCCCTGGGCACTTGGGACATATCTTGGAACAAAACAGACAGACCCCTGCTCTCAGGGAACTAACTTACCAAGGGAAGTCGGACAATAAACGTAGCTATAATGTGTACACACGCACCAGCAAAGTGGTAAATGCTCCAGCCATCAGGATGCTCCCTTGCTCTCTGGCTCCTCCTCCTATCTACAGCTCTCTGTCTTTTAATGCTATCAGGGATTTCCTAATTATTTCTCCTAGTGAGCGTGTGTGTGTGTGTGTGTACTTTTTTTTATTAAAAGGAATGATGTCTTTTTTCCAAGAGATTAGAAAAAGTCCAGATGGTAAGCATTTGGGACTGTGACTGCGTATCCAGAAACTTTCTGCAGCTCCTCTCCAGTGGGTGCCCTCCTCCTGGAAGTGTGCTGAGCCTGAGCTGCCTCTGCTGGGAGCTGTCTAATAGTATCTGCCTCAGAAGGCTTTCCTTTCCTCCTTCCTCCCACTCAGCAAACAGCGAACGAGAACCTGGACTGTGTCAGGTGCTGTGTGTGCTAGGCATGAACACTGGCTACAACACAGGCCCCGCCCTGCAGGAACTCGCCAGGAGTGAGGAAAACCAGCATGGAAGCAGCAAATGGGTCCAGTATGCTGCAGCACAGCAATCAAGGCAGAGCCCAGAAACACTTCTCAGCGGGTGGGGTGAGGCGGGGAAAGACTTCACGCAAGTGATGCTTAATAGTCTAGATACCGTGGTCGCACACTGAAGGGGCCAAAGAGCCACATGTGGCTCGCGAGCCGCAGTTTGTCAACCACTGGGAAGAATTTCGTATTTGTAAGCAGAGTAAGAATGGAAAGGCTTCATGATTTAGAAGGAATATCATAGACCAAGTAAAGAAAGACCATGGCATCTTCAAAAACTGATTTACATATGGTTGTTATGTCTGGAACATAAAGTGATTACTTGGTTCATTTTTTAAAATAGTGAATTACTGAAAATAGAAAAGTATGTAGTCAGGGATTGGACAGGAAGTAGATCCCCAATTTTTTTTTATTTGATAGCTCTATTTAAAGGGGCATTCAGAACACCAAAGAAATCAAACAATTCAATTTTAAAAATGAGCAAAGGACCTGAATAGACATTTCTCCAAAGAGGACATACAGATGGCCAATAGACAAATGAAAAGATGCTCAACCTCACTAATAATCAGAGAAATGCAAATCAAAACTACAATGAGATATAATCTCACACCTGTCAGATGGCTATCATCAATATGGCGAGGATGTGTAGAAAAGGGAAACTTTGTACATGTTTGTGGGATTGTAAATTGATGGAGCCACTATGGAAAGTAATACGTAGGTTCCTTAAAAAAATTAAAAGTAGAACTACATATGACCCAGCCATTCCACTTCTGTGTGTTTATCCAAAGAAATCCAAAACACAGTTCAAAAGATATATGCACCTCTATCTTCACTGCAGTATTATTTACACAATCGCCAAGATAGAGAAACAACCTAAAGGTCCATCAGAAGACAACTGAATAAAGTAGATGTGGTACATATATACAGTAGATGTTACTGTAGTCTAACATACAATAGCCATTAGAAGGAATAAAATCTTGCCATCTGTGACAACATGGATAGACCTAGAGGGTATTATGCCAAGTGAAATAAGAGAAAGACAAATACCACATGATTTGACTTAATATGTGGAATCTAATAAACAAAATAAATAACAAAAAAGAGGTATCATTGAAGGTATGGGAAGGATTAATGGCAACCAAGAAGAAAGAATGAAGCTCCCTGGCCCCTAGAGCCAGCATCAGAGGGGAAGCCATTACTACCTCTAGATCTGGAGGAGCAACAGGAAGGGGGTCCTCATCAGAGCTATAGCTGTGGCTGTCCTGCAGCACTGAGGCCTTGGGGAAAGAATGCAGCCACCACCACCTGGCAGAGACGGAACCAGGGATAAATACCCCCCTGCTTTCTCCTCCAATCTCTCCCCATGACTCCTATTAGCCAAACCCAGAAGGCAAGGGAGCCCAGTTGATGCAGCCACAGAGCAGCGCTGAGGAGTGTGGGTCTGGAGGGGTAAGCAGTATCCAGTGCAGAAAATAGTTACACGGACCTTATGTGTCATACTGTAGGCTTTGGACTCTTTAACCTATTGGCCAAGAAGAGCTGTAAACTAATTTTATGACTTAATCAGCCTGGGAGGGGTGAGAATGATGCTTACAGCTGGGAGACTTATTGTAATAGTCTAGCAAGAAGGCTCCAGGCCATTAATTTGGGCAGTTGTAATGGGGTTAGAGAATTTGAATTAGCAGGTGTGTTACAAGAGAGGGCGGGTAGAACAGAAAGTAGTTTCCTGTTTGACAAGTTGGGTGGGTGCTGCAGATATCTGAGATAGGAATACTGGAGCAGATCTCAGGGGGAGAGAAGTTGTTCTACAATCAAATTCAACTCAACACTTAATGCACACATACACTCTCAAATACAAATAAGTGCTTGCTCACCAGCAAAATACTACATCAATATTAGTTTTCGTAATGATCAGTCTTTGTTAAGAAACGATAAAAATACCAATAGGAATGAGAAAAGGAGTAATACGTGTTTCACTAAGTGCCAAATTCAAGATAATAGTTGCCGATCTCTCTCTCTCCCTCTCCCTTCCTCTCTGAAATCAATAAAAATATATAAAAAAAAAAATAGTTGCCAAAGAGGGGAGGGAAGGAAAGATGGGGACTGGGATAAGTATGTGTAAGGCTTCAACTGAATCTAACTTTTTAATCGGAAGCAAATATGAAAAGTGTTCATGGTGAGATTTGGCACTGTTAATGATGAGTACACGGGTATTACATCATCCTCTATGAATTTCTGGTGTTTAAAATATTTCCTTTTTTTTTAAGGTGAGGAGAGGTTTTCACTTTTTAACTTATATCTCCACAGTATTTTGAAAGGTGCCTTTATTCAAAATCAGGGAAGAGGGTTTTAGGTGTGTTTTTCTGATTAGGTGCAAGAAGCCTATGAAAATGGAGATATTTGTAAGACAAATCTATAATTTTGCACTTTTCCCCCTAGACATTATTATGTTAAGATAGGCTAGTTTGAGGAAAATTAGGACAAAGACACATAAGCCTTTCATCACCCTACATAAGCTAATTTGTATTGAGGTATATATTTAAATAATCTGTTTCTTAATTTTCATTTTAATGTTTCTCAATCACTTTGGCCTGAAAAGTCTGAATGGTTAATTATAAAATTTTAAAAAATGTTAATGACATTCATTGTATGTCAGCATGATGAGTAAAAATCAACACACACACATACACAATAAAATGTTCCATAACGTATATTATCCCTAAAGATAGCATGTTACCTTACCATTCAGTTTGTATAAGAAACTCTCAGAATACCACAGACTTCTAGGCCCCACCCCCCAGTAAGTGAAATAGGGCCTGAAGTCTGCATTTCTAACAGATTCCCAGGTTAGCTGCTGCTGGTCCACACTTGGAAAACCACTATCAATAGAAATATTTGATGTTTGGCCTTTTCAATTTTTTTATTGTTATAAACTACACATAAAACTTGCCATCTTAGCTATTTTAAAAGTACCCAATTCAGTAATATTTAATACATTCATATTGTTGTGCATCCATTTCCAGAACTCTGTCATCTTGCAAAACAAACTCTGCTCGTTAAACCGTAATTCCCCATTTCCGCACCTCCTAGTCCCTGGCAGCCATCATTCTACTTTTTGTCTCCACGATTTTGACTCTCCTAAGAACCTCATGTAAGTGAGATTATTGATTGTGCTTTTATAAGTACACAAGCCTCAAGTCAAGTCATTACCCCAGTCAATTTAAGGTCATCTCCCTCAAAGCTGCCACATGGCTTCACAAGTTAGAGACCCATGGGTACCCAATCGAAGGGTAATAAGCTGATTTTCAAAAACATAATCTCCTTAATTTAGAGCGATCATTGAAAGGGAAGCCTGCACATTTGCAGTCCTGTGGGAGGTTGTCTTTGTGGGCGGTTTGGCTCTGTCCTGCCGTCCCCTTGCCCTTAGCTCACCTGCTCATTTTGCCCCAGCAGAGCTCTCTCAACGAGAAGAGGAAGGTCCTGGCGGGGCAGCACGAGGATGCCCGGGAGCTCAAGGAGAACCTGGACCGAAGGGAGCGCGTGGTGCTGGACATCCTGGGCAATTACCTTTCGGAGGAGCAACTCCAGGATTACCAGCACTTTGTGAAAATGAAGTCAACACTCCTCATTGAGCAGCGAAAGCTGGACGACAAGATCAAACTGGGCCAGGAGCAGGTCAAGTGCCTGCTGGAGAGTCTCCCCGTGGATTTCATCCCCAAGGCGGGCACCCTGGCGCTGCCCCCGGACCTCACGGGTGAAATGACTCCTGTGGGGGGATGTATTTCCAGTGGTGTTTTCCCAGCGGTAACCTCTCCACTCTAACCATTTCTAAAACGCCCAACCGAAAGATCACCCTTTCTTTCAACACTATTTAATCTGAAAAACATTGGAGTACAAACCACTGTTTAAACTCTATGGGTTTGGGGGGGTTTTCTGGATAAAAGGAAAAGATTCTATCCAGGAAAAAGCCTGTATTTTCCTTCTCACCCTTCATGATTGATCTGAGAGCTTGAATGCTACTGGGAACTTAGCCCTTTCTATTGTTACTTTGCAATAGAAAGA
This sequence comes from Myotis brandtii, assembly GCF_000412655.1. Lineage (NCBI taxonomy): Eukaryota > Metazoa > Chordata > Mammalia > Chiroptera > Vespertilionidae > Myotis > Myotis brandtii. The sequence goes on along the minus strand of NW_005353789.1, from coordinate 5,890,617 downwards.
AAATTAATGAAACTGTGAGAACTGATGGGAGGGTGTTTGATGATTTAGTTTCCAACAGGCTTAGGCAACAGGGATCAGTGTGTGTCACCCTCAGGAATGTACCCACCGTGACCTGCCTTTGTGTGGGCCATGCATCCTGACGACAGGTACAAGGACTCATTAGTGAAGGGTCTGCAACATAAAGCCTTAAAGAAAAAACACACACAGCAGAAAATTGTAAAGCCTTGAACATTGTTATTTATATTTTTAAAAATGAAAAGGATCATTATGTCTGTTTGCTAACCACTTATTTGATTCTGTTTTGTGGTGGACGTAGACAATTATGTTGTTGGAGCTTTGTATTTTGTGAAAACCTTAATGAAATGAAGAATTCCAAAGACAGTCCCATGGAGTGTGGAGACTTGTTTTTTCTTAAACTCTTGACTTGTCTGCTTTATTTTTACAAATACGAGGGGACCTCCTGTGCTTGTGTTAAACCGAGTCCTGGGGGACCCAGGTCCCACTGCTGCCCGTCCTCACCACTCTACTCCTGCGACAGGAACACACACCTCCAGAACCCAGGTCCCACTGCTGCCCGTCCTCACCACTCTACTGCGACAGGAGCACACACCTCCAGGAAGGCAGCTTCCAGCAATAAGGTTACCGCATCACTTCCTAGGGCTGCCTGTCATCACTGGTGGGGAGATAAAACCGTATTTTACTAACGAGGCCAGCAACTCACCAGCCTGTATGACAAGAGGAAGGTCAGCTACCAAGACAATTCAAAACTGAATTCACGCAGTCGTGCACAGGATTTGGGCTCACCATATCCTGTTTAGTGAGATAGGTTATCAGGTTGTTTTAATGATGCTGTTTTTTAAAGTTTGGGGTTTTATTTCATGTCAAACCTACCAACCACCATTAACAATTCCCTCAGCATCTGAAGATTTATTTTGCACTTTCATGCTTCAATAACTTTATAGAGGATACTCAAGAGCCCAAGCAGTAAGTCTATTAAAACTGGAACCATGGGAGGAGGCTAGGGCCAGAGGCCTGGCTGTGTTGAGAGCCGCTGTAGCTGGCAACAGATTAACACTGCAGGTGATGCATCCTAGGCTGTGCTTTAGTTTTTGTTCCCATATGTGTCTGAACTGTGGCTGGTGGCTCCCTCTGCTCATTTGGGCTGCAAGTACTCTAGCAGCCAGTCCTAGAGAATCAGAGAGCAAAATTTTCCTTAGTATATTTAATCACTGGATGAAATTTACCTTCTGGTTTAAAATTTCTAAACTGTAGTTTTGGTCCCCAATACAGATGTCTTTTGATGAGCTTAGAGCCAGTAGGCCACCCAGTGGAGCCATCGACCCCAGCTGTTGCTCTGCTCTTTGGAGGTTATACACTGACTCGTCCAGTAAGACAGCACCTTGGTTTCCCAGGAACGTTTCAAAAGCCTCTCTTACACCCACAGGGCCCATTTCCCAGAGCATCGGTGGGACCAGTGACAGCATCCAACAGCCACTCCGCATGGTCATTTTGAAGTAGAGAAAACAGTCCGATGTTTCATCAGACTTGGGCCAACACAGGAGCCTGAAATCGCCGCACTTGGTAACTGGCTGTGAATTGCTGCTACTGAGTGGCTCCTTGCGCTGGGCAGGCCAGGCTGAAGCCAGCCAGTCAATGTCTTCCGCTGTTCTTAGTGTAATTGCTTGTAGGGACCTAGGGCTCCTAATTCCCAACACTCCTTAAAATTATTCCTCTTAAGGATTTGACTGGGAACATTTTGCAATCAATCTTTTTCAGTCACTTTGCTAATGTATACGTGTCAAACTTAGTGACCCCGTAGTAGAGGAGCAGGTGATGCTGCTGGGCATGCCAGGAGCCCCTGAAAGCCTGTGACCCTCCTGGGATAGCCTCTCTTCTTTCCCTCCACTGAAATGTTGTTCAGTTGTTACACGAAGTGCGTGAGGGACCAAGCACAACTCTGAAGTCTAATTCTTCGGTGGGTGTGGTATTTATTGTAACAGGACTTGACCTCTGGGCTCTGATGAGAAGAAACCACTAACTTAATTTTCACTACTAACCTCTGAATGCCTTCAGCTAGAAAATAAGCCTGTTCTTGCTCCCTTTCCTATTTGTATTCTTTCCCCATTATTATTTTTTTTTTTAAATCATCCACAGTGGAAGCCATCCTTTTTCCTCCCAACAATATCCTCTCAACCGAGATGATGAGCGGAGCAACCATGAGCCGGTTATCAGTCAAGATTTCAGGGCACACATGACATCAAGAATGTGTGTCCACAGTCAATAACTCTCCCTGTGAATGT
>NW_005353789.1:5863035-5888127 GCF_000412655.1 Myotis brandtii | reverse complement strand
CAAATGCTGAGACTAAAACCTGTGAAGTCCCAAGAAAGGACAATGTCCTGCAACAAAATTGGGAGGCCTCCCACCTGGGCCTCTTGGGAAGTTCCTGGGCACCTTGCTGCATGTTGGGTGACGCAGCCTTTTCTCGGGCTGCTTTGTTCCTTGTGGCTACTTAACCCCAAAGAATGCAGAGAGGACCCAAAGTGTGAGTGCCTGAGTGCCTCCAAGAGATGCTGTCAAAACCAAACACGTTTTCCTTTGTTCCAGGGGAACATTTTAGGTTTCATTTTGCACAACTGGTTTTCAAACTTGAAGATTAGCAAGTTTGGGTCAACCAACCCCTAAGAATCAGTGCCTTTCTGTCGACTTTAGGAGTGAGGGCCTGGGGGCTTAAACAGGGAGAAACCAGCCTGGGACATCCCACTGTCCCTATTAGTCCATTGTCAATATCTGATCTAAAATCACTTCTGATTTTAAAAGTGAGGTCACATTTATTCCTAATACAAGCTCTACCTTTAAGTTTGTATTTTATACAAACATCTTTTACTAAGATGTTGGGGGGCAGGGTGTGGGTTCCCTAAATGCCTAGGAAAAAATTCGCTTTTTATTCTTATGTGGTTCCAAATTTATTTCTCTTTAATTTTCCATAATGTTGATTTTATTCTGTTAGGTTGGAATTTTTTTTTTCATTGTTAGAACAGCATGAGTTTTATTCACCTTACAATGGGCAAGAAAAAGTAAAAACTTCAGCCAGAAATAACCCCTCCCCCCCCATCTCCAGGAATGCATAAAGAGATCAGGAGGGCCCTAACCTGTTTGGCTCGGTGGATAGAGCATCGGCCTGCGGACTGAAGGGTCCCAGGTTCGATTCCGGTCAAGGGCATGTACCTCGGTTGTGGGCACATCCCCAGGAGGGGGTGTGCAGGAGGCAGCTGATTGATGTTTCTCTCTCATCATTGATGTTTCTAACTCTCTATCCCTCTCCCTTCCTCTCTGAAATCAATAAAGATATATTTTTTTTTTTAAAAAGAGAGAGAAGGAGATCAGGAGGATGTGAAGGGGCCACTCTATATAGAAACAGTTTATTGGAGACAAGGTACTGCTGCCTTCCTTTTATGGAAGTTCATTCAGACACTGCATCATGGTTTCTCAAAGTACAGTACAAGCAAGATATTCTGCATCAGAATCACAGAATGCATGTTAACAATGCCAGTTGCTGGGACACAACCAAGTAGGCTGGGAATCTGTGTCTTAACATTTGAGAGCCACTGACACCAATCATTTGTACAGTTTCTATTGTTATGATCACAATAAGACTAACATGAATTTACCTGCTAATCCAGAATTCAAAGCCCTGTCAAGTTTACTCTCATTAACTACATTATTATGAGTTATTATTGTTCCCACTACTTTCATATAATCCCCAAGACTGTGATATGGGTTATTTCCACTTTTGTAAACTTAAACAAGCTAAACGTTAATTCAAGCTCAACTGCACTAATTATTTTTCCTCAAAAGGAATGAATACATGTCAGTAATTTGAAGTGCTGATACTTTCTGAATTCATGATGCTTGCACTCATCTGAAATCATGGCCGACTTTTCAGTGGGGACCCTACTCAGATGTTTGGTGCTTCCTCACAAGTCTCATGCTACAGGTGAGTTAGCATTTCTCATGGCATGGATTTGACAGCCTACCTGATGAAACAAAAGGGTGTTAATGTCCTTTGAGAAGTGAAAGGAGCTATCGTCCAATTTCAAAACCCTACCGTCAAAATTAAACAAGGAAAAAGTTGTGAGTGAAGAAACTGGCTCATGTATTCCTACTTCATTCTATAAATTCCTCTCCAATCTATTCAGGAAAAACAGTTGCATTTCTTGCCAAAACATCAATTTTGCCATTGCCTTACACAGTGGGTTGAACAGAAGACATTTAATAGGAAGAATGATTAGGTTCTGGTAAAGGAGTGCTAGGGGGTATAAGGCATTTGATACGACACCCTGCATCCCAAGGAGATTGCCTAAGGAAAGACTTGGACAGGGGCCGCTGCCAAGGCTGAGTTTAGACCTTCCCAAGGACTCAGCCCACTGACAACAGACGTTCCTTGATTCGCCCAGGCCAGCGCTGGTCTCAGGCCCTGGGCCAGCAGAAAGCAACCCCCCAGAGTGCAAACGGTGCATTCAGCAACCAACCGCGGGGACCTGCACAGGTAGTGGGGGCCTGCAGAAGGTGACTGCTCAGTGGAAATCCTTGGAGTTGCAGGTGATCTTTGCTTAGCGAACAGGTGTCGGCAGATGCCTTTGGGGCACTGATGCGAACAGGAATCCATCAGGGTGTGGGTTTCTAGTCTGCAGGACTGAGCGGAGGGCAGAACTCCCTCAGACTCCCCACACCCACACCATTCCCACACCAGGCAGCAGCCTAAACAGCAAGATGGTCCTTCCCTCCCTCTTGCCCCTCTAGTGCCCTCTACTGAGAAAGCTTCGCATGCTCACTACAAAGGAGAAATAGTGAAGGGCAAATGTGGGGCTAAGAGGCAATAATTGATAACTGGCACAGATTTATACGACTAGATTATTACCCTAGCATTATCTTCTGGTATCATAAAGATTTTGTAGTTGCTGATTCTATAAGAACAAGTTCTCAGACAATAAGGAAAAAAATAGTGTCTATCAAACATACAACTTACTTATGAAACAGGAATTTTGAGGGTGAAAAAGACAGGTTTTAGGAAATTTGAGAAATTTTGGAAATTAAGGGGACCATAGAGGAAGCACAGGGCTGCAGAGCAACAGAGGTATATTTCCATAGAGTAGGGGAGCTGAAAAGATGCAACAGGTACATTTCCATAGAGTGAGGGCACTGGGAACAGCAAAAGGTCTATATTTACAAAATAAAGGGAAGGAAGCCCTTCATCCAGAAGGAGAAGAAGAAAGCCCACAGGGAATAGGGAAACAATAAGGAAGGAGGGGGAAGAACCTCACCTGTCCCGTGTCCCATGTGAGGTTGGACCTTTGAGCCCAGGAGTTACTATAGTAACCAGTCCAAGGAAATAGTGACCAAGCAGAGGGGATATCAAGGCACCAGGATCTGCAGCCTTTATAAGCCGTAGGGAAAAGGAACTCAGTGGGACCCTTTCCTCCTCCCCACATGGGAGTCCATTCTGTGGGACTCTTTCCCCTCTCCACGTGGGAGTCTGTACTTGTTCTTCAATAAATCTCCACCTTTGCTATACCACCCTCTGTCTGTGGATTCACTTACATCTCTTGAAAGTGTCAAGAAGAAAGCAGTTTCTTAAATGTGCTTCATACACTCACATTCCTCAAAATACCTAAAGCAATAGATTTAGATTGAGGCCTATGTAAGAGCATGTGTTATAGTAATAAGTTTAATACATATAAGTAACCTTAATTTGTATGAGTCTGAAACTTTGCTTCTGGGTTTCACCTCCAACACAAAATGGAGTTTGCTTATACTAATCCCTTTTGTATTACAAGTAAAATCCAGCTGTATAAGTTTTCTATTTCCCATCTCTCTGCCTAGCTCTGCCTCTACCTCTGTCTCTTGCTGTGTCTCCACGTGTACTAGTATACCATCTGTCTCCTTGTGTGTGCTTTTCTCTTTCTCAAAATTTACATCTGTCGTCTTCCTGTTCTTTCATTACCCAGATGATTCCAAATATATTCTTTATATTAATTGGGGAGTGGGGAGTCTTACAAAGGATAAAATGGGAATAAATAAAGAACTAGAAGGAAGGATCTGTGAGTAAAATCTAAAATATATGTGTGTTTTTAATTTGGGGGAAAATTAAAAATGTTACCTCATTTAAGCTAAACAAGGGAGATATCTAAAGGAAGATTTTGCACTGTTTAAATATGCATAGGAGTACATGAGAGCTATGTAGTTCCCCTCGTTAACCAGAACAGAATATAGGAAATGACTTTGTTTATGGGGATAGGAATTGAGCTGATAAGAAGACATAACCCAACGAAGGCTCACATACATTGGAATAAGAACTTAAAAATATGGATCTTCCTTCCTGGTAATTAAAAGAGAAAAAAGAGAGAATACAAACCCACCTGGTATGAAATGGCTTGGAAGCAGGTTTGTGAAAAGGCAGAAGGTAGACAGCCCTTCCAGTGATGAGGAAAATAAGACATTTTTGGCAGGGGAGACCAGCAGCCTGACTCTGTACCTAGTTAATTAGTATCCCTACTGCACATTCCTGTTAGCCTATAGTCTAGTCCAGCCGTGGGCAAACTACGGCCCACGGGCCGGATCCGGCCCATTTGAAATGAATAAAACTAAAAAAAAAAAAAAAGACCGTACCCTTTTATGTAATGATGTTTACTTTGAATTTATATTAGTTCACACAAACACTCCATCCATGCTTTTGTTCCGGCCCTCCGGTCCAGTTTAAGAACCCATTGTGGCCCTCGAGTCAAAAAGTTTGCCCACCCCTGGTAGTCACTGCCCCTTCCTTAATTATCTGGTCTTCCAAGACCTGTTTACCGAAATACTCACATTTTACAGAGGCCATAAACCATGAACAATACACAACCCCCAGAGGGGGTTATCAGCACTGGCGCCAGACCCCCATCCCAACACATGGGGCTTTTTGCAAAGCCTGCGAAAGGTCCAGATGTCTGATCCTTATTTGGGGGACAAAGAAACCAAAAGGTATAAAGAGAAAGCTTCCTCCATATTGGTTTGCTCAGAATTTGGAAACAGGTTCCCCTGAGTCATGGTACTAGTACATCTGGAAATAAATGGGTGTTTCCTGTATCTCCGGGTACTCCTGTGTATATTTCGGTCACCTGGTAAATTCTATTAACACCAGGACTAGGGTTCTATGAAAGTAGAGAAGCAGAAAATGAACTTTAGCTTGCGCTTATAAATAGCCATTTTCCTAGCTTACTCAAAAGGTTTAATAATAAGTTTAATAATAAACTTGGTTTAGTGATGCATCGCTGGATATGTTTTATGTTATTATTTAAAACTTTAATCTAACTTAACACTCTGAATAAACATATATTTTCACATTGAGAATGCAAGTACTTTTCTTCCTCCACTTTTTTCCCCTCTTTAAAAAAAATTGTATTCCCTGACCTTTTCTACAAATCTCCCTGAAGACTTGTTCTTGAACAATAAATTTGAAGATGGTAGAACAGGGTTTAAGAACAAATTGTATGGCCTTCTTGCAAATGTCAGTTAAAAGCTAGGAATAATGTGCTTAGGAATAAGGAACGAAGGTCATCATTTCAAGATGCAGTTAAATGGTATGCTTCCACAGGTCAATGGGAGAGGAGTGTCTTTGGACGGGACAGCAGGAAATGTGCATGTTTACCACTTGGGTACTTAAATATGTGCACTGGCCTGGCTAACAGAAGGTACATGATATGCCTGCTAACAAAAGTAGAACCACAGTTCTTAGATCCAATGGATTGGAAATCAGTGGGAGGTAACTGAAAAAAAGGCATCTATCCATAATGCATAAGTACAAATATGAGTGACACACAAATACAAATCAGCAATGAAAAAACAACCCAATTTTTTTAAAATGTAGGAATTGAAACCATAAAGCTCCTAGAAGAAAACATAGGTAGCAAAATCTCAGACATTTCATTTAGTAATATTCTTTATATCTCATCAGGCAAGGGAAACAACAGAAAAAAATAAACAAATGGGACTACATCAGAATGGAAAACAATCCACTGAATGAAAGAACATATTCACCAATGATAAATCTGACAAAGGGTTGATATTCAATATTTATAAAGAACTCATATGACTCAACACCAAAAAACCACAAATAATCCAATTAAAAAATAAGCAAAGGACCTGAATAGACACTTCTCCAAACAATACATACAGATGGCCAATAGACATAAGAAAAGAGGCTCAATGTCACAAATTATCAGAGAAATGCAAATTAAAACCACAATGACATATCACCTCACACCTGTCACAATGGCTATCCTATATAATAAAGAGTTAATATGCTAATTAGACCAAACAGCAGAAGGACCATCTGGACATCCTTTCGGACAACCATCTGGATGACCTTCTGGACGAAGCCAGGGCTGCGAGGGCCGGCCGAGGCTGCGAGGGGCTGCCAGGGCAGAGTCCCTTGCATGAATTTCATGCATCAGGCCTCTAGTCATCAATAAAACAACAAGTGTTGGTGAGGATGTGGGGAAAAGGGAACCCTCGTGCATTGTTAGTGGGAATGCAGATTGGTGCAGCCACTGTGGAAAACACTATGGAGGATTCTCAAAAAATTAAAAATGGCCCTAACTGGTTTGGCTCAGCAGATAGAGCATCAGCCTGCAGACTCAAGGGTCCCAGGTTCAATTCCAGTCAGGGGCATGTACCTTGGTTGCCGGCACATCCCCAGTATGGAGTGTGCAGGAGGCAGCTGATCGATGTTTCTCTCTCTGATGTTTCTGACTCTCTATCCCTCTCCCTTCCTCTCTGTAAAATATCAATAAAATACATTTTTTTTAAATTAAAAATGGAACTGCCTTATGAACCAGCAGTTCCACTTCTGGATATATATCTGAAGAAACCCAAAACACTAATTTGAAAGAATATATGCACCCCTATATTCATTGTAGCACTATTTACAATAGCCCATCAATAGAAAAGTAGATAAAAAAGCTGTGGTACATATATACAACGGAATATTATTTGGCCATAAAAAAATAATGCAATCTTACCATTTGCAACAGCATGGATGGGCCTTGAGGGCATTACAGTAAGTGAAATGAGTCAGTTAGAGAAAGATATAAACATATGATTTCACTTACTAGTATATGTGGACTCTAAAGAACAATATAAAGGAACAAACAAAGTAAAAACAGACTCATAGACACAGAGAACAGATTGATGGTTGCCAGAGGGGAAAGGGGTTGGGGAACTGGGTGAAAAAGATGATGGGATTGAGAAGTACAGATTGGTAGTTACAAAACAGTCATGGGGATGTAAAGTACAGCATTGGGAATATAGTCAATAATATTGTAATAACTACATATGGTGCCAGGTGGGTACTGGATATATCAGGGAGAATACTTTGTAAAGTATGTGATTGACCACTATGCTATATACTTAAAACTAATACAAAATAAAATTGAATGTAAACTGCAATTGAAAATTTTTTTTAAAAACAGTTAGCCGAAACCGGTTTGGCTCAGTGGATAGAGCGTCGGCCTGCGGACTCAAGGGTCCCGGGTTCGATTCCGGTCAAGGGCATGTGCCTGGGTTGCGGGCACATCCCCAGTGGGAGATGTGCAGGAGGCAGCTGATCGATGTTTCTCTCGCATCGATGTTTCTAACTCTCTATCTCTCTCCCTTCCTCTCTGTAAAAAATCAATAAAATATATTAAAAAAAAAAAAAGTTAAAAAAGATATCTTACCTAATAATAGACAAACATGTAAATTAACTGTCCCTCCACTATGCTCACCAGCCAATCGAGAGAGTATGCAAATTAACCCAACAAAGATGGCGGTTAATTTGCATACGTAGGCGCGAAGTGGCGGAGCGAAGACTGAAGGCGGCTCCGGCCGGAGCGAAGGCCTGGGTCCCGGGTGCCGGAGGAAAACCGGTGCCGGCAGCCAGGGAAAGGGAAGGCCTATTGCACGAATCTCTTCGTGCAATGGGCCTCTAATATATATAGCTTTAAATGCTTACATTAGAAAAGAATGCTCTAAATTCAATACCTAAGTTTCCACTTTAAAAATGCTAAAGAAAGAACAACATATATCAAAAGGAAGTAGAAGTAAGAAAGAAAGGCAAAAGTAGAAATTTATAATATGGAAAACAGATAAATAATTGAGGACATTAACAAAAGCAATAAAACTGATAAATCCCTAGCTAACCTAACAGAGAGAAAAAAAGTGAGAATACAAATTATCTATGACAGAAAGAACCTTATAGATCCTATAAACATTAAAAGAATAATAAGAATATTATACACAACCTTATGTCAAAATAATTAAACAACACAGATTAAATAGACACTTCCTAGAAAAATACAACTCACACAAACATCTATAATTAACATCATACTTAATAGTGAAATATTGAATGTTCCCTCCTATAACTGGGATCAGGACAAGGATAGCTACTATAACCACCCTATTTTATATTGTGTCGGGGTCCTAGCCTTTGTCACAGGCAAAAAGAAAAAAATAAAAGGCAAAGGTTTGCAAAGGAAGAAGTAAAACTATCACAATTTGTATATGACAAAATTGTATTTTTAAAAATCCTAAGTAATCTATTAAAAAAATGTTAGAAATTACAAGTGAATTTAACAGGGTTTCAGGACACATGGTAAATATAGAAAATAATTGTATTCTTGTATACTAGTAGCAAATAATTGAAAATTGAGCTAGAAGTGGTATATAAATAAAGCTTAAGCAAAGCATAGTGATTAAATAATGCAAAGCATAGTGATTCTAGACAATCTATATATACAGAAGGCTAAGCGACCGGCTGACCAGCCGTTAGGTATGACATGCACTGACCACCAGGGGGCAGACACTCAATGCAGGACCTTCCTAGCAACAACAACTTTGCAGAGTGCCCTCTTGCCCGTAGGGGATGTCGGACTGCCGGTTTTGGCCCGATCCCCGCAGGCCAGGCCGAGGGACCCCACCTGCCGGAGGGACCCCACTCACTCCACAGACGCCCTTTGAGCCCTGGCGCCGCCCCACGTGTGTGTGTCCAGCCAGGAAGAGACTGCTGGAGGTTGGCTCCAGGGCGTGTCCAGCCCATCTCACCCAGTCCCAACCTGCTGCCCACCTTCTAATTAATTTCCTTTCAATGTGCACAAATCTGTGCACTGGGCCTCTAGTATCATGTTATAAACATCAAACTTGCTAAGGGACTAGATCTTAATTATTACCACCACAAAGAAAAAAATGATGATTTTGTAAAGTCATAGAGGTGTTAGCTAACACTACCACAGCAATCATACTGCAATACATAAATGTATCAAATCAACATGTTGTACGCCTTAAACTTAATTAAAAAATTTAACTAGAAATTTACTTTGTAATTGTAATTAACTGTGTAAAAAATAAAAAATTTAGAAATAAATTTAGCCAAAGACATGCAAGACTTCTAATAACTACAAAACGTTGTTGAAAAGAAGTTGAGAAAGTTTAAATAAACTTCTCACCAAATGATGTCAATTCTCCCCAAATAATCACAGATCCAATGTAATCCAATCATAATCCCAGGAGACTTTTTTTTTAATTGACAGATTTTTCTAAAATTTGTATTGGAAATTCAAAGAACCTAGGATACCTAAAGCATTTTGGAAAATAATAACAAATTTGGAGTACTTGCATTACCTGACTTCAAGATTTACTATAAAACTAGAGTAATCAAGAAAGTGTGGTCCTGGCTTAAGGATCAACAAATAGACTATAGAACAGAATAGAGCCCAGAAATAGGCTGACATATATGGTCATTTGAAGGGAGGAAAAAAAGGTAACAAAACAACTAAATAGGGGGAAAGGGCCTATAATGCTATAATAACTAGGTGTCCATATGGGAAAAAATATAAATCCATCTTTCTTTACCAAACACAAAGGTTAATTTAAATTGATTATGGCTTTAAACATAAAAACTAAAATCATAAAGTTTTTACAGGAAAACTAAGAGATTATCTTTGTGATGTGGGAATAAGCAACGTTTTGTGAAACTGGTCAAAAAAAGCAATAAACATAAATGTAACGACATCAAAATTTAAAACTTCTGTTCATCACAAGCTATCATTAAGATAATGAATACGAAAGCCACAGATTGGAAGAAAATATTCACAAACCATATATCTCACAAAGGAGTGGTACCCAGAATATCTAAAGAACTTCTACGGCGTAAGAAAAAGACAAACAACCAATGGCAAAAATTTGAGCAAATACTGCGCAAAAGAAGATATACAAATGGCCAACCAGCATATGAACAATGTACACCATCATTAATCATCGGAAAAATGCAAATTTAAAAGACCACAAGTTATCACCACACCCCCACCAGAATGGCTACAATTAGAAAGACTAACAATTCCTAATACCGGTAAGTTTGTGGAGCAACCAGACCTCTAATCCACTGTAGATGGAAGTATGTAGTACAATCACTTTTGGAAAAATATCTGGCAGTTTTTTATAAAACGTAACATATACGTGCCCTTAAGACCCAGCAATTCCAATCCTAGGAATCTATCCATGAGAAATGAAAACAGATGCCCACAAAAAGACTTGTATGAAGAACATTCATAGCACCTTTATTCATTATACCCCCAAACTGGGAACAGTGCAGGTATCCACTTCCACCAACAGAACAACGTGGCATATTCAGACAAGGGAATGCGCCTCAGTAATAGAGGCATGAGCTACTGGTACTAGCAACAACATGAGTGGATCTCAACAACACCATGCTGTGCGATAGAAGCCTTCACAAAGAATACATACTGTATGATGCTGTTTGCAAATCAAACCTACACTGGGAAAATATTAAAACTATGATTGTTTCTGGGGCGAACGAGGACAGTATTGAGTGGGAAGAAGTGTGCGGGAACTTTCTGAGGTGACAGTAATGTTCTCTGTCTGGATAAGGGTTTGACCACATCCGAGTGTGCATTTGTGACAAGTCAATGACTATACACTTAAGATGTATGCATTTTGCTAAATGTAAATTTTACATCAAAAGAAAGAAAACTATAAACACCCGCCTATCTCTGGTTTATGCTATGCCTGCCTAAGCATTGAGGAGAAGGAAAGTATTTGAAATGCCTCAAAAATTAGGTTGCTTAACAACTAGAGAAACACATGAAGGGACAGATTGTGATAAAGTAAGTCAAAGAAAATGTTAATGGTGAAATCTGGGTGGTGAATATACAGGGATCATTATAAAATTCATCCAACTTTGCTGTATGTTTGGGAAACCTTTATAATAACTAGTAGCCCTGCACACGAATCCATGTGCCAGTAGCTCACTGCTGTCCTCATGTCGCTCTCCGCCTGCTGCCCCGCCCTCCTGTAGCTCCCCCACCCCCATTGGCTTGCTGCCCTGTCCCCTCCTGTAGCTCTCCACCGCCCGCTTGTATCTTGCTGCCCCACAGTCCTGCTGATCTGCGATCCGGGTCGTTATGTAATGACCATTTGCATATTACATCTTTATTATATAGGATTTTGAGGAAAACTCAGTGCATATACTTTTTAAATTTGTGTATTTTATTGTGTTTAAATTTTACACAAAATGAAAATAAACAAATATTGAACTCTGGTTAATAACAAGCATACTGAAAAATGTAGGATGTGTATAATTTTCTTTGAAATGTGCCAAAAATCAAAATGGATTGAGGTATAGATAGAATAAATATATTAGTGATAAAACAGGAATAGGAAAAGGTTAGTGGTAGAATCTATGTCACAGGTTTATGTGTTTTTGCTGTAAAATTACTTTTTTTGTATGTTTGAAATTTTTTTTTTTATATTTTATTGATTTTTTACAGAGAGGAAGGGAGAGAGATAGAGAGTTAGAAACATCGATGAGAGAGAAACATCGATCAGCTGCCTCCTGCACATCTCCCACTGGGGATGTGCCCGCAACCCAGGTACATGCCCTTGACCGGGATCGAACCTGGGACCTTTCAGTCCGCAGGCCGACGCTCTATCCACTGAGCCAAACCGGTTTCGGCTGTATGTTTGAAATTTTAAAAGTAAATTGTTGGGGGTAAAAAAATCAGTGAGGACAAAGATCCTCTATTACTACAAAGAAAAAATAGATATTGGTGGCAATGCATAGCCTGCCTCAGTAGATAATGTTTACTTGCCAACTGAGGTGGCCCATTCTTTCCCATTCCACTTTCCCTGTGAGTGAAATTTCATTCTTAGAAAGTAATTCCTTTAACATAAACTTTGATCCTTATTGTGATTCAAACAGCTTTATCATTCGTTATTGATCACTCCTTTGCCTCTTCCAAGAGCAGCCCCAGCTATGAGTGTTATTCTATTTACTCCCCAAGTGATCATATTCATTCCACGATACTCACTACCAACATGCATCTGGCTCCCAAACCCAGGACTAACCCGTCTTAAAGCTCTACTCACACACAGCTGGCTGATTTGAACATAGGTCCTGGGAACTATACCACTGCCACCTCAAGCTAGTATTTTCAAAACCAAAACTATCTTTCCTCCTAAATCTATTTCAATTCCTGTCTGTCTTTCTGTTATTATTGATACCATTCTTCCTGGGACACCAACTTAATTTATTCACTCATTCACTCATTCATTCATTTATTCAACAAATACTTAAGTTTGACTTTGAAATGCTTCTGCTAGAAAGTGTTGAACAAAACAGACAGGATCCCTGTTCTTATGAAGTTTATTAAAGGTTTATTAGTCGTTCCTTCTCTCCTTTTCCCTTTCCTCCAGGTTTAATGAATAGATGAGTAATACTCATATCATCTTGATTGCTTCCAGGCCCACTCCCCTCCCCCAGCATCACCCTGAACTGTGCCAGGTTCCAGGGCCTGGGCAAAGGGTAGGGGTGAGAGGCACCATCAGTTAATTGTCACTAGGTTACCACTGGGACATACATAGCCATCACTCCTATTTGCACTTTAGGCCCAGAGGCTTGATGCTCCTGTGCCCTGCTTAGGGCATTCAAGTCTCTGAGGCAGCCTCTGCTCTCAGATTACCTGGTTTATTCTTACTGCCCCAGTATAATGATCAATAGTGCCCCTTTCACTATCCAGTGTGTCCTGATCTGGTCAATAAATGACACACACAGTCTCCTTTCAACGTCGGCCCAGAGGCACTTTTTGGAGCAGGAGTAGCAGAGGGAGGAAACCCGGGCACCTGTCCGGGTGCTGGGGGGACCGTTAACATAAGAAACATTCAAACCTGTGAAGGATTTCTGTGAGCTTCCTTGAGCCACTGTCACAGTTGTCAGGAAGCAGAATCTCAACAGATTGAGATAATGCTCCCTGGAATGGCTTTTTGCACCTTGTTTTAAATATTACAATCCAAAGAGGGGACTAAGTGCGTTATGTGAAATCCATTGGTGATTGATTAGGGAGGCGGGAGAAAGCAGAGCGTGGGGGTGCGGGAGACTCTGGGATTGGTTAAAAAGTAAAATGATAGACATACTTCTTTTACTTGGGTGGGTGCAGGATAGTTAAAAGTCAACAATTAACTCAATAACAATCAGGGGACTTGTGGTCTCCACAGGAGGGGGCTAGAGAACGGAAAATTACTTTGACATTCCAACGATATGTTATCATAGATGCAAAATGACAATAGGCTCCGTTAAGGTCAACATTGGCCTTTGTCAGGGGAGATACCATCAACTGCCACCATAAACTGCGTTTTTATTTTAGAAGTTCTAATTTCAGACCAACCTTTGTGGTCACTCTAGGTCTCTGAGTTTTCAAGGCCGCCACACCGGCCTTCCCTGAACCAGGCAGCTTAGCCCCTTTTCGTCCAAAGGACAGAGCATTGCTGTGGCCATGGGCGAAAAGGACACACGACTTTCTGGTCCGCTCCCCACCCGCCCGGCACGGACCCCACAAGTTCCACTGACAGTTCAGGAGGTGCTGTGAAACCAGACCAAAGAAAGCAACACCTTCCTGAAGACCCAGGGTGCCTACAAGCTACATCCTCTCATCTTCCCCTGGGCTTCTTCCCGAGGGAGATCACTCTATGGGGAGAGCTTCCCGCAGTTCATCAAGGACGACGCTACGTGTTGGATTGGTAACAGTGCACGCAAGTCTGCTCAGAAGGTGAGAGCCCTGGGCCACTTCATTTCGAAGCTCTGAACTTGGTTTTAAAAGGAAGGCATGCGGAACGTTACAAACACTGTAACTCGGGTATAAAGATCCTCTGTCAATCGGTGCTCTTGACAAGAATGCACTAATATGACTGCAAATGCTCATCTGGGGATAATGCCAAAGTCACACTGAAACGGAATTTTTGGACTGGAACCCGGATTCTTTGTCCACTGGAATCGAAGAATGAATCCACGGACAGGGGGTGGTACAGCAAAAGTGGAAATTTAATTTATTGAAGAACAAGTACAGATTCCCACATGGGGAGGGGGAAAGAATCTCTCATAGCATAGACTACCACATGGGGAGGGGGAAAGAGTCCCACTGAGTTCCCTTTCCCTATGGCTTATAAAGGCTGCAGATCTTGGTGCCTTGATATCCCCTCTGATTGGTCACTATTTCCTTGGACTGGTTACTGTAGTAACTTCTGAGCTCAAAGGTCTAATCTCACATGGGACATGTGAGGTTTTCCTCCCCTCCTTCCTTATTGTTTTTCTATTCCCTTTGGGGTTTCTTCATCTCTTTCTGGATGAAGGGCTTCCTTCTCTTTATTTTGTAAATATAGACCTTTTGCTGTTCCCAGCTCCTTCATTGTATGGAAATGTACCTTCTGCTGCTCTGCAGCCCTGTGTTTCTTCCATGGTCCCCTTAATTTCTAAAATTCTCTAAAACCTGTCTTTTTCACCCCCAAAAATTCCTGTTTCAACCCTTGAGGCCTTTGATGAATTTGAGTCTAGAACCAAATGGTCTTTCTGCTCCTCCCCCATCCCTGAGATCAGCTCGGAGTCCACAAGTGCATGGGAATGGCAAGGGAGTAGCCTGGAAAGGGGCTGGGGGGGGGGGGGGGGGAGGCTGGAAAATATACCAGCTGCTGAACTTGGCACTGGAGTCACAACCTTAGGGGGGGGGGGGGCGGAGGAAGCTGGGAGTCCAGCTTGTACCAGAGGTAGTGAAGTGTAAAGAGAAGTCTATTTGAGAGCCAAGTTCATTTTGGGTCCCTGTTTGGATACTTCACCTTCTTCATGCCTCACTGCCCATCTGCAAGCTGAAGAATGTTGAAAGAGCCTAAAGGAGAGGAAACATAAAAACAGATCTAAAGAAAATGCCATGGGTGGGAAGCAGGAATGCATGACTAAATGTGCCCTAAAAATGTTTCCCCCCTCCCTCCCTGGCCCCCTTGCCTCCTCTCCTGAGTTGGAATCAAAATGGTTTAACAGGCACTTGGCAAAGAACATTCATTATTCATCCCAAACAAGGAGCTTAGTTTTTTTTTCTTTGGGATTTATTAAAATCTTGGGATTCTATGCCTCATCCACATTTCCATGTGGCTTCTCTTTATGCATTAAACATAAAAAATGAGCCCTAACCTGTTTGGCTCAGTGGATAGAGCATCAGCCTGTGGACTGAAGGGTCCCAGGTTCGATTCCGGTCAAAGGCATGTACCTTGGTTGCGGGCACATCCCCAGTGGGGGGTGTGCAGGAGGCAGCTGATCGATGTTTCTCTCTCATCGATGTTTCTAACTCTCTATCCCTCTCCCTTCCTCTCTGTAAAAAACAACAACAACAAAACCATAAAAAATGATGCAGCTTGTTACATAAACTACAAAAGCCCAAGGTGTTTATTCATCACAAAGAGCCCTGCACAGCTTACAAATCAAATCAATTAGGCAGTGCAAGTCAAAAAATTGTTTTGAATGTTAATCATATCTGTAACAAAATCACTTTCTTTTTAGATTTCTGAGAAATGTATTTCTGATTTATTGTCATTGCTCATGCTCTCCACTTTTGCTACTAGAAAAGGGTAAAGGGGCGGGGGCGGAATTTTCTCAGCCCATCTTCCCACTCCCTGCTACACACCCTCCGCCGTGAATCACACCCAGAGGAAAGGAAATCGTCCGGATTACGCATTGCTTAGCTCTCTAACCTGGAGCTGTGTGAACGCTTCAACCCAGTTGGCTGTCATTTAACCTCCTGGGTGGATGAGCTCATTAAGGAGCCGCCCCAGGGGCCTTCTCTATTGGCTGCCCTCCAGACCTTTCCCAGCCCATTGCCATCACCGGCCCATAGGCCGGCCCTGTCTGGGGAAGCGAGTCCTCACACCCTCTCATTGGGCGCCAGTGCTCTTCCTGGAAGAGAACTTGAAAGGTCCGGAGCAGTCATTCCAAGCACCCAGCTGATCCCGCATTTTTCACAAAATCCACCCTTTCTCCAGGACACCACCAGCTCTGCAAAGCCCTCCCCTGGGTTCCTAGGGAGGGAGGGAGGGTGACCCTAGTCAGCACTTCTTGCTCCTTGCCTTGCTAAGGGCTGCTTTCCCCTCGTGAGTCAGCGCATACCTAGTAGGAAGCTCTGCAGCCTCTCAATGTTGCCCCTGGCCCTGAAGCCGAGCAGCCGTCCTAGGGGTCAGAGGGCTGGGTCAGAGCTGCCTGCCCAGAGTGGGGGAGATGAAAAGTCCACGGGTTTCCTTTTCCTTTCAGACAGGAATTCAGGCCCTCCTTGTCCATATGTCCATATGCAGTAAGTGTCTGTCTCCAAGCCTCTCGAGCAGGCAGGCATCCTAGGATTTGCTTTCAAGTTTTTAAACATTAGGATCCCGGCTTTGGTGCCTTGGTTTCTCCTTTCTAAGAAAGGCAAAAACATTTGGATAAAATAAAATCTAAATCCAGATTTCCTTTTGAGAACCCTGAGAGCATGGGGTACCCCACCCCACCTCACACATCTAATCTCAGTATGCCACCCCATCTCTCTTATATTTTTCCTTCTTGCTCCCTCTCCAACAAAATATCTCCTGTTACTTTACTCAATGGCTTCTCAGTCATTCTTCCTGGACCTAATTCTAACCTTGGCAATATTTCCATCAGCTCAGACAGGGGCTGCGAGTGAAGGAAACCTGGGACAACACTGAAGAGGGGACCTCCAAGAGAGTCTTTCAGAGATCAAGAGCGTCCCATTAGCTGAGTCTCCCAGGATACTTTTAAAATATATATATACTAGAGGCTGGGTGCACGAATTCGTGCACGGGTGGGGTCCCTCCGCCTGACCGGTGATCTGGGCCAATCAGGGTCGGCCAGGTGAGGGGAGGGACTGAGGGAGGTTGACCAGCCTAAGGAGGTTGGCTGTGGGAGTGCACTGACCACCAGGGGGCAGCTAGAAAAGGGTAAAGGGGGGGGCACGCGGAATTGCATTGAGCATCTGTCGTTGGCTGTGGGAGTGCACTGACCACCAGGGAGCAGCTAGAAAAGGGTAAAGGGGGGGGGCACGCGGAATTGCATTGAGCATCTGTGCCCTGGTGGTCAGTGCATTGTCATAATGAGCGGCTGACCATAATGAGCGGCCTAAGTGACTGTTTCAACTGGTTGACCAAACGACTGGTCATATATATATATATGTTTTTATTGATTTCAGAGAGAGAAAGGGAGAGGGAGAGAGAGGTAGAAACATCAATGATGAGAGAGAATCATTGATGGCTGGCTGCCTCCAGCACACCCCACCACCACCACTGGGGATAGAGCCTGACCGGGAATCGAACCATGATCTCCTGGTTCACGGGTCGATGCTCAACCACTGATCCACACTGGCTGGGCTCCCAGGATACTTTATAATGAAAAACTAATGAATGCTAAAAATCACAAAAATTGTAGAATATTGTAAATGTTTACATTAAACAAATTAATCCTTAACACACACTCCAAAGCAATATACTATAATTGAACTGTTTCTGAAAGACATCATCTGAGGTCTAAATAGAAGGCTCATGTGAATTTGGGGCCCCGGTTGAAAACTTAGATATCCATTTCCCCTTGAAGAACCATCTGGCCCAATTATCACTCTTCTTATCTAGCTCTCAACAAGCTACTGATGAATTTGAGCAGGGACAACAAAGGGTATTTGATTCCCACAGGCTGTCAGCCCTACCCCTAGGTCTGGGCAGTCTGAGACAGCCCCACACTCCACTCCTCCCCAATTAGATGCTCAAACCAATGACTAGATGGTAGATGTTAATGTCATTCTTTTAAAACCATAGCTGGTTTTGCAATATTACACACCGGGTATTTTTAAATCACCTTAATTGCTTTTAGCTCTCTATTTTTGAATTAATGAAAGTGTTTTAGAATTGCATCATTTGAAAGAGCAGCAGAATGTTGAGAACTGTTGGAGACGGGTGATAAGTACTCAAGGAATCAGTGTGCCAGTCTCTACTTTTGTGCATATTTGAATTTTCTATAATAAAAATAAAACAAGTAAATATTCTTAAATCTATATTTACTCTAAGTACTAGCATTTAGCATAAAACATTCTGAATTTTCCTTTATAAGCTAAGAAAATAACCTTTACCCCCTTCCTGTTTCCTGTTTTATTTTGTTTTAAAAATTTGTCTTGCCGAGACCGGTTTGGCTCAGCGGATAGAGCGTCGGCCTGCGGACTGAAGGGTCCCCGGTTCGATTCCGGTCAAGGGCATGTACCTGGGTTGCGGGCACATCCCCAGTAGGGGGTGTGCAGGAGGCAGCTGATCGATGTTTCTTTCTCATCGATGTTTCTAACTCTCTATCCCTCTCCCTTCCTCTCTGTGAAAAATCAATAAAATATATTTTGAAAAAAAAAAAATTTGTCTTGCTTTATGGTTCTGTATGTTTTGTTTCTTTAGTCTAACCTGAGCGATAAGACCTAGTTTATTATTAAATTGTGGTTTTTATATTAGAAATGTTGTTTTAATGCATTTGACTTTATTGAAAAACATTTAATAAGACTTACTAAATGCCCCTGGGGTCACAGCAAGTGAGACCTGCAAAGGTAAGTGTGGAGTGCTAGCTGTGAAGTTCCAAGGAAACCTCAGAAGCAGCAGCATGCAACTGGTGGAAGCGGCCACAAGGAAAGGTTTCTCAGAGAAGCTGAGTCTTGAACAAGAAAAGGAATTTCACAAGATTAGGCAAGTAGGAGGGAGTGGAGCTACTCCACAAATAGGAACTGCGTCATCCAAGGTAAGAGCCCAGCATCTTCAAGTGTGCCGCGTACTTCTGTGTGTATCTGCAATGTGTGCATCGGTGCAGGGTCAATGGCAAGTCAACATGAAGCTAGATAGGAAGGCAAAGGCCAAAGTATGAGGAACTTTGCTAAGAAGTTCAAGCTTTGATCTTTGGGCCAGTAAGTCTAGGGTGGGGTCCAGGACTCTGCATTTTAACATGTACTTTAGGTCACTTTGAGGGAGGTGGTCCAGAGATCTCCCTGTGAGAAATACTACTCAGAGGATGCCCAACGGGCACTTTGCAGGCAAGCAGACCTGAGTTCCAGTTTCATTCTGCCTTGTACTAACTGTGTAGTTTTGGGAAGGCACATAATACATCAATTTCCTTACCTATAACATGGGAATAATAAAGATACTTGCTTTCTAAGGTTGCAGTGAGGATTAAATGAGATACTTAGCATAGTACCTGGAATATTAGAAGAGCTCAAAATATATTCATTGCTGTTGTTATTTTGCTTAAAAAGTTAATCTTGGCCCAACTGGCATGGCTCAGTAGTTGAGTGTTGACCTATGAACCAGGAAGTCACAGTTCAATTCCCAGTCAGGGCACATGCCTGGGTTGCAGGCTCGATCAGAGAGTTAATCTTGGCAGCTTGCTGGTAGGTAAATGGAATTTTGGAGATAGTGATAGAAGACATTATAAAATGTAAAGCTTGGTATAAGATATGACGCACCAAAGACACATTAAAATTCACAATTTAGACAAAGATTTAACATATTTATTACAATAATTTGGGGGAACAATCAAGTGTCTTGTTCTAATAATATAAATATACTACAACAATTTTCTAACAGATGGAAATAAAGTGTCTTGAGGAAGGGATAGAGGAAATAATAGATTGTTATATTAATGGCTCCAATGTATTCATGGCTCCAAGGAATCATGTTTCCTGATATCCACACCCTTGTAGTTCTCTGCCATTTGACTCTGAGCTTGGCTTTATCCATTGGGACATCAGCAAAATGCGACACCAGCAGAGCTTGCAGAACTCCTAATTATCAGCACCAGCATCTCTGTGATTTTCTGGGACTTTCCCTCATCATCAAAAATATGACTTGTTGCTAATCCAAAACAGTTATAAGCATCACATTTGCATTCAAAGCAGGAAGAAAAGGAGGGGAATAGGCAATGCCAACCAGAGCTTCTTTTATTAGAAAAGCAAAAATTTCTCTATCAACTTTAGAACAGGCTTTCATGTGTATCTCATTAAACAGACCTGTATCACATGGCCATTGTTAGCTGCAAGGGAGTCTGGAAGAAGAACTAGTTAGCTTTTCCAACCTCTGCAGTAAAACATGGTGAGGAAATAGGAGTTTGGGAAAGGCTGTTGGGTTGGCTAAACAATACCTGCTATAGAACTTTTAATCATGGGTTTCATATGCAAACCATTCTATTAATTTCATGAAGGCATACAACATGGAGCCTGTAAGTTTCTAACCAATTTTCAAACATGATACATGAAAACTTTTTAAAGTTGGCTAATGATATTTGAAGCCAGGCTCAATTCATTTCTATTGAACATTCATAATAGTGCCACTACAAAGAGATCAGAAAGCTTCTTATAAATCAAAAGTAACTCCTTGTTGGAGAGGGATGGGGGAGGGCAGAAGAGCCTAAATTACCCATCAGAGTTTATGACTGAGACTAGTTAGTAAGAACTTTATGTTATGCCATAATCTAGAATACTCATACACATGAACATGTTTCATAAAATAATACAAATTCATATTATATGATACATTCTAATATTGTCTATTGTATTTAAATCCACTTTAAATTTAATTTCACCACCCACTAATGGGTCATGACCTGTATTTTTTTATTTTATTTTATTGATTTTTTTACAGAGAGGAAGGGAGAGGGATAGAGAGTTAGAAACATCAATGAGAGAGAAACATCGATCAGCTGCCTCCTGCACACTCCCCACTGGGGATGTGCCTGCAACCAAGGCACATGCCCTTGACCAGAATCGAACCCGGGACCCTTGAGTCCGCAGGCCGATGCTCTATCCATTGAGCCAAACCGGTTAGGCCTCATGACCTGTATTTGAAAAGCACTATCATAAGCTGAGGCCAGGAGCAACCGTTTTCCAGGCAAAGAGCAGAACAGATGCCGAGACCCTGAGTCTGGAGCCCCCGGCACCCTAAGAAGCGGCATGGCTGGAGCCTTTTGGGTGGGAAATGAGTGGGAAACGTGTAGGCCGGGCCTGTCGTGAAGTCTGCAGGCTGCAGCAAAAGTTGGGAATTTATTTTTATTCTAATGGCAGCTCCCCCTGATTTAAGCAGGAGAGTGACATGATATGATCTATTTGTTCACATAGTTTCTCCCGACCTCATGCACAGCCCAAATATGCTTCCAGAATAACCGAATTTTCTCTAAATTTAAAACAAGTCTGGAATGACTTTCAGGCCCACCATAGCAATTCTCTCACTCTCCCCCACATTCATTCAATCAACCTCGTTTCCTGGTTCCGTTCCCGCCACATGGGCTCCTCCCCACGGCTGAGCTCCTCTGGAGGACACGGTCTTGCAGAAATACTGAAGTTTAAAATTCTCCCTCTAACAAGTCCAGTACTTACACTGCCTTTCTGTCACTGAACACTTACAGCTCAGCTATATTTTCTGACCACACTGCCCTGCAGACTGAAGTCGTGCCCACCCAGAGATGTTTTTTCCCTCTGATTTGCAATGTGGACACTTGGAAGGACATCTCTAAGATTTGACAACTGGCTCCTCACAGCTTGAAAGCACATCTCCTCTCCCAGCGGGGTCTCCCTGCCGGTGGGACATCTGCAGCGCCTGCTGTTGGGAGCTGCCCCAAGCGGGCTAAGTCCCTGAGTCACACAGACTGAAAGGAAGCCGGGAGGGGGTGCGGAGCAGGAGGCGAGCTGATTTCCCAGGGCCTGGGCCTCCTTCTTGGCCAGCCCCCAGGAGATGAGTTCCAGCTGCTTTTCTTTCTTTACTCTTCCTCCCCTCCTCCCCCACTCCCCAGTTGGGCCCCCAATCCCTCCCTCCTCTGGCCTGCCCCCAAGCCATACAAGATTTCGGGTGGAAAACATCCCTGTGAAAAGGGAGGAGTCCAGGGACTGAGACGCTGAAAAGCAGAGGAGAACCTCTCCTCACTGAAGGCCTGTTCCCTGGATCTGTAGGCTTTTGTCTGGGGAAGGCGATGGCGTGCGGCAAACACAGTCCATGGGTGTCCTCCGCAGTTCCCCCCTCACCTCCCTGTCCCCCACCTCCCATCCTACACTCACGACTTGCCCACACCTGTAGAGAACATCCAACCTGATTTCTTTAAGAAATACCTCGGTTGCAGGCTCCTCCCGGGCTCAGGCACTGGTTGGGCGAGTGCAGGAGGCAACCAATCCATGCGTTTCTCTCATGTCGATATTTCTTTCTGTCTTTCCCTCTCTCTTCTCACTCTCTCTAAAAATCAATGGAAAAATCTCCTCAGCTGAGGATTTAAAAAAAAAGAAGAGAAAAGAAATATGTTTTTTATTTATTTTAGAAAGAGAGGAAGGGAGTGGGAAAGAGAGAGAAACATCAATCAGTTTTGCCTCCCGAATGGCACCCTGACCCTATGGACTGAACCCGAAAGCAGGGCATGTGTTCTTGACCGGCAATCAAACCAGGGGCCTTCTGGTAACCCAGACGATGCTCAGCCAACTGAGCCACACTGGCCAGGCCCAACCAGATTCCTTTTATTTACTTGAGGTTTCCAAAATAGACATTTTCAAGGCCTGGGAGTAAAGATACTTTTAGGAAAGGGAAAGAGGAGGAAGAGGGAAAGAAAAAGTGACTTTGAAAAGAGCTAGCAAGTCAATAAACTGTCGTGATCAAGGGCAGGCGCTCCAGATCCACATGGGGCCTGGTTTCTGATCCTGTCTCTGCCACCTACTCATTGTGTGAATGAGGGCTGACAATTTTAACTTCTCTCAGCCTCTGTCTCCTTACCCATAAAATGGGCTTATTTGTAACTACTTGCAAGGCTGAAAACTAATGGGATTCTTAATACAATTATTATCTACTCTAGAAAATGTTTGCTAAATAATATTAATTATACGAGACTAGAGGCCCAGTGCACGAAAATCATGCACGGGGTGGGGAGGGGTCCCTCAGTCCAGCCTGCACTCTCTCCAATCTGGGACCGCTGGCTCCTAACCACTTGCCTGCCTGCCTGCCTGCCTGATTGCCCCCGAACTGCCCCCCTGCCAGCCTGGTTTCCCCCTAACCACCTCTGCCTTGGCCCTCGCCACTGTGGCTTTGTCCGGAAGGACATCTGGAAGGATGTCCGGAAGATGTCCAGTCTAATTAGCATATTATCCTGTTATTAGTATAGATTACTATTATTTATTAAAAGGAGTATTGGGATAGGAGCTGGCAGGGCTTTTGAAAGAAAGAAAAAACAGAAAAGTAGCTGTTGAGAAACTTCAGAAACTCGAGCAATAAGTTTAATACTCTCTCTTTCTCTCTCTCCCCCTATAAATACTGTGTATATTTTCAAACATCAGATTTGGTAGTTCCATGACTTCTCCTATCTCTTATCAGTCTTGATCTTTACAAGTGTATGAAAGATGAGTAGGTATGTTTATCCCATTTCACAGGTGAAAAAATTGAGGCCCAGGAGGTAATAATAAGATAATGAATGTAAAAGTGCTTGGTATATGGCAACATAGTACACAAAAACAGATGGTCTCTTGACAAGCAATGAGACACTGACAAAAACCCAGTGTCTTGGGTTTTTCTTCAGTGTTTTCTGCCCTGGATCTCAAAACAGGAAGGAAACCAGGCTAATGTGTGAAGAGAGACTGTCCCAAGTTTTGGCAGATGGAGGAAGGCCCCGGGTAGGAACTTGATGATTTATGTGGTTGTGTCCTCAAGCGCCAGAGGGCCGCAAGCGGAGAGGACAGGCTGGAAAGACGAAGGCCAATCCAGTGTTCCTGGAAGTAATATCTGAAGATTGTAGCCATCATGATAATAGATGTAAAATGGGAGGTAAACATAAATAATCTAACAGCAAAGCAAATTAAATAATGGAAATATCTCCCCAATGGAAATCCTTTTGAAGGCAAATCAAGCTTAGAAACAAAGAAACTATCCCCAATGACATAAAATTAGGGGTTTGCATTTTATAATCCCCCAAAACTAAAGGGTTTTATTCCTTCCTTTCAAGCGCTGGAAATGATGGCTTGGATTTCAACCAGGAAGACCCGAGTAACTGGTTCTGGGTCCCAATCAGTGACTTTACTAATAAGAACCAAGAGAAGCAAGCCGAGTGTGGGTTTCTTGCTGAAAATAAACATAAATCAGGAATCAGACTTGCCCAGGAAGAGCCAGAATTAAGCAAGCTGCACAGCTGGTCCTATATTCTCTTTGGAAAGTTTCTGAGCAGCATTTTTTCTTCTTTAAAAAAAAATTAAAAAAAAAAATCAATCTGATCTCTAAGTGGATCCTCCTGTATCTTCTTTGTATAAAATCAAAACTGATATTTTGTTTAGGGTTAGTGACCGCTTGGATATATTACAATCACTTTAAACTCAATACGTCCAAAAATAGAAAACAGAACTCACTGTTTCCCCCCAAACCACATTCTCCCTCCACATCTCAGGAGCAGCTCCCATTCACCCCGTCACCCTCACCAGAAACCTGGGTGACCTCCTTGGGTGCTCTTTTTTGTGGCTCTTTGGCCCCTTGAGCGTGGCCACGAAGTTTCAATCGCACTGTACGTGCACACCCGCACGTGGTATTTTGTGGAAGAGCCACACTCAAGGGGCCGCAGTTTGTCGACCACTGTCCTAGTGGATCCTCCTGTATCTTCTTTGTATAAAATTGAAACTGATATTTTGTTTAGGGTTAGTGACCGCTTGGATATACTACAATCACTTTAAACTCAATAGGTCCAAAAATAGAAAACAGAACTCACTGTTTCCCCCCAAAACCACATTCTCCCTCCACATCTCAGGAGCAGCTCCCATTCACCCCGTCACCCTCACCAGAAACCTGGGTGACCTCCTTGGGTGCTCTTTTTCCTTATGCTGCTCTTCCTATATGTCACTAAGCACTATTAACCTTCCTCAAATCCCTGCACTTCTCTGCATTTCTTCTTGCCCCCATCTGGTGCAGGTCCCATTGGTGCTCACCTGGATTGCTAAGTGATGGTCATAAAGGCCTCCAACCTCAGCTGTGCCTGCAGGATTCCTACAGCACCAGCGCTAACAACCTACTCTACCTGTTGTTCTC